>NC_085039.1:6817717-7122717 GCF_963692335.1 Osmerus eperlanus | reverse complement strand
CGCAACCAATAGCCATGCCAATGTGGAGAATGTTTACAATATGCTGGGTGCAACAAAACACATGGCTCGGTATGCAAATATGTATGCATAACTTTGCATATCTACCCCTCACCATTTCTGTCGTTCCCGACAGAGGTTTACTACCAGCGTATCTGTTCAATAGTTTCTGCATCGTAACTATCATGAACACACTGGAAAAGAACCGCTACATGAATGATTGACTGTTACATGGTTATACGTTGTGTACTGGGGATTTCACCCCTCTGTAAGTCAGAGGCCCACACAGCACCCTTCCTGTCCGGCCTCCAGTGGTTCCAGGAAAGGAAATGCGAACGAGGGTTCCACCCAGTCGAGCAGCCCTGAGCTCTCTCTATTCAAGCCCGATGGATGCCAGGATGCAGCACATTGTCGGATCACGTCCAACCACTTCCTGTAATGCTGGCCACCAACAATTTCCATCCCCTTCCAGGCACATTTTTGGAAGGCGTGTTCTTTTTTCCTGTTTGTTTTCGGGCCGCTTAATGGGATGCCATGGTGGATCCCATTAAAAAGTAGGTTTGGTCGAGCGTCAGTCTAGGTTGTGTTTGGAGTTGGAGAAACAGGGTCTAAGACACACAATCTTGGCTGTCAAAGAAACAGATGTTGACAATGACTTATTGTACCATTTTAAGGTGGGTCACTGTGATGTTCTGTGATTCAAAATTATGTTCTTCAACATTTCTTTAAAAGGTTTGGTGTAAGTAGTGCTGACTGTCCTTGAATCCATATATGGGGAAAGGTAGTGTGCAAAACATGGAATGACATGTATGACATTCTCCTTGAGTTTGTATGAAAGTACACTGATATATTGTAGCAGCCCCTCACCAGAAACCACTTCTTATGTCATGGAACCTTCCATGACAAGTGTCACTGTAAAGGGTCACTGTAAAGAGTGAATGGTCACAAAATGATATTCTATGTCCTCCTTCATGCACCACACACGACAAAGGACTTTGCATTGCCTCAGTGTTCAGTTCATCATGGCTGTGAACACCATTTTGAGCACTGTGCTCAATCCCTTTTTTTGTCTCTTGACCACCGATGTTTAAAGTATCTTACATGCTGTATTAGTATTATGGCGTTTTAGGGCGTTTTATGGTGTTTTATGGTGTTTTTACGTTAACACTGTTTATAACAGTAAATATGTTAAACAACAAGAAGAAAGTATTGTGTACACACCTAGTGTGTTATAGTTTTACAAGATACACTTCACAGATGGACACTTAAACATGTTGGTCAGTCAGCCCTGAATAAGAATTCTTTGGGGCCCACTGTCAAAAAATTCCTTTTTACGATGACGATAACCTTGTGTGCGGTACTAACACCGAAGTCTTGTTTCACGGCTATGAGTTTTTCCAAGCTTGTTACAAACAGAATGCACCATGGGTAATGGCATGGACCCTTTCTAAATCCACACTGATGTACTTGACATCTCATTTCTACAGGGTCTTGTTTTTCTTTTCCCCTCAAGGCGCAGTGCTGCCACAATAACTCGACAGGATAGGAATGGACACGCTAACCGTCAAGCCTCGTTGCGTTGTATGACTGTTGATCCGCGCCACACTCTGACCTTACTGGAACCTTCAGGTTTAGAATCGTTTCACTGAGGAATCCCTTTAACTTACAAAGTGGGGTCTCTCTCTTTCCCAGATTCTTTCCAGGGATTAGAGAATTATGGGTGTGCGTGTGTGTGTGTGTGTGTGTGTGTGTGTGTGTGTGTGTGTGTGTGTGTGTGTGTGTGTGTGTGGAGGAGGGGGGGGGGGGTCTGGGGGAGACAAAGTGTGTGTTTGTGTAGTTTTGAGGGTAGGCCTGCTTTTTGTTAGTCTAAGGCCTGGTCTGGGGATAATCACTGTGTATGATGACATGGGCTGAGGCCATAGATGGTTGTATAACCAAGTAGTCTTGGCCTAGGCTTATGTTGAGAATAACAAATAGGTTGTGAGGCCAGGTTTCCAAATGTTGCCCTATAGCATTAGTTAGCATAGTTTTACGTCTTTCATGAAGATCTAGTTTCAAGGGTGTGGTATTTGTGTATTAGTGTTGTGTGAGTACTGGCTTTAAAGGGACTAGGTAGGAGGATGCCTCTGTAGATGCAACAAATAGGTTTTGGGGTGTCACTACAAGTTGAACACACTGTGGTTTTCAGTTCTAGACATTGCATGTGTTTTAGTTTTGTAGGACTTGACGCCCCCGATGAGAACGGTCTCCTTACGGGGCACAGAGGGGAGATTCCTCTGTCTGGACAGCCAGCCAGCCCCATGACAGAAGCCCGGTGGATCCCACTCACACCTTGCCTTTTATGGGCTTGTTGGAGCCGACCGATGGGCTGGGATCATTCAGCATCCAGGCATCCCAGATCAAAGACCAATAAAACTCCAACCAGCAGCCATTGTGTACTTCCCCCTTTTCCTATCTTGATACAAAGCTGGAGAGATCGATGCGTTTGTTGGTTTGTTGGTTTTGCACAGGGGTTGGCCTGGTCGAGCGTCATCATTATGCTTGGCGCTGGTGTTTGTTGACTGTCGCCCCCCCCCCTCACGTGATTCAAATTAAATTTAATCCGAGTTTATGAACTGTGAACAACCTGTTCGGTGCTGTTTTTCTATTCATGCGTCTCACTTCGTCTCTTTCTCTCTTTTTTTTCTCTCCGCTCCCTTCATTGACTTCCCTCCCTATTGCTCCTTCCCTATTGCTCCCTCACTCTCCCACTCCCTCTCCTTCTCTCCACCCCTCCCACCCTCTCTCCATCCCTCCCTCTCTACAGTGGAGAGTCCGGTGCAGGAAAGACAGAGAACACCAAGAAGGTCATCCAGTATCTTGCCGTAGTTGCCTCCTCCCACAAAGGCAAAAAGGACACCAGTGCTGTAAGTATATGCACAACAAACCACAAAAGACACTGAACATTCAATGCAATTTCAAAGTGACCATTGTGTGTCAGACGTTGGGGACCTTCCTAAGCAGTTTCCTTGCTCTTATGCAAGAGTTGTCCAGCCTGCAGGAAACTGTCCCTCTTTAATCCTTTATCGCAATTTCCTCCAAATAGCAACAATCAGGAACAAACTTTGCCTACGTGAGTAAAAGGGAATGCCTAGAGTGTGTTTTTCTTTTCTGCGTGTGGTGTGTGTGCGTGTTCTCTCATCCTAGGTTAAGGATTGCATGCGATAGTTGCTCACCGAGTCAAAAACAAATACCGTAGATATTTCTCTTCGATCAAGATCCCCCAATCTTTTTGTTCTTTGATCTCAAAGCAACCCTGAAGTTAAACCATAATGTGTAATATAATCTAAAGCCCTCTCTGACATACAGCTAAAAGAGTGCCCCCAAGAATCAATAGTGACTGCATGACAATGATTTTTCAGAACTCTGCAAAATGCAGGACCGCTATTGGGTATAAGTGCTATTAAATTGTGTATGGGTTAGGGTTAGAATCGTTTTCAAATATCATCCAGGTTTTTGTGAACACCCTTTCACTGCCAGGGGATGAGGGGGAGGGCTTGTCAGGGAGGCTTGGGTGGGGGTCGTGGGGTCCCCTGGCACTGAAAAGGTCCAAACGAGCACAAGTGTGAGCATGCCCATCTCCTCTTCCTGTCTCTCAAATGACATCATGTCCTGTCACAGACCCCTCCTCCCTCCTTACCCCCCCCCCTCCTTCTCCTCATCCACCACCTGCCATCCGCCTCTACGGGGCGTGGCCGTCTTGCTCGGTAGACTTTAGTCGTACACTTTTGATTTGCACTGTGTGGAGTTTTGGCAACACCAAATGTACCGTGACCCTTCTAACTTTTCAGCGGCATACACCGGAGGGTCTGGTCTTCAGCCCTAAGTTACAACATGTCATTTTAAGCTCTCTGTGATGGAATTACACTTGAGTAGGATTGAGTTCTCCATGGATGATGGATTGGGCTTAGTTGTTAGGGGTAGGGGTGCAATTTGGTGAAAGGATTAACTTCCAGGTCAACACTGTGTTTGTCTTCGCTGTTGGCCTCCCACCTCCAGTCTTTCCTCCAGAGAGTTGCTGAGTACTGTCTTGTGGGTCCTGTGAAAGCCCCGGACCAAAGCTCTCTCTTTGTATTCTTCTTCATTTCACTCTCTCTCTCTCGCTCTCTCTTCTCTCTCGCTCTCTCTCTTCACTCTCTCTCTCTTCTCTCTCTCTCTCTCTCTCTCTCTCTCTCTCTCTCTCTGTACACTATGTTGCCCTCTCCTCCTCCTTTCTTATCTTTCCATCTCCTGGAGTATTACAACAGCCTGTTAAAGGCCTTTCTGTCATCTGTAATTTCCTCGCTTTTTTTCTGTCTCTTTCTGTCTCTTATTCTCAGTGTCTGAAGCGAGCGGGAGCTTCCCTGCCTTCCCAATGCTGAAATCTGTCTGGTAGCTATCATCTTTCCTGCCCTGTTTTTTTTTTCAAGTCAAATGTTTTGATTTTAGTTACAGTTAATCTCTAGATGGATTTCACAGGATTTCACAGGAATTCGTCCATCAATTATTCTTAACAAGCACCAATATTAAATCATTTACTCACAGCACCAGACGACAAAAGTATGTAATTCGTTATCACAACTCTGAACTCTAACCCTAGATTATTCTACCACAGTTTTCCCAGGGACTGGGTGCATGATCCTTGCTCATCAGAAACATTTTATCTGAAGTCAGACGCCAGCAACAAAACAGGCTATCATGCTCAATTACTGTACATGGGCTTAGGTTAGCTTGTTGGCTATGCTAGCTGCCATCCAAGGGATCCTTGTTAAGAGAGAGAGAGAGAGAGAGAGAGAGAGAGAGAGAGAGAGAGAGAGAGAGAGAGAGAGAGAGAGAGAGAGAGAGAGAGAGTGTTTGGCAGAGGTTTGTGGTCTGATGCTGACGCCCTAGCTTTGATCAAAGGGATTAGGTCCACATGGAGTGATGGGGTGTCTTGCTCACTTACCTCCTTTTCTACTTCTACTGTGCAGACCAGACCCAGGTGAAAATCAAAATCAAGTGTGTCTTATGAAGAGGTTTTAAACATGCCATAGCTTCTGTAGACGGTGCATGTCTTATGTATCAGACATACATAGTGTCCCTTGCTGAGAGAACAGGTCCTTTGATCTGATCTGACATAGCCCTAATTCCAAGGTGTGTCAACCCTTGTGGACCTTTTATCAAGGGCTTGAGGGAGCTTTGAAAGCCTGAGGTATGCCTCAAAAAACCTTCTCTCCAAACGAACTCCAACTTGTTACCTTCAACTCTCCACTGGCACATTGTGAAGTTGTCCTCATTTCCACAATGTAGGCCGTCTAGTCCCATTTTGCGACAAATAGGTGAGCCCGGTTTTTATATGCCTTAGGAGTACAAAAGCCTTGTAAGTGACAGAACGGTAATAGTGTACTTTTGACTTTTTTTTATGTGTTCACCCTTGTCACATGAAAGGAAATAATAAGGATGATTTTATGATATTTTCATGTGACACTATCATCACCAGGGAGAGCTGGAGAAACAGCTGCTGCAGGCTAACCCCATTCTGGAGGCCTTTGGTAACGCCAAGACCATCAAAAACGACAACTCGTCAAGATTTGTGAGTTATCTTACCTCAGGGATAGACATTCCTGCTGTTGTAGTGGGATAAGGTTATCCAGGTGTTTCCAGGAGTCATTGATGTGTGGAATGTTGAAGTTTGGGTCAATTGTGAAATAATAAATGTTGTAGTTTTGTATTAAATGTGAAAGTTATGTCTTTCAATTGTCAATGTTGTTCAACGTGTGACATACCTATGCTGTCCTTTCTCCCACAGGGTAAATTCATCCGCATCAACTTTGACGTGACTGGCTACATCGTCGGTGCCAACATAGAAACTTGTATCCTGACATTGTGAGATGTGTATTTCACCGCATTGAGGGGCGACCCTAATAGATTCTCTCCCTGGAACTGACGTCCAGTTGCAAGTTAGCCCAACTGTTTAATCAGCAAACATTAACTCAGGTTGAGAAGCTACAGTTCACACATACCTGTAAGGAGTGTCATGGTCTCCCTTGTGACCATAGGTAAACATGGAGTGGGGTCATTGGCAGCTGGACAGTGACAGTCTGTTAGAGGACTGATACAGGGGTCATTAATAGCCTGACATTGATTCAACAGTTTGACTTTCCCAGGGAATAACGTAGACAACGTTTAGGGTGGAATTTTAGTATTTACTGTATTTAGGTCAATTTAGGTCATACACATGACATGACTCATTGTCATCTTGGTCCTATTTTGGCACAAATGTCCTCAAGAACAGGCCAATATGTGAACTAGGTCACAAACATATTCTAGGCACGATTTGTTCATGTAAGACATTTATCTTTAAGAGTCTTTGTGACTTGTGGCCCCAAAAAACAATAAAAGGTATTAAAAAGAGCTTCAAAGTACTTTTTTAACATGTGAGCTCAGACCTGCTGGAGAAGTCTCGTTGTATCCGCCAAGCCAACACAGAGAGAGCCTTCCACATCTTCTACTACATGGTGGCCGGTGTCAAGGACAAGCTACGTGGTACGCTAAAGGAGATTCCTCCTTGACCCGACATATTTTCCTAGTTTGGTAGCTGTTTATTGATTTGTTATTCTTATTAATTCGTCATTTGTGGTTTATTGTTCCAGAGGACCTGCTGCTGGAGAATTTCAACAAGTACCGTTTCCTGAGTGCTGGCAATGTCTCAATCGCTGGCCAGCAGGACGATGAGATGTACGAGGAGACGATGGAGGCCATGAACATTATGGGCTTCTCTGAAGAAGAGAGGATGGGTAATATAGTATTTTCAACTTACAAGAACTACAGTACGTTTGTGGAAGTTTAACCCATAACCCGTGGCAATTACGCTACTGAGTATGACCAGGGTTCTGGTCATATTTATATTAAAAACTCTTCACCCTTAATGAATGACTTAACAGCACCAAAGCAAGTTTCATAAGGGAGGCCATTTTTGATTTAGTAATGTCGCTAACTCGTCCATGCCTTGGCTGTTCCTCAGGCATCCTGAAGGTATGCTCCACAGTGCTGCAGCTGGGGAACATTGAGTTTAAGAAGGAGAGGAACCAGGAGCAGGCAACAATGCCTGACAACACAGGTGAGAGGTAACAGATACATCTAACTCACAGTGAGCACAATCTTCCTCTTTCATAGATGAACTACAAATCCCAGAAGCTTGGAGCTTCAACTATAGATCAACTACTCCACTTGGTAAACATTTTTGAGGTGGTAAGGGCCTTGTGTGATTAAACCATGCTGTTTGGTTGCTCTCGATTCACCAGCTGCCCAGAAGGTGTGCCATCTTCAGGGCATCAATGTGGTAGACTTCACCCGTGCCATCCTCACTCCACGCATTAAAGTGGGCCGAGAGGTTGTGCAGAAGGCACAGACCAAAGAACAGGTAAAATGTTTGGAATGGCCAAAAGCCTATACTCATGAATTAGACAGTACATGGCTTGTTAAATTCGATTTTTTTTTTCTTGTCAGATTTGTAAGACTTTTCTGTAAATGTTTTACATTTTCCTCTTAATGATAATAATATTGAACAATAGAGTAATATAATAATGCAGTTTTATAGTTCAAATATGGGCATATTTTTTCTTTAATGTAGCTTGTCTCTGTTTGTGTACCAGGCTGACTTTGCCATCGAGGCCCTGGCTAAGGCGATGTTTGAACGCCTGTTCCGCTGGCTCCTGGCTCGCGTCAACAAGGCCCTGGATAAGACCAAGCGCCAGGGCGCCTCATTCCTGGGCATTCTTGACATCGCTGGCTTTGAGATTTTTGAGGTCTACCTCTTAAAACTTCAAATATGTATGGCATCTTTTGAAAGACAAAAGATGCATTATTACATGTAGAGACATATTACACCAACACATTAAGCCAACTGACACTGACTTGTTTTCCTCTTTTCCCTTGCAGAATAACTCGTTTGAGCAGCTGTGCATCAACTACACCAACGAGCGCCTGCAGCAGCTGTTCAACCACACCATGTTCATCCTGGAGCAGGAGGAGTACCAGAGGGAGGGCATCGAGTGGAACTTCATAGACTTCGGTTTAGACCTGCAACCCTGCATCGAGCTCATTGAGAGGCCGGTGAGTGGAAAACAATTATGTTTTTTTCTTATTTTCACGTTTTGTCATTGGATGTAACCATGTCCAGTTAGCATATCCCAAACACTATATTCTGAACTCAAAAAGGTTGCCATAAAAATATTGAAAACCAATAAACGTATTCATTGTTAACAATTGTACAAATCGGATTTATTTGATTGGAGATCTACTCAATCACATATCTCACCTCCACTCTGTAGAACAACCCTCCAGGTATCTTGGCTCTGCTGGATGAGGAGTGTTGGTTCCCCAAAGCCACAGATATCTCCTTCGTAGAGAAGCTGATGAACACTCATGTCAACCATGTCAAGTTTGCCAAACCCAAACAGCTCAAAGACAAGACTGAGTTCTCTGTGCTCCACTATGCTGGGAAGGTATGTGTTGCTCTTGCTTGCGTGCTGAGATGTATGCATTTGCTCCAAATGTCCACACTATATCCATTCATGTTCGATATTCATACTACATTCAAATATTCCATACCACACAGTTTGTGGTGCCTGGCATTGGTTTTCCATTGAATCTGTTACAGACTATTTTGTGTCTGTTTCTTAGCATCCATGTTTTTTTATTTGTTTTGTCAGAATTAATGACTTGTGCTATCTGGTTTTGACTTTAGGTGGACTACAACGCTTCCGCATGGCTGACCAAGAACATGGACCCACTCAATGACAATGTCACAGCACTGCTTATCAGCTCTGTCAGCCCCTTTATCCAAGACCTCTGGAAAGATGGTGAGAGCTATTGTACATTAACTTTTAACTTGTTCTCAATGTCTTAATTATTGTTGTTGATTTGTATACATACAGTATATGCACATATAAATGCAGTCAATTGACCATATATGTTTAATTAAATGGTGATTGACTATAGTTTGAATATTTGTTACATGTTCATGTAACTCAACCTGGACCTGATTTTTGACACAGGTGATCGTGTTGTTGGCCTGGATGCCCTCGCCAAGATGACCGACAGCTCCATGCCCAGTGCCTCCAAGACCAAGAAGGGAATGTTCCGGACAGTGGGCCAGCTCTACAAGGAGTCCCTGACCAAGCTCATGACCACCCTGCACAACACCCAGCCCAACTTTGTCCGCTGTATCATCCCTAACCACGAGAAGAGGGTACGAGACACCAGTGTTACTTTGGATTCAACAGAGTCTCGTTGGGGTTTATTTAATTCACTCCTAATCCAATTCGCTGGTTTTGTTTAGCGTGGTGACATTCCTTTCTTGATGTAGCTACTTGTTTACTGTTGCAAGTTTACTGTTTCATCTCTTTTTTTTGTGTGAGAAAAAAACTTATTTGATTAAGCGACAAGGTTTGGGCTGGCCGCTGAAAGTAGCTTGTTTTTTGTTTTTTTTGTGTCATTTTTGGATTGCTTACAGTCCTTGCGTGCGTTTATGACTGATTCAGCCTTTTGACAGATTACAGTATGATAAAAATGAACAATAGTATTCATTTACTTCCTTCTTAGCCTGATTCCTTTATCAAGACACGGTAGAAAAGCATTCCCCAACAGTGTACCCCAAAATAACTTCAACAGTGTATGATTAAGTGTTGAGTTCATATACACATGTAATGAAAACACATGTAATTATTTTTTTCAAGGCGGGAAAGCTGGATGCTAATCTAGTCTTGGAGCAACTGAGGTGTAACGGTGTGTTGGAGGGTATCCGTATCTGTCGCCAAGGATTCCCCAACCGCATTGTCTTCCAGGAGTTCCGACAGCGGTGAGTAGATTTTGTTTCTGCAACGAAGCGCTGAATGTTATTTTTGCTATGTAGTAAACGGCAACAACAGTATGATATTCGTTTTTTCACGAATTTTTCATGAATTAACTCATTTATTGAACTGCATTATCTCTACTTATATTTGTTATGTACAGATATGAGATATTGGCTGCTAATGCTATCCCCAAAGGATTCATGGATGGCAAACAAGCTTGCTGCCTCATGGTAAGATACAACCTTTTGTCTATCCCCAAAATGTCCTCATTTAGGAAAACCTAGGTTTAGAATAGTTGCACTAATGGCAAAAAAAGGTTCCTATCCTGTATCTTATAGCCATACAAAATGAGCCATTCATTATTTCACTTCCTGTTTTTCATAATCATTTCCTGTTTGTGTAGATCAAACACCTGGACCTGGACCCAAACTTGTACCGGATTGGTCAGAGTAAGATCTTTTTCCGTACCGGCGTGTTGGCTCAACTGGAGGAAGAGAGAGATTTGAAGATCACCGTGGTGATCATAGCCTTCCAGTCCCAGGCCAGAGGGTTCCTGGCCAGAAAGTGAGCATCAGACTGTGATGCAATCTGATTTGACAAAGTTGCTGATATATGCCCTTGTCTAATACTTGTGTCAAACTATGTACTACATTTTACCATTGCAAGAGAAGAGTATAAGGAATTTTGATTTTCATAAAAGAAAGACAAAGATGTGAATTTGTAGCCCAATGAACAGCACTAACCCTTTTGATTTCAGAGCTGACTGATAGCTTAGCATACGATAATGTTATATGCTACCTATCTTACCTTTAAGGTTGCTTAACTTCCTTGGTTTCCACAGGGCCTTTGCTAAGAGGCAGCAGCAACTGACAGCAATGAAGGTGATCCAGAGGAACTGTGCTGCCTACCTCAAACTCAGGAACTGGCAGTGGTGGAGACTCTTCACCAAGGTAAGATACACATACACTTCATTCAAGGGATTATAAACTCTCGGAAACTGCATTTCAGGCATAATTGTAACCACTGTTAGTTGAGAGTTGTCAATGAGCTAGTCGTTGACATTGTTATTAAAGAAGGGGCCCTTTGATCTTCCCTCCTGTCCTATAGGTCAAGCCTTTGCTGCAAGTGACACGCCAAGAGGAGGAGATGGGTATGAAGGACGAGGAACTTAAAACAGCCAAAGACAGCGCAATAAAGTTTGAGTCCGAGTTAAAGGAGATCACCTTGAAACATACAACGGTAGGGTACAATGTCGCACACTACTCTCAATCCCAGTCTCACAAGTCACTACGTGTGTAGTCTTTACAATAATGGCACTCTCTCATAAACACAGGAACGCAATTTAGTCGATGTACCCCAAGGTTGTAACCTTGGGCGATGCATCATTTTCGGACATCTTCGATATCATCCTATTTTTCGAGGTACCTTTTCAAATCCGAACAGGAATGATTTCGGATATTCGGCTACTCCCTTTGTCGAAACGTTAGGTTCTCGAGGAGAGGAACACGTTGCAGGAGCAGCTGCAGGCGGAGACGGAGCTGTACGCCGAGGCGGAGGAGATGAGGGTACGCCTGGCTTCTAAGAAGCAGGAGCTGGAGGAGATCCTCCACGAGATGGAGGCCAGGCTGGAGGAGGAGGAGGACCGGGCACAGGCGCTGCAAGTGGAGAAGAAGAAGATGCAGCAGCAAATGCAGGCACGTCTTTTCCTTTGTCCTTTCCTGAGCCCGTTGGTTCACGCGTTGTCAATTGTCATCAACGCTAAATACATGAAAGAATGAAGTTGTAGTGTTCAGGGATATTGATCCCTTGACTCTTCAAGTACTGACCTGAGGGAATGTTTGTGTCCTTTCTTTATTTTCTTTGGCCAAAGGATCTGGAGGAGCATCTTGAGGAAGAGGAGGATGCTCGTCAGAAGCTGCAGCTAGAAAAGGTGACTTGTGAGGGCAAGGTCAAGAAGTTGGAGGACGACGTCTTGGTGATGGAGGACCATAACAACAAGCTACTGAAGGTCAGTCTCCAACCATGGAGTAATTGTAGGTTGTTGGGTCAAAGTAGTATTGGCCAAAAAAGCTTAACAAACGGTGATCAATCAACGGTGATTACATGTCAAATTGGAACTTCATTAACTATGGTTTCAGCGTGGGAAAAATGTACGATTTTTCCATTTGACTTTTCCATTTTAGGAAAGAAAACTGATGGAGGAAAGGATAGCAGACTTTAGCTCCAACCTGGCAGAGGAAGAGGAGAAGTCCAAGAACTTGACCAAGCTCAAGAACAAACATGAGTCAATGATATCTGAACTGGAGGGTCGGTATACCCTTGTTCATCCAAAAACCAAATGCATATTTTACATTGACCATGAGACCCTATTACCATTAACCCTGGTGACAGGTTGCATTTAGAGTCCTAATATGGTTGACCATTATCCTACCATGCAGGATTATAATGTCCGTCTGTTGTCCTACAGTCCGTCTGAAGAAAGAAGAGAAGGGTCGCCAGGAGCTGGACAAGGCCAAGCGTAAGCTTGAGGCCGAGTCGAACGACCTCCAGGAACAGATCGCTGACCTTCAAGCCCAGATCGCCGACCTCAAAGCCCAGCTCGCCAAGAAGGAGGAGGAGCTCCAGGCCGCACTGGCAAGGTGGGCCAAAGCACCGCCCAGTACACGACCACTGCATCTACATAACACTTTGTTGTATATATTTGTAGAATGAAGCGCCTTTTCTGGTTCTAAATCATGTATCCGACGTGGGAAACCCTCCGTGACCAGTTGAATCCACACGCAGACAACCATAACCAACTGTTTCTGTCTCACCAGGCTGGAGGACGAGATGGCCCAGAAGAACAACGCGCTGAAGAAGATCCGGGAGCTGGAAGGCCACATCTCAGACCTGCAGGAGGACGTGGATTCCGAGAGGCAGGCCAGGAACAAGGCTGAGAAGACCAAGCGAGACCTGGGCGAGGAGCTGGAGGCCCTCAAGTCGGAGCTGGAGGACACGCTGGATAGCACAGCCACCCAGCAAGAGCTCAGGTGGGCACCATTAGTCCACTCTTCGTCTGTCGCCGTCTTCCAAGTTTCGGCTGACTGTGGATAGATTCAATCTTCCGTCGCTCACTGTGTGACTCCCCCTATGCGACTCCCCCTATGCGTTCACTGGCTTCTACATCCGTATATTTAACCAAACCATTCACCACCCTACTGTGCATGCTTGCATCTTCCATTCATCCTTTTATCCGTCTATCTTTCCACACGTCCCTGCCTTCTCCATGCAGGGCTAAGCGAGAGCAGGAGGTCACCCTGCTCAAGCGGGCCATGGAGGATGAGAACCGGACCCACGAGGCCCAGGTTCAGGAGATGAGACAGAAACACACACAGGCTGCGGAGGAGCTCACCGAGCAGCTTGAGCAGTCCAAACGGGTAGGAGACCTCAAATATGCTATGCTATCTGTACTGTACTATGCTATGCTATGCTTTGGATGCATATTATAAGGATTATAATTCGATATGAATGGAAGGATAAACGTATTCCCACGTTTGCTAACTGCCCACCAGGTGAAGTCAAACCTGGAGAAGGCCAAGCAGGCACTGGAGAAGGAGACATCGGACCTGACCGTGGAGGTGCGCTCGCTGGTCCAGGCCAAGCAAGATGGCGAACACAAGAGGAAGAAGCTGGAGGGCCAGCTGACCGACCTACAGTCGCGCTTCAACGACGGCGAGAAGCAAAAGGGCGAGCTGGGAGAACGTTGCTCCAAGATCACGGTGAGATAGGGTCGGAGATAAAGAGTGAAGTGCAGCCTTAATGAAGTGCAACTTGTTTGTACGAGAAAAGCATAGTTGTATCAAAAGGTTGCCAGATCAACTGGATGAAGACCAGATATGGATTTCAGTGACTGACCCGTATTTCATTTTTGTGACCCCACAGATTGAGTTGGAGAGTGTCACCAACCTCTTGAATGAAGCCGAGGGCAAGAACATTAAGCTGAGCAAAGATGTCGCCACACTGAGCTCACAAGTTCAAGATACACAGGTACACACAAACACCGCAGATGGACAACTTCTGCCACTGAGAGAGCTCTCATTTGGTTTTCATAAAGTCTAACGATATTCCATAGCCCCGTATCTCAAATGTACTTGTGCATTGTTGAAGTTGGGACTGGCACCTTTAACCCTCATCTGCGTAAAAATCCATAGGAGTTGCTAGCGGAGGAGACTCGTCAGAAGCTGCAGTTCTCCACCCGCCTGCGTCAGATGGAGGACGAGAAGAACGGCCTGCAGGAGCAGCTGGATGAGGAGGTGGAGGCCAAGCGGAACGTGGAGAGACACGTCTCCACCCTCAACATCCAGGTACGGGAGCCCATGAGTACAACATTGTGACGGGGGGGTGAGGGGTTGCTGTCAGAGCAGTGTAACATTCATGCAATCTTAAAGACTTATGTCCAGCGAGTTACATCAAGACGTCTCTAATGATTCTTACCTTGACCGCGCACCATAGACAGAGGTCATCGTGCAGCTTTTGTAAATGTTATAATTCAATAAGACACTTTGTGTTGTATCATTGTCCTGGATATTCAACTAATCCATCTACTTTTTGAAACCTGTTTAAACCTGCTTCTCCAGCTCTCAGACTCCAAAAAGAAGCTGGAGGAAATGGCTGGAAACGTTGAGCTCCTGGAGGAGAGCAAGAAGCGTCTACAGAGGGACCTGGAAGCCTCCAGCACCCAGTTTGAAGAGAAGGCCTCAGCCTACGACAAGTTGGAGAAGACCAAGAACCGTCTGCAGCAGGAGCTGGAGGACATCTTGATGGACTTGGACAACCAAAGGCAGATTGTCTCCAATCTGGAGAAGAAGCAGAAGAAGTTTGACCAGGTCAGAGGACAATCGATCGACACTTGAGGAGATTTAAGATATTAGGATGCTGATTGTATAATATTAGTAAAATAGTACTAATCATTCAAAGGGGAACGTGAATCTGCTGACAAACATGCTGGTTTTGTTTATTCTAAAAATAATCAATAAATATACCACAAACAAAAAGAACACCTAAGCCTTTCCCCTTCAGATGTTGGCGGAGGAGAAGAGCATCTCCAGCAAGTACGCGGATGAGAGGGACCGTGCGGAGGCGGAGGCCAGGGAGAAGGAGACCAAGACTCTGTCCCTGGCCCGCGCTCTGGAGGAGGCCCAGGACTCCAGAGAGGAGCTGGAGAGAGCCAACAAGGCCCTGAGGATCGAGATGGAAGACCTGGTCAGCTCCAAGGACGACGTGGGCAAGAGCGTAAGTCTGTCGATCATTTAAATCCAAGGAGCATCAAACTGTTTCCTTCATGTTTCAAAAATCGGGGCATAAAGGTTAAGCGCAGAATACAATGGAGGTGGAAAATGTTGTGGATTGTTGAGTGCGGCCGTGAACTCGTTTGGCAAACCGTCACCCAACCACCTTTACTCCTTCCATTCACAATGTTTTGCGTCGTCTCTAAAAACCTTCTGCTACATTAGGCAAAACTTTTCATTCCATTCCACACACATACGAAGTACAACCAATCTTTTAACTTGATGATGATGCCCGCCTTCCCTCACCTTGAAGGTCCACGAGCTGGAGAAGTCCAAGCGTGGCCTGGACGCCCAAGTCGAGGAGATGAAGACCCAGCTGGAGGAGCTGGAGGACGAGCTGCAGGCAGCCGAGGACGCCAAGCTGCGCCTGGAGGTCAACATGCAGGCCCTGAAGGCCCAGTTCGAAAGGGACCTGCTGGGACGCGACGAGCAGGGAGAGGAGAAGAAGAGGCAGCTCATCAAACAGGTGCAGGATTCGTTTTTTTGTAAAACGTCCGCGGCGTGAATAACTCTGTGCAACATCTACGGCCTACAGAATTTAGGTGTTGCGTTGACGTTTAGAAATAAATCTTAAATCGAAATGAATTTTCTGCGCACACCTCTCTAAAATCTAGTCTGGAATTCCTTCCTTTTTACTCCAAAACATATTAACCTGCGGGCTAGTTTGCAAATAAGAAGAGGTGCTAAAGATTCCCTTTCCTTCACGAGTATCAGAATCACCAGAAAAAAAAGAAACCATATCATGCTCTTGTTTCATTGGCCCGTCCAGGTGCGTGAGTTGGAGACAGAGCTGGAGGACGAGCGCAAGCAGAAAGCCACGGTGGCGGCGTCCAAGAAGAAGATGGAGGGAGACATAAAGGACCTGGAGGGACAGATCGAGACCTCCAACAAGGGACGGGATGAGGCCATCAAACAACTGCGCAAGCTCCAGGTCAGAAAGACTGAGCAACGTTGAAAACAATGGATATCAGTAGTAGCTTTGCGGCGGGGAAAAAAAGAATAGTGTTACAATGTCTAGTTAATAGGTAGCTTACACCACGTGGTAGTCTTATCGTCTTATCGTCGCTCTCCTCTTCGGTCTGCGCCACCAGGCTCAGATGAAGGACTACCAGAGGGAGCTGGACGATGCACGCGCGGCCAGGGAGGAGGTTCTGTCCACGGCCAAGGAGAGCGAGCGGAAGGCCAAGAGTCTGGAGGCTGAGCTCATGCAGGTCCAAGAGGTAACCTTGCCAACCGTCAACACTATCTGATACACAGCTAATGTGGTGCCATAGCACAAGCTAATCCTAAATGGGTGTATGTGTACGTGTGTGTGTCTCTAGGACCTAGCAGCCGCTGACAGGGCACGGAAGCAAGCAGAGGCTGAGAGAGATGAGCTTTCTGATGAGCTGGCAAGCAACTCTTCCGGAAAGTGAGTCGAAATTGCTTGCTGAACAATAATGACTCTTTTTGTTTAATTATGCAAGTATGTGTAAGCACTGAATTGAACAGTGTACTAAGACACTGTTTGTTTTGGGTCGCTACTGTTTCATTTGCGCGTGTGTGTGTCAGGTCGGCCTTGTCTGATGAGAAGCGTCGTCTGGAAGCCAAGATTTCTCAGCTGGAGGAGGAGCTGGAAGAGGAGCAGAGCAACATGGAGATCATCAACGACAGGCTGAGGAAGAGCACGCAACAGGTACGACTGGCACAACGAAGCTCTTGACCGTATTTTGATCGCGTTCTGACCATCGTGAGATGGTCAAACCATGCCCAACCGAAGGACCACACCATGACAGCTTGCTGACGTCTGAACCATTCTCTGGCCCATTGTGTGGGCTGATTATTTTGAGCAGAATTCCTCCTTGACCACACACTGACCGCTCTGACCGCTCCTCAGGTGGACCAGCTGAACAACGAGTTGCAGACGGAGCGCACCACCTCCCAGAAGAACGAGAGTGCCCGTCAGCAGATGGAGAGGCAGAACAAGGAGCTGAAAGCCAAGCTCCAGGAGATGGAGAACCAGGTCAAGTCCAAGTTCAAGTCCTCCATCACCGCCCTGGAAGCCAAGGTGGCTCAGCTGGAGGAGCAGCTGGAACAGGAGAGCAGGTCAGGAGCCATGCGTGCGTGTGTGGACGTGTAATCGAGTTGAAGCGGTTCAAACTCACCCCTCAGTAGAATTACTGCCCGCCCGCTCAACCGCATGCTAGATTTTCTGTCGCATAGCAGGCTAAAGTAAATGGTTCTAAATGGTGGTCATTGCGTCTGGAAGGAACGTAAGGTGAGGTGACCCCAAAGTGGGCAGGTGAGAGAGGAAGCCATACTGACGAGATGCTCGTCCCTCTTGCGTACGCGCATACATCTGTGTCTGTATTTGTTCCGGACCCATAAGGTAATACACGACCCAAAGGAATTCGGCAAACATGATCTCTACCCTCACAGGGGTCATATCTACATTGCACTAAGTGAAAGACTAATGCCATGACCCGATGACCTAAGTGAATACACGTCTCCAGTTGTATGTTTATGGCCACATTGGTGGTAATGGCAGTTCGCTGTGTGCAGGGAGAAGCAGGCCTCTGCCAAGGGAATGCGTCAGAAGGACAAGAAGCTGAAGGATCTGATGCTTCAGGTGGAGGATGAGAGGAAACAGGCAGAGCAGTACAAAGACCAGGTACTCTACCAATCTACACCCAGACAAACCAAGATGAAGCTAATGCAATGCTAAAACAGTCGGACTGTATTAGCTCTTCTTTTTTTACAGATAAACCAACATTGAATTAGCCTTTTGTCTTTTTTTAATGTAAATAACCCAACTCTGAAACCCGTCTCATGCTAATAAATTACAAACCGTTATGAAGTTAAGATATCATGTTACTTATGTTTGGACGACTGACGGATTACTTAATTCCTCCCACCTGTCATGTCAAGTATTATTCCCCTAAAAAGCACCCATCTAATCTCCCATTCTTCTTCCTGGTGCCAGGTCATCGATAAGTCACACAATGTTGTGTTATTTCGTGCTGTGTCATGCTATTAGGGGGTGATGACAGTCTGGTGGAAGTCTGACCACCCTGTTGTTTCCTTGGCCCTCCCCAGGCGGACAAGTCTACGGCTCGGATGAAGCAGCTGAAGAGGCAGCTGGAGGAGTCGGAGGAGGAGTCCCAGCGCATCACCGCCGGCCGCAGGAAGGTGCAGCGCGAGCTGGACGAGTCCACCGAGGCTAACGACGCGCTGACCCGTGAGGTCAACTCCCTCAAGAGCAAACTCAGGTAAAATTCGATGACTCTCGTGTTTCGGTGTTATCTTGTGTTCTCCCGCGTTCGCCCGTGTTCTTTTTTAGTGTCCTCTCAAGTTTTTGGTGACGACCTCTGTCCTGACATGACAATTTGAGTCCATCGGATATGCACTGGACAACAAATATGTCCCGTACGCAGGGCTACGTGCACAGTGGAATAACAAGCGCTCCCACTCGGTTCCTCACTGATTTGGCTCAATGCAAGTTGCTTCAAAAAACGACGACTGCGAGGCAAATCAAAAGCACCTCACAAACTCACACGTGTTCAAATACGTTTGAAAGCGGGACGATCTCACCGCACAGAACACCATGACCTATTCAGCGGTGCAGTGAAATAGACTTAAAAAGTCGGGGGAGCTTGGTCGGTTCGACTTCTTGTATGTAACCGCACTCCTGTTTATGTAGCTGCCCGTCCCCCACCCAACCACACTTCACAAATTCCAATTAAACTCATGCAAATGGATACACAGTATCCAGTGAGCACTTCCCTACTTCACATCATCTGTCAGACTTTGTTTTTCCCCCCACTGGAACCCAAAGCATTTCTGTCTTTATTGCAGAGGCAACCCAGAGCCAAAGGAGTAATGTTGCAGGTACCTCTGCTCGTAGATGTTACCACATCCAACATTTCACCAGCTGTCTCTAACTTCACCCCCCTGCCCATACTCTTCTGTATTCTCCTTCCGTATGCCTATAAGAGGGAAAATATGGTTCAATTGTGTATTTATCTGAAAAACGATTATGTAACCCTGCAAGAGAAATGCAGTGCATTCAAAACAAAATACTTTCATTGGTGACCATATTTTTCTCCATGCTTGGTTTAGTTGGTCTAAACCTGACTCATTTCCCTGAAGCCAGGAATGATGAGTTTGAATCATAACTGCCATGCTAACTCTTATGATAACAACACCATCTCTACACAGCGTTTTCAATTACTATTTGCTCTTTCATCCCATTGTTGATCACTTGACTGTGTTTTTTATCCAATGTTATGCATAACTTGACAGAGGTATTGTTGGCAGTTGTTGGTTTGGTTTTTACAGTAAAATACTATGTTTTTTAATTAAATGGTAGTAGCATCTAAAAATGTGTCACAACAGCATCAACCTTGTCCGCAAGTATTGCTAGACAACCATTTGTACGTTTTGTTGGTTGATCATAAACAGTGTCACTTTTGTTTATATTTCGGGTATTTAAATTCCCTGGACCTTCATGAAAATGTCATGAAGTTTCAAATGCCACACCAAAACGATCCGAAATACGGTCCGTTTTTATTCCACACTAATTCAAGTTTGCTTTACATGTGTATATGTTTGTCTATTTCTGCGTCTATGTCTGTATATGCGTGTATGTCTGAATCTTTGTTTAAGGCGTGGCAACGAGCCCTCCTTCAGTAGTGCACCACGGCGTGCCGGGGGAAGTGGCGGCGGCCGGAGGGTGATCGATGATGAAGAAGATGGAGATTCACAGGGTGACTTCAACGGAACCAAGTCTGCCGAGTAGAAGAAAAGGAATTCACTCTGCCGACACGATCGGAATCAGTATTGCATAACAGGCAGAAATCCAACACCAGACTTCATCCAGAAAGCCTCAATGTTCCTTAGTCCAGATCACTTCAAATGGATTCGTTTTCTATTTCCTAGAGCACCTTTCTAACATTCTATAACTAACCAAAGAGGTTTTGAGAGTGTCAGTGTGTTGATGATTGTTTTGCTGTTCTTTGCTGGCACTGTTTTTCTACTGCACTGAATGACTATATTTTCTTTTTTGAATTATTTTGCGCCCTCTTAAGGTCCGAACGTATCATTCTTTATCCCCCTTTCACCTGAAAGATAAGTCAACTATCCCTTTCAGCCACTTTCCAACTTTATCAGAGGTTTCTATAGATCTATGTTGATATATTTAGAGTTTATGTAAATCTATTATCTTAATCCCATTCGTATTACATTTTGACTGGTCCTGTCTTTTGAGACTGCTGTTGCTTTTTTAGATTCTTCTAGGAGACGGTTAGGTACCTAAGACCAACCTAAATCACTTCAGTGCAAAATATTTCTACCATGATGAAGTATACCCATCTAAGAACATACAACATAGTCCAAATGTATTGCTATTATGGATTACCAATATTGACACAGTTGCAACTGTAGCAACAGCTTTATTCTGTCCATGGCTTGGACAAGGAATACACCTCATAGATCAAATAAGTGTATGTAACAAGCTGTCAAATATAGACCGTTTAGTATGTTTACCTTTACACTGAAAATCACCCTTTCTATATAAGATCCTGTCCGACTTAATTGTTCTTAAGTGATAATATATGTTATTATCTAGATGACCTATTCAGAAATGGTGTTATATAACTGAGTCCAGTTCATTATGCATTTAAATATCCAAATGCATATTTCTTCCTAAAAGTTGTTCCTAAAAACTGGTCACCACCAAGATACTGTTTGTCACCATGCTTTGTTTACCTAAATGATGTTTAAATCTTCAATCTGAACCTTCTGTCTATAAATTGTGGAATCACCTGCACAAGAAATAAAGAGTGAAAAAATAACACCCGTTTCCTGACTGTTAATGTCTATCTAGCTCCACATTTGAAATATAAAAGACACATACACAATACTTTTCTCTGTTTTAACAAAAAATAATTTGCAAACCAACAAGTAGACATAGAACACATTGGGTGTGAACATAGTCCAAACAGGGAGGTGAAAAATGTAGGTGTCACAGCCATGACCAGTGGCTACATATCCAATGTGAGAAGCTACACAGTGGACTTTACAGACACTGCAATTCCTGGGTCAAAGTTCACACACAACAGCTCACCAACGTCAACAGTTGCGCTACACTCTACACATTGGCATATGTTGTGACGCTCCTTGTTCAGACATATATATATTGATAGATTTCTTCGGTGCAATGATGAAGCGATGACGGTCATATTTAGTGACAGAGAAGCCAAGACCAGAGAAGCACTGTCAGTGGAACAACTTTCTTTCTTTTCAGGTTTAGTTTACAAGGGTGTACAGACTAGACAATACACACTTCTTTGGATAGGCAGACTATAGCAGACCACAGCTCTCTAGGTTTGAACTTCCACCATTTACAGACCTTCAAGGAAATATGAGGAACCCACAACATTACAGTTTATAACACTGCGTAACATTACCAGACCCATTTACAACATGTCAGTCTATAAAGGCAGGCCACACTGCTCTTTAGAACATAATTCTGAAAAATAGAATAGACGTGTGCTTATTTCTGAACTCTGGTAAAATCTATTATTGCCTGTTATTGCTATTTCTGTCTTGATAGGACCTTTAACTTTGAGACAAGTTTGAACAAAGGCCAACACTGAACTACATGTCCTTTTCAGCCTTCTTCCGTACAAAGAAATGACCCATCTGATCTGCCTGGATCAGTGACAGGCACACAGAGCAGCACACTCAGGTCCACTCCCAATATTAGCACTGATGATATCTCAAGCAGGAGAAGGAAGGTGTCATGAGTTTTTCCTTGATATTTTTTTTTCCCCCCTCAGTGCCTCCTTGAAACTCATTGGAGAAGGTGAGGCTCTCCCCTCTTCTCCTCCAATGACTTTTTGTTCGCTGCAAAGGACAGCAAAGAGAAAATCTGTGGAATGTGAGGTTTAATCCCTGTCAGAAACATTGGTATACATTCAAACAGTGCAGAGCGAGGCACTGACTAAACTTCCTTAATGATGAACTCAGAGGATAAGAAAAGGCTGCTGCGTCAATGTCTTAAAAAAATACTATAAAAAATTTCACAACAGACATGCCAAATTTCTCTGGTAATTGTGCTCTAAAAAAGTGTTATGTTCCTAAATAATACGATTTCGAAATTCTTACTCCTCAAAGTGTACATTATCAACCACTGTCTACAGTTCAGTTCATTGGCTCATTAAGTAGTACCCAATAACATTTACAGTAGACCAGTTAAACAGATATCGTGGAAACCTCATATTGCAAACTTTTGAGACACTTGAGAACTTGAGCACTCTACTTTTCACAAAGCTACATACCTATAGTCATAACTCTCTTCTCTTTAACCTTTCCACCTAAACATATGCTACAAGGAAGACATGACCAATTCATGACAAGGCTAAAAATACACAAAAAAAAAAAACTAAATTAGGAGATAATATTAGTCAAGGCAGCAATGGCTAAAATGCTAACACTAACTCTTGTCTGACTCGACATGTAGGAACTGTTAGCAAAACAAACTGGCTTCAAGACAAAGTCAAGGTAAAAAGGGACCAGAAAGGGTTAGTGGCACAACATAAAGACTGTGGACTGGGAGAACGAGGAGAGACAGGAGGGTGTGCAGCCATTTGTCATTCAATGTCCCCAATATTCTTTCAAGCTAAAAAGCTGTAATGTGATAGCATTAGGATGTCATTTTTCTCGGCCCATGCAGCGATACAAAGGGGAGGGGGGAGGCTTCTTAAGTTCTTAGTGGGACATTGTTGGGTTCAGTGTGAATGAGTGTGTGTGTGTGTGTGTGTGTGGAGGGGGGGGGGCACACAGCTGAAAGCCCTATTGGAACTTTGGAGCAGTCTGATGTGGGGGTACAGTGATGTGCATGTATGCGTGTGTCTCATAGCAGGATCTTAACCCCACCCTGTGGTGACTGGGAGCCTTGGGAGAGACCTCGTGGGGGAGCGGGTCCAAACTCTAACCTCTTCACCAAGCTGGAAGAAACGATGCATGCACACAAAGATCACGGTTAGCACGAAACAGCTTTATGACTGTTGTTTGTATGACACTGCGAACACGTCCTTGAGGTAAAAGTATATTCAGTGGAGATACACACACCAAATGAAAACGAGGTCCGGTTTGAAAACACGTGAAAAAGGAACATGTGATCAATAAAAGTACCTTTTATTCATTAAAATTGTTTTTGGCTTCCCTCTTACTTGATCATCATTGACCGGACAAGACAAGATCAGAGGCTACCTCACAGACGCGTGAAAGGAAGGATGACGCCTGATATCCTCTACTGAAACAGTCAGGTGACCGGAGAGACTTCCTGCTTACCTGTCATACTGTGGAGGGGGGCTCATGCTGCTGGCCTGGACCTCTAAGCCCTCTGGAGCAGAGGGAGTGCTGGGCCCTGCCGGAAGAGCCGGCCTGTTTGTCGACGTGTCGTACACAAACTCTCGACAGGACGCCAACTTGGACTCAAGGTTCTGGGAAAGCCGAAACAGTACAGAGCATTCTTGTTCAGGAATATCGCCATCCGAGTTCCGTAGGTTGTATTTAAGTTTAATCGGAATGGGCATAAGCCCTTTGTTTACAACGGCAAAAGCTTGAGGGTCTCTCTTACCCCAACTTTTCGAAGCAGCTCCCCTACGATGTTGAGTGCTGATATGCGGGCTGACGTGGTCAGGGGGGTTCCTGTCAGGTTATCACCTGAACACAAACACAAACACTAAACGCACCGTACAACAAGGACATAGTACATCAACCAATACACCGGTATATGGGTTTTTAAATGAAAAATCCTATAAACCACTGGTTTAACAGTATCCACTATTGATGCTAAGATATGGATCGATACGTGCTAGCATTAAGGGATATTTCTTTATGCCGTTTCAGCAAGAGCAGCCATTGAATTCACCTCGCCGGATGTTGGATGCAGGCGTGGTGAAGGTACTGAGGGGTTTGGAGGGGGTGGCCGGGAGCGAGGGGTACCCGGGTGAGGACCGCGACAGTGAGTCGGTCCTATCCGTGTCCTTGCCTAGGCTGCTGGAGGGTCGTCGCTCCTGGACCTGTTGCACGGCCAGCTCCTGACGCAGGTCTGTCCATAACACAGGGGCCGACAATCAGCTTCAGTGAGGACAGCTGTGTACCATCATGCACCAGGGTAGGTTACAACAACAACCCCTGGATTACAGCTGAACTCGGACAGCTGAGGTTGATGAAGGAGGAAGGGTTTGGGAGTGGGGACAAGGACCAGTTAAAAGAGTCTGAATACAAGTTTGTCAGGGCGGTGAGAGGTGCTTAACGACTGCACTATGAGAAACTTCAAAAGTTCTCCGAAACCAACTCGGCCTCTGTCTGGAAGGGCCTTCTACAAAACTGAAAGCCCCTCCCCACTCCACTAATGACTTGCCGACAACCTGAATGAGGTCTATTGTTGATGTGGCAGACAATGGGACAGTCCTGACACCATCCCCCCATGTCTCCATCCACCGGCTCCAGACCACCAGCTCCTCCTACCGCCGGAGCCACTCTACAACTGTCCACCTCAGAGGCCCCCTCCTCCCCAACAACAACAAAGACTCTCCGTCCTGGGACATTTGTAGGTTATTCAAGAGGCAGAACCCCCCCCCCCCCCCCCCCCTCAAAGCAGCTGGACCAAATTCTGTCTCTCACATGATGATCTCATAACACTCTCTTTGTACAATTGTCACGTCACAGTTTTTTTGCCCGTTTTTGTCCTTGCACTACATGTTTAATGTTTTGCATCAGCAGACCAAAGAAAATTTCAAAAATACTCGTCAATAACCCCGTTTCGGATTCTGAAGAACACAGAGTAGTTGTTAAATACTGTTGATAGTATGTATTTAAGAAGCTGGTCCTTCAGCTTTTTCTAAATAAATGTGCTTAATACAATGGACGTTTGTATCCAAGACAACATTAGAGTTGGGTCGATGAGCTATCAAATGTCGCCTAGCTTCAGAATGGAGTTCAGAACTTGCACGACCAGCGATTATTGCGAACATTAGCTCTGGTGTGTGTGTTTCTGCGTACCTCTGGCCTCGTCCTTGAGCCTCTGGACAGATTCCAGCAGGTTCTCTTTTTCATCAAGTTCACTCTCCAGAAAGGCATTCCTCTCGATCACATGGTTCATCCTCTGCTCAAAATCCTCGAGTGACATAATGGTCGCCCTGGGACACCGGAGAGACACAGTCATGGTTATTGAGTTTTTGAGGTTATTATTCCGAGCTAGATGTTACTAAGCCATTATGGTGCATGTGTTCTACAAGTAGAAAATTACAATGAGTCTTAAATGTTAATGGTATCTGTTGGCTACAGCTTGTTCTCATGTTCTCTTGCAAGTTTGTGTGAGAAGCCTATTCATCCAATATCAAACTCATGTGCAGATTGCTTTCCAGACAACAAATAAAATGATGTCCCAAAGCCTTATACTAAGACCCAGTAAAGATCATCCAGACAGACTGACCTCTTGGCCCTCTCCAGGTCATCGTTGGACTGCTCCAGCTCTCTGATGTACTTCTGCAGGTGGTCTCTAACCGCCGTGGTCTCGGCCAGGTCTCCCTCCAGCATGGAGATCTGTCTGAAGGCCTCCGAATGCTGGGCCTCAAACTTCTCCTGTGAAGATGAGGCAAATGAGAAGTAAGCAAAACAAACGTCGAAATAAAAGACATTCTCGAATGACACACTCCGCCAGTCCTCCTTTTTACACAGTAAACGGATCACATTTCGGTTCTCATTTCCCAAGTTGTCTTTGGAGCAAAACTGATAGTTCAGCTTAGCATTATATAGCTCCCTCACTTCTGTCTCCCTGACTGTTCCTAAGCAATTTGGATGTTTTTTTTTTAAGAAATCTGTATTCTCTCTATTAATATTTGTCTTCCCTCTGGACTTTTGAGCAAAAATAGCAGTCAGCTGCTCCATCATGGCTTTACACAAGAGCCTCTGGTGCTGGCTGTGGGTTTAGTGAATTAGTGCCTGTAGACAACTTTGACTGTGTGTGTGTGTGTGTGTGTGTGCATGCATGCATTATTGAAATGTACTCACTAAAACTTCACAAACGAAGCACAGCTTTAGTCAACAACATGCACAACAACATGAGCAAGAATGACCCGGAAAACATTTGACTCGAGAACTTAGATGCCATACCCTGATGTTTTCCAGTTCCATGCAGAGTCGGTTGTTATCCGAAAGCAATTCCTTGTTTCGTGCCTCACAAGTTTTCAGTTCTACCTCCAGTTCAGCCTCATAGTCCCGACTCATCTGCTGGAACTCCTGCAACTCCTCTAGAGCCTCGTCGGCCCTATATGGTCACACGCACACGTCAGACCCCAACAGAGCTGAAAGAATTAGCTACTATGGTCATAGGCTAGAATAATCATATGGGACCCATCATCGAATCACTTTGTTAATTCGGAAACGTCTAAGCTACAGCTAAAAAGCTAGCCATCTGTTGTGGCTAAAATATCGGATGTGAATAGCGCGGATGGTCGGGCAACTCTTCCGTTGTTCTGGAATGTCTCAGTCTTACCTTTGCTGGTGTTTCTCTGCCTGCTCCTTCCAGAAGCACATTTCTTCCTCTGCAGACCCAAACTTTGTATTTGGTTCTCCCATCGTGTTATCTACAATAAGTTTGTTGTCACAACTACTACAAATAATTAATCACATGTTAAGAAGATGCATACCACTGGAGGATTATAGTCAAAGCCAACAAGTTGCTCCTATCATATGTCGTGCAATACATTATACTGCTAACGACACTGGTCGGTTGAACTTAATGTAACAAGAATAGATAAGTGCGATGGATTTTCAGCAGAATTTAACTAGGTAGCATGCTAGCTAGCTAGCTTCCTAGCCGTGCATTCAACAATAGTTATATTTCAAATTGAGCGTAGCCTACAGCAGCACATGATAGAAAAGTAACCAAATGCTTACCAGCATACGTAGAACAGTACCACTTTTAGATTTTGAAATTGTAACACTACTACAATAACTTCATCAGTTAGTAGCCATATACAAAGCAAACATTTTGCTAGCTAATTAGCTAACTTGCTGTCAACTGACTGCACTGACGTCCAACATCACAACCAAATACAAATCCTGTTTGCGGCGCGCAATATTATTGGTGGATTGTGTGGACTGACACAAAAAGATACAGACATGAACCAATCAATGGGTGCGTCCCCTTGCGCAAAAACAGTTGAAGGGTTGGAAAGGTTTCGCCTTGATGAATTTAAAAGTTTTGTAGTTTTTAAAATATCTCGAATGAGTGTCAACTTTCTTATTAAAATCTTCCAGAAACAAAATCACATCAAATGGCAGGTAACCTGTATCCCATGCGAACACTAGGACTTTTACGACTGCATATCACCATTGCATTGTTAAGATGCATTTTGCTTACATGACCCCACTCTCTTATGCAAACATACATTAATAAATCGTATAAATGAAACACATAAATAACTCCCCATAAACACATTCAACCTAACTGGAGGGCAGGTTGTACATGGGCTGTCGTGTGGGTAGCCTGCTTACGTTTACGACAGTTGCGATGTCGTTTATGGCAAATGTAGGTTACAAAGGGGCTCCGGTTTGAGAGGCGTCAGAAAGGGGCAAACAGTCTGAGGGGGGAATTGTGAAGAGAGGAAGACAGGTAGCGCCGCAGGTAAGACACTTAAGCAAACAAGGCCTTGCTAGTCTACACTAACTAGCTAGTTTGATGTGGCCTCAGCTAATACTTATTATTATATAGCCTAGTATATAAATATAGTCATCTAACGTAACATCTAACGTTAGTTACGCCAAGCGAACAGCTCTCCAGTACTACTGGCACTAGCAAGTTAGCAGCGAATAGGAAGCTAGGCTAGCAATCAACCATTTTTTCAAACTAGCTATGGTTTCTTTTTAGCTGCTCGTTTCCAGTAACTAATCGCAATCTTCTGCTTGGTTCTGTATTATATTGCCTAGTTATGTCACAAATAGAACGCGCTCACAGTACGGTTTCTGCTCACATAGCAAAGTAGCCCTCGGCCATAGTGTCACCATTGCCACACAAATTCAGTTAAAGGCACAGTACAGTAGAACGTGCCGCCTCAATGCATAATAAACAAAGGAGAACGCGGTTGTGTGTTGCAGGGAAGAATGAAAGAGAAGAACGATGAAAGCATGGTGAAAGTCCCCGTAAGGTTCAACGATGGACGGACTGGGAAAGGAGAGACCTATATGCAGTTCTAGACCCTTCCCATGGCTCAACCAGCCCGAGACGGAGACCTCTCGGCTGTGGAACCTCACCGACTGCTTTTCGACCTACGACAAAAACACCCCTTACTCAGACAAACAGGTAGGCCTTTGCATAAGGATAACAATCTTCTGTAGAAATACCCATCAGAAAAACACCAGTCCCATTTGTAAATGACAAAAAGCCTTTAGATGAGTGACCACCAGCAAAAGTGTGAAGTCCATTACATAGTGTCATATTTAATCTCAAATGTAGGATATAGCATGCTCATGTAACACTGACAACCTTTGAGGGGGTGGTATGTGGTCACACCATAGGACTAGCTGTTATGTCTTTATTTTAGGAATAACCTTTTCCCTAATTACAATGTAAATCCTCTCAACGGTCTATCATGATGTACCCAAACCTACAAAAACCGTTTTGGCCCTTATCAGAATGTACCCTGAATTATCTTAACTGTCCAGTTGTAGAGACCCCACTATCTGTGAAAAAAGAAATGACCTTTTTTACCAAGCCCCTTTTGCAAACTTCCTTCAGATGTGAGATTGATTGATTGATTGCTTCTTTGTCTTCAGAAGGAATACATGGACACCAGAAAGCCTGTGTTGGAGCTGAAAGATGTCCCCCCTCCTCCTCACCACACCTCCTCCTCCTCCCAGCCCTTCCCCCTGGCCCAACTTCCTCTGCCCCCTCCCTGTCTGATTCCTCCTCCTGTATCTCCCCAACAACAAGACTCCCTCCAACAGCAGCAACCACAGGGGGCTAGTCCCAAAGTAAGCGCGTGCACTCACTGTGAGGGGAGCCTCCAGCACTATAGCACTACTGGTGGATACGGGCTTGTCACTGGTGGTAGCAGTTGTGTTGGTGCTAGCGGTGTCTCGCTGTATATGCCCCCCTGCACTCAGGAACCCCCCAGCATTAGTAGCAGCATGACTGGGGCTAGTTCCATGACGTCAGCCCTCCACTTCCCCAGTCATGGAGGAGGAGGAGGAGGCGGCGGAGGTGATGCCCTAAATACGCTGCGCGGCTCTGGGAGTTACAAGCTCAACCTGCCCTCTGTGGCCACCTCCCAGCCCCTCCCCTCGCACCCCTACTCTCACCTCCCCTGCTGCACAGCCGGGCTCCTCCGCCCCTACCCTTCCGCCCCTGTACCTTACAGCCAGGCCAGCCTCCTGCCTCCCCCCTCTGCCCCTCTCGTGGCCCCCCTACACAGTTCCTGCCTGGCCTCTTCCAGCTACTACCCCTGTAGTGGTGGCTACAGCCCGGCAGCTAGGGGGAGCCAGAGAGCCGGCGCAGGCCAATGTGACCACCACTCACCCGCCTCGTCGCACCTTTGCTCTAACCCTATGCACCTCAGTGTAGAACGCACGGTTTGTCTGAAGGGGGCGCACTACTGCCAGGGATGTTTGACCAAGGTTGGTGGTATTCTCTTCATTCACTGTGGCACTGTTGATTCAAGCAGCTTGTTTACAGTGTACGTGGGGGGGGGGGGATTCTAATCCACACAGAAGGATGAACAGAATCTGTGGCATGTGCTGGACTAAAAGCCAGATGGATGATGCTATTTGAATGTTTTACCATGTAAAAAAACAGTTTTTCTCATCCCTGCCTGCTTTTTCAGTGTTATGGTACTTGGGTCGATAACAGAACTCATTATCTAAGGATTTAATGTTTGACATTATTTATTCAACCTGTTTAACACAGTAAACAGGTAAGTGACACTGAGGTATTGGTGTCTTTTCAAAAGGGAGCACATCCTCACAGTAATGTTATCCTTGGCCTCTGACCACTCTCTTGTCTGCCCCCCCCTTCCTTTAGCCTGTAAGGGGCGTGGCTTCGGAGCCAGACCAGGTATGGCCTGGCGTGGCTCCGCCCCAGTCTGCCCCCATCCCCATATGCAACGGCTGCGGCACCTCCTCCGACGGCCTGCTGCTCTTGGGCACAAGCCTGGGCAAGGCTGCCACCAAGTATGGTCAGTAGGACTTGCATGTGTGGCGTTTTGTCAGTGGTTGTTGTCTACAAGCCCATGAAAATGTGTGTATTGATTTCTTCCATGTGGAAATTAAGGCTTAAAGGCATTGCGCCTGATGGCTTCTGATAACAGACATTTCAACATGCTTCTTCTACACGACTATTAGGTTAATAGCTATGCTTCTGTTCAACCATCTGTCCATTCCTTGGAACAGCTGTAGATCATAAAGCAGTATCTTCCTCTGTGTTCCTTATCATAAAACAATAAACCCCCAGTCCTTAACCTGTGACCACTATCTCCCTGACTTGCCAAGCCAATGAACAAATAGGCCTTACACTTCATGACATGAGAACAGAAAGTTCAGAAAGACATAAGCAACAGATAATCCAACAAAAATATTTTTAAACTCTTGTCTGAGAAGTTTCGAATGGAACATTATATTCTGAAAATACTGGTGCTAGCATTCCTTGCCACCAGAGAGCCCTCTCCCCACATGACCTATAGATGACACTAGGCTTACGTAAACAAACTGCCCTAGGCTGAACATTATCATACTAGAGGTGCAATAAATGTGTTTAACCATCTGTGTTGAGTGAATCATATGGTCAAGCCTAGGGTCAGGGAACTCTGTAAGTTTCCACGTGCATGCGCACTCTTGTCTCTGGGATCGATCATATTGACAGCTGATATGCTGAGGAGGGGACTTCTCACCAATAAAAATGGTCTTACCTGAAGACTGGGGAGCTAGACAAACTTTGTATTGCGATCAGACTTTGTCTCCTTGCTGGCAAGCGTTAAACTATTGTACTTTCTTTGAATCTGACGACTGTGCATTACTTGATAAAGAAATTATCCTAACAATTATCCATTGCACATGTTTACAGTTTAAGTTGATGGGCAGATGTATTTGCAGTTCTGTTCAAGTCGTCAAACTGTACGTTTGCATTTGATCACCGTTGCCTTAACGGAAGTCTTCGTGTTCCCCCCCCCCCCCCCTAGGTTCTCCCGACGGCCCGGAGAACGTGCCCCCAGTGGGGGTGTTCTGGGACATCGAGAACTGCTGCGTGCCGACGGGGCGCTCGGCGGCGGCGGTGGTGCAGCGCATGCGCGCCCGCTTCTTCCAGGGCCACCGCGAGGCCGAGTTCATGTGTGTCTGCGACATCAGCAAGGAGAACAAGGCGGTCATCCAGGAGCTCAACAATTGCCAGGTGTGTGTGTGTACCCAGACGAGCTGGGAGGTCTCCAAGTTCTCTTATACCGTTTTCCTTTACAACTATAAATCTTTTATCTTTTTCTTTTTTCTCCAACCCTAGACTTGTGCACCTGTTTCAAATGATTTTAACTGGTTGATATTAGGGATCCGATTAGGCTCACCATCCGGGGTTTGAGGGAACGCCAGAGGTTAAGACTTGAATACTGAACGTTATCAATTTGGAGAGGAGATGTGTCGTTTTCTTTACAAGCACCAGTAGAAGGAAGTGACATCGCTAACGAGGATGTGTTCGCCCTCTGCAACAGTGACGCCACTTAAGATATCCAAGTGCCCATGGCAGAAAAAACATGTTAGTTGATGATAGGATGAGATCTCACAGCAGGCAGGCCGGAAATAGTCACGACAATCATAAAAAGGGTTGACTCGGTTTTATTAGCTCGACGTCGGATCATGCCACCAATCCACAACAGAGTGGCTAGCATGATGTGAAGAACATGTCTCTCAAGACTGCTTGTATGCAGTTGTGGGCCATGTTAAACATAGCATGTACAGAATCGCTTCCTTAACGTGTCTCATTGATCAGTGCACTGATACAGTAGAACGTACAACAGGTGAAGTGGTCGTTAATCATGTAAGGTCCTATTTGTTCCTGTTTTGCTCCTCACTGTCTCACTGTCTAGGCCGTATCTATATTCTGCTCAGCGAGGGGCCTTGCTGCATGACCTCTCGACCTCACAGAGACTCAAGCTGTACATGTACACATAAAATCCGCCCTACAGTTGACATGCATTACTTATGCATGCATGTTTTTCCACAGGAAAATAGTCAGGTATGGGAGGTTATGCCACCTGTGCATACCTGTGAATCTCCAGCTTGCTGACACTTGTCTGTTTTCGCAGGTGACCGTTGCCCACATCAACGCCACTGCCAAGAACGCCGCAGACGACAAGCTGCGCCAGAGTCTCCGACGCTTTGCCGAAACTCACGCGGCCCCTGCCACTGTCGTTCTCGTCTCCTGTGAGTGGCTCTATTTGCTAGGGTCATTGAAATAGAATTTTCATTTTGTTGCCCTCTGGCTCATCATTGTCATTTTTAAAACGTGGCCCGTGTGAACAATTTCCCACCAGCTTTTTGTATCATATTAGATTTTTCTGTATCATATTAGATATTTTCATATTAGATTTCTCCATTTCATATTTAAGGTTTACATATCTGATTCTATTTTTCCATCTTATTTGAGCTTACCGTATCACATTTTCAATACCAGTTTGTTTTTAACTCCCCCTCCCCCCATTGCCCCTCAGCCGACGTGAACTTCGCCAGCGAGCTGAGCGACCTCCGCCACCGCCACGGCTTCCAGGTGATCCTGGTGCACAACACCGAGGCGTCGCCCGCCCTGCTGCAGCACGCCCACTGCCACGTCACCTTCCAGGACATCACCGCCGACCTGCCGCCGCGCATGGTCGTCAAATCCCAGGTAGGCCCCGGGAGAAGGGGTGGGGGGGGAGCGTATACACACGAACGGCCCGTCACTGACTGGAAGTAGCAGGCCGCATCAGACAAACGCGTTGTGGCTCGTCCGCTTACTGAAATTGACATTTTGTAACCGCAATTGGGCTGGTTTAGAAGAGGAAAGCATTTGAGGGCGTTTCTCTAAGAGGGTTTTACCTTACCAGTCCAAAAAGGTCCTTCCCTAGGCTTGCAAATTCAACCATTTGCATTTAGATACAACCTCTTGCAGCCCTCCAAAATATTCGGCCTGGGCCTTGTCTCTGCATTGAGCCGGAGACCAGTTACCAGCCTTTCTGACTGCGTTTGCTTTCATTTCCAAACGCACCATCAAATAAATAATCCCCAAACCCAAACCCCTGGCCCCGTTGTCTCTCTCCCCCCCACACTTTTTCTCCCTTTCCTCCCCCAGCCCAGTTTGAACCTCCTCTATGTGTACAATCTCCCCACCAACCGCGACGGGAAGAGCGTGAGCGCCCGGCTGCGCCGCCTGTCCGACAACTGCGGCGGCAAGGTGCTGGGCGTGTCCTCGGGCACCGCCGTCATCCGCTTTGGCAGCCAGGACGCGGCGGAGCGCGCCCGCAAGCGCATGGAGAACGAGGATGTGTACGGCCGCCGCATCAGCCTCGCCCTGTCGCCACGGCCCCCGGGCTTCGGCACTAGTGGCGGCGGTGGTGACGTCCCCCCCGTCGCCACCCCGCCCCCGGCCTCGGCCGTCCCCCATCCCCCCTCCACTGCCTCCGCATTCTCCTTCCTGCCCCTGGAGAAGCCGAGGTCGCCCAGGAGGTCGCGGCGCACGGCCCGGCTCCCCCTTGCCCCTGCCACCGTCCCCGAGAGACCCTACAGCCCCAGGAGGGGGTGTAGCGGCCCCCCTGCCAGTGGCTCCCCAGCTCCTGCCAGGTCCCTGCAGGTCAGCAGCCGGACTGTCTGCCCCCAACCCCCCTTTTCCATCCAGTGCTTTGTCCTAACCCCTCCCCCTCCACCTGCTAACCGGCGCTAGCTATCTAGCATGTAACCGCTAACCTCCCCTGCTTGCCTCCTCCCATGCTCTGTGTACACTAACGACTGGCAGGCCCGCCTGCTTCAGAGTTTCAGCGTGTCCGTGTCTAGCCCGTCGTCTCTGTGGTCCGTGTCCATTTCTACTCTGTGCTTGGGTCTGTGGTGTTCTCCGGCGCTCTGGTCCATGTCTTGTGTAACGCCAAATTCCCTCGCCGTGTCTTTTGCTGCATCCCCATTCCCTCAGCTCACCCGAATGCTGCCTACCTGTTTGTGTGCGTGTGTGTGTTGCTTCTAACCCTAGGCAGGTTCATTCCAAGTCTAAGTTTCTGTTGCTCTGCTGTGCGTTGCTCTCTGCCCTGCCCCTTTCTGTGTCCATGCTAAGTTGGTGGGAGGAAGAGGTTTGGAGAAGAGCTGTATAGACTGAACAGCAAGACATTTATGAAGGTTCAAAGGTCTAGACTAAACAGCAAGACATTTATGAAGATTCAAAAGTCTAAACTGCTTTATCATGCAGGGTTGAGGTGAAAAATAATTCAAACATATTTCCCTTTTAGATAACATTTTGACTATTAGAACCACTACCTTGGATGATGGTGAATCCAAGTTGATCTGGCTCTCCAAAACATCTTCCTGTCATCAACTTCATATTCCCGTTCGAACGTGGTGGTCCGTCACCACCGATCAAACCCGCGTCCTGTTCCTCAGAGACGAATACCGACCAATCCTGTGTTTGCATCCTCTAATGACACGCGCGTTGTGGTTGGCCCTCTGTCCCTCCATTGGTGCAGGAGGCGAGCGTTGGGCTGGACCAAGCCAAGCTGAAGACGGGCTTCCACCTGGAGAAGGTCCGTTGCTCCTCCTCCTCCCCCCACGGCAACGGAGACGCCCTCCAGCCCCCCTCCCTGCCCCCCAAGGCCAGCCTCGGAGGAGAGTCCATGTACCGCCGAAGGTATGGAGGGTGATGTGCCAAGGGTCAAATCGTAGCTTTTTCTTGTTTTCTTGTTGTTTTTGGCAGGAATGGCATTCAATTAAAAGTAATGGCACCAGAGCTAGCAAGCAGCCAATTTGCATCTGTTGTTATTGTAATGAAAGTGATTGTAATGATGTTGTTTCTAGAAGGTTAGAACCTCTAGAGGAAATTCTGCCCATCCTGTCCTTAATTCAGTTGTTCTGTTGGATATAATGTGGCCCATACTATTCCTTACTGGATGTCTTGGTAAAAGAGAGATTGCCTGCAGACTGTTGATGAATAGAAACTGCTCATTAAATGGAAACGGCTTTGTCGATGGGTCAGACAATGTCGATTGTCTCCTAACCTCCGTAAAAAACCTGTTATCCTGCTCCCTCCAGGGGCTCCACCCCACGCAGCAGAGCCGACTCCCCCGCCGAGCGAGCCACAGACCGGGGCTCCGGAGAGTTCCAGGTCAGCACGCCGTCGGCCTTCAGCAAGCTGAGCCTCCACAGGACCTTCAGCCCCTTGGTGCTGTCTCAGGGCTCCTGGTCCTCCAGGTGAGGGGAGCCTGATGGATGAGGACATGAATGGGGAGAATCAATGGATGAGAACATGAATGGGGAGAATCAATGGATGAGAACATGAATGGGGAGAATCAATGGATGAGAACATGAATGGGGAGAATCAATGGATGAGAACATGAGTGGATGAATGGGTGAATTGCTGGGTGCATAAGCGCCCATGTTTGAATGCTTCAATGAAGGATGATTTAACCAAAGGATGGTTGGTGAATCTATTAAGGATTTCATGAAGGGAGGTTGGCAAACGGCCTTAATCAGGTCCAGTTCAACCCACACCAAAGAAATGCTGTGAAATGGCAAAAGCTGTTCCGTGACCCCAGACGTTCAAAAATCAGTTTTGTTTGTCTGTTCAATAGGCAAATCTATTGAAGCACACAAGATTATTGTTCTGCAAAAGTTTCAGCCCGTTCTATCTTCGACCACAACAATCAGGTGACTGTTCCACATTTTAATTCAACCTCGTCTCTCCACCCCCACACCCCCCCCCCACACCCTGCTCCAGGAGCGCGTCCCCCTGCCTGTCCAGCCGCTCCTCCCCCCTGCTGGGACCCCCCCGCAGCCCCCTCCGCGACGGCCTCCCTCAGCCCTTCTTGGACGGCGCCGACGTGCAGGTGGCCAACCTGGACTACCGCATGTCCCGCAAGGAGCTCCAGCAGCTCCTCCGAGACACCTTCTCACGCCACGGCATGGTGAGAGACTACCTCTGTCGGCTGGACGGAGCTTCGTGGAGACAAAGGACTGGTGGGGGGGGGGGGGGGGGGGATTGATCCTGCTGTGTTTTTCTTTCTCCTTTCCTCTCTTATTACAGCATTAATTCCAGCTCTGTTAATCTAGGCCTACTTATTCGCCTCGCTCGCTCACGTGTTCTCTCCACCTTACTTTTTTTTCTTTCTCGCTTTTTACCATCTTTCTTTCTCGCTTTGTCTGTCTCTGTGTCCCTCTCACTCCCCCCCACCTCAGGTGAAGGCAGTGGAGCTGAGCCCCCACACAGACTACCAGCTGAAGGCCACGGTCCAGATGGGCTCCCTGCAGCAGGCCATCTGCGCCGTCAGCGGCCTGCACCGCTACAAGATAGGGGGCAAGCGCATCCACGCGTCGCTCGTCACCGGGGGCAACAACAAGTCGCTCGCCATGCTTAGGTACGCCCCGCAGTTGATTTGGACGTGGTCAGCTGACGTGTGTGTGTGTGGAGGGGGGGGGTGTTGTGTGTGAAAATGTTCTCTCTGGTATTAGTTGAAATGTTGATCAGGATCTGGGTATCAATCTCTCCAATCCTCAGCTCAGAGATCATCTCCATTCTCCAGGATGCTCCGGCCTGCTGCCTCCCCCTGTTCAAGTTTACCGAAATATATGAGAAGAAGTGAGTGCATCTGGCGTCTACAGTCGAAATAGTGTTTGATATTTATTTATCCCCGTATGGGAAATGACACGGCCGCAGTACAAAAAAAAACGTTTAAAAACGACACTAAACAACAATGTTTATTAGTATAAATAGCCAGTGGTCCCACTGCCAAACATGCCCTTGGTTTGCAACACACTGGTGTCCGTGAAGTATAACCCAATAATGCGTTCACATTATAGTGAAGTGATTTATTCTTTCACAGCGAGAAACTCGGCGCGGTAAATCGTTTTCCATTTCTCCCTTTCCCCTCCCTCCTCCCCAGATACAGCCGCAAGCTGGCGGTGAGCGACCTGTACCGGCTGTCGGAGATGGTGGCGGTGCGGGAGCAGGGCGGCTCCAGGCTGGTGTGCCTCCTCCCCTCCAGCCAGGCGAGGCAGAGCCCACTGGGCTCGTCCCAGTCTCAGGAGGGATGCTCCTCCTCCAGCGCCAGCCCCGTGGTGTTCGAGGAGCTGGAGTACCACGAGCCCGTGTGCCGGCACCACCACACCCAGGAGGGCTTCAGGTAGGAGACGCCAGCGCGCACACACTCGTGCATACAGGGCTAAGACACTGTCGGAAATATTTGTCTTTACCAAGTATTGCTCAGTCGGTGAGGAAGCCAAGGAAGTTGATTACTTACGCATATGAAGCAAGGAGACCGAGGCCATGGTGGTGCAAAGTTTCGGTCTCCATGCAAGAACAATTAAACGACACCGCTCTCAAATCATTGGTTCATACACAGATATGCAACTGTCACATGGCTCTCCTTTCATTGGCTGTCTCCTTTGCATGTGCGTGCGTGCAACATCAACCCTGGTTGAAACACAATAGCAGCTGAATCTCTGGTCCCTGGTGTCGTAAAAGCTCCCATCTCCTTTAAACAAACAAACCCCCCCAACACCCTGTTGTCTTCAGCAACAGTCAGTAACAAATGCTCCCCCTCCCCCAGGTCAACAAGATAAGGGTCCAGTATGTTTACGTAAGCCTAGAGTTAACTTCGAGGTAGTTCCCCTCTGCACAAAAGGAATGTTGAACACAGTATCATTTTATAGGGTTACATCTTCAACTTTTTTGGCAGACATACATACACAGGGGTAAGAGAAAAACACATGCACACAAGGATAAGACACGCATAATCACCCAAAAGGGCTTCAGTTAAAAGGCACATAAATATGGATTAACACACTTGGGGGACGTGCACTTGGACTTGCACAAACGTGTGCCATGCAGTCCGTTTTTCCGCAGCGATGGGGTTCAGAGAGGCACCTGTGCTAGATCTTGCACTTTCCCCTCCAAAAACCCTAATTACCCCTAGTTTGGATTGATTTCGATACATCTGCTTTATGTTCCTAATCTGTCCATTCCTGCCCCTGCAACTCTCCCTGCCCCCCCCCCCCCTGCAGTGAGGCCGACTTTGATCCAGACTCCTATCAGATCCCGTTTGTGGTGGTGTCCATCAAGGCCCTGTCCTCCCAGGTCCACAGCCTGCTGCAGTCCCACGAGGGAACCCTGCCCCTGCTCAGGTAGGACATAGACCCTGTGTGTTAGCTCCCTGTTAGCACATAGACCCTGTGTGTTAGCTCATAGACCCTGTGTGTTAGCACATAGACCCTGTGTGTTAGCTCATAGACCCTGTGTGTTAGCTCCCTGTTAGCACATAGACCCTGTGTGTTAGCTCCCTGTTAGCACATAGACCCTGTGTGTTAGCTCCCTGTTAGCACATAGACCCTGTGTGTTAGCTCCCTGTTAGCACATAGACCCTGTGTGTTAGCTCCCTGTTAGCAATAGTGCCTCTGTTAGCCTTGAGCTCTGTGTTAGCAGTAGGCTATAAGAAACACAAATTCAATAGATGCATGAGCCTTTGATTGATTAATTATGAACTATGTACTCTCCTCCCAAACTCAAGTTTCCCAGACTGCTATGCATCAGAGTTCAGCCCACTGCATCTGGCTGAGGAGGGCCAGCTGGAGAACGGGGTCCCGCTGGAGCACCTCATCACCTGCGTCCCTGGAATTACCATAGTAACGGCCCAGAACGGCTTCAAGATCATCAAGTGGATCCACAACAAACCGCCAGTGCCCAACGCAGGTGTGTGTGAGCTTACACACACACACACACACACACACACACACACACACACACAGTCGCTCTGCTGGTCAACCTATTACTCAACAACATGTTAAACTAGACATTTAGACATTTAGTCATTTAGCAGACGCTCTTATCCAGAGCGACTACAGAGAAACATCTCAGTTCTGCATTAAAGCCATATTCGTTTTGTTATGTTTTTCTCAAGCTGATAATGTAATGTCACAATAAAAGTCCCATAGACGCAACCTTCAAGCGCTTTCAATATATAACCCTCCCCACACACACAGACCCGTGGGTGCAGCGCTGCAAGAGCCCCGTGGGGAACCCCCAGCTGATCCAGTTCAGCCGCGAGGTCATCGACCTGATGAAGGGTCGTCCCTTCTGCGTCATGCCCGTCAGCAAGTTCATCCCAGCCTACCACCACCACTTTGCCAAGCAGTGCCGCGTCTCCGACTACGGCTACTCCAAGCTGCTGGAGCTGCTGGAGGCCGTGCCCCACGTGCTGCAGGTGACAGTCAGTCATAGTCAGTTATTGTCAGTCAAGGCTAACGCTGTCATGTTCACTCACCCACTCACTCCACCATTCTCACCCATTCAAATACACCCAGTCGAGGCTAACTTGGGTGCAGTGTTTACTAAACCTATCACACTCACAAATATAAACTGTGTGTTTAACTAGTTTTATTTATTTTTTGAAAAAAATCAGACCCACTGTAGAGTGAATGTCTGGAACAATAGCTGCATGGGACCCTCATATCATGTTAGGCTAAAGTAGACTACTTAAAGATTAATTGTTCAGTTTTTTTAAGTGTTTGAATATCACCTATTAAAGACGGGTCAGAAGGGGGTCTTTGTGTACTGGGTAATAGAAATACGCAACAACTTTTTTTCCCCCTTCATTTTATGAGAAAAAAAACGCATAGATTAATTGAGGTGACAGTGTGCACCAATACAAACAGATATCAAGGCACGTCGATTTGACAGCTAGTAGATTAAACCAAAACAAAGTAACTCAAACATGAGTCGAACCTTTAGTCACCCTGTATCCAAATGAACACAGCTCAAGAAACTGTGCTCAAGAGCCGTACCGCTCGTGTTGTTTGAGTCCTAATTATAGTCAATTGATCAGTGCATGTCGCTTCAAACCTGCCCATGCATGTAATGAGACTTAAGCTGATGACGTTCGCTCCCAAAAGAAAATCGTTTGTCTCCCAGGACACTCATACAGTGTGGGGAGATTTAAGTGTTAGCTCGATGAAGCATAATTAACTGACATCGGGTGTGTGGTGTTTTTATTCATTTTCTTTATTGTATTTTTGTGTGTGTATGTTCAACCCTGTGTCTGTGTGCATGTTGTTTTTCCTCTCAAACGTTCCTCCTCCGTGTGCCACCTCCTCACCTCCCCCTGGTTTGTGTTGCAGATCCTGGGCATGGGCACCAAGCGCCTGCTGACCCTCACCCACCGCGCCCAGGTCAAACGCTTCACCCACGACCTGCTCAAGCTCCTCAAGTTCCAGGCCAGCAAGCAAGTGGTCATCAGGGACTTCATGCAGGCCTACCATTGGTCAGTACCACAGGGACCAGCCGTCCTTCTCAGCCAGTCATGTGCACTCATCTACCAACCAAGCTTAAGATCTTGGTTAACCTGTAGCAAAAAGGTCATAGTTTGGATCGATCGGTTGTTTTAGAGGGTTATTTATGTAAATTGTCCCCACTCTATCCATGTCTTTGTGAATCCTAATTTGGGTGTTAACGTGGTGCATTAACAGACATCCAGTACACATTTAACACTGGATGTAGTTGTCGTTGGTTGAAAAAAATAAAAATAATAATAATTGCAACCTGACCACAATCGCATGCCCCTTCCCCCAGGTGTTTCTCCAGGGACTGGCACGTGACCGACTACGGCATGTGTGACCTGATGGACCTGCTGGCTGAGATCCCAGACACCACGGTCACCGTCATCCACCAGGACTCCGACACGGTCATCTCCGTGCCCAAGAGAGGTGAACCCAAACCCTAAACCCCCAAGCCAGGGGCTGCCATATGCTGCCACCGGGGGGGGGCGCATATCCCCTATTCGTTCCATTTGCCCACTCACTCACAAATGTAATGTCTCGTTTTCTTTCCTCTGATCTATGAAGATTTTTTTTATGCTCTGAACCCCTAACGGACACCATTAATCTAGTTTAGGGTTCCACATACCTTCAGGCCAACCCTGTTTTGATGCTCCCTAGGCTAGCTAGCTATCCAGCAGTAAACGGAAAGGGGTTGTACTTTGATTAAAGAATCTCCTTCGCCTCCTACATGCCAATACTCGATTGGCATGTAAAAACTTTATTACTATTTTCTGTTACCATTTCATACACACGCAAACATGCGTTTGAAATGCTTAATTAGAATTTACCAATATTTACATGTACTGCAGAGCTACATGGTCATTCTAGATGCGTAGACATGGATGGATATCATTTACATAACCCGGTGTACACACACACACACGCATCGTCCAAGACGGTCCTGACCTCCGCTCCTCCCCCAGAGCGCACGGCCGAGGAGGTGGAGAGGACCAGGCAGTTTGGGAAGGAGGTGGTGGACCTGCTCAGGCACCAGCCCCACTGTCGGATGCCCTTCAGCAAGTTCATCCCCACCTACCACCACCACTTCGGGCGCCAGTGTAAGCTCACCTACTACGGCTTCAGCAAGCTGCTGGAGCTCTTCGAGGCCATCCCCGACGTGCTCACGGTGAGTTTGGGAGAGTTGCCTTCTGTCAGGCCGTGGTCTATTTTGCCATCTGTAGTGATGCGATCCGTTAAGTGTTGACAGAGCGAAGATGTTTCGTTTTCCCTCGTCTGTTCTCTCTCCCGTGTGAGGCGGCGTACGGTGTGGTAACAAACGTTCAACTCTTCTTTCTCCTCACTATCTGCATCTCTCTCTCTCTCTCTCTCTCTCTCTAAACTCGTATCTGCTCTGTTCTTCTGCTCTCTTGCTCCTCACTGCCAAATCTATTATGCTCCCTCCACCTGTCTGCCTGTTCTCGTCTTTCGCTCTCGCTCCCTCTGTCGCCATCTGTCGTCACCCGCCACCCCCGCTTCTCTCCTTCCCTGTACCCCGCCATCCCTTCCGTCCACCCCCCCACTTCTCTCCCTCCCTTCCCTGTACCCTGCCTCCCTTCTCTCCCTCTGCTCCTTTCCTACTTTCCCTCCCCTGTAACCCCCCCCACACACACACACACACCAGGTGTTGGAGTGCGGCGAGGAGAAGCTCTTGACCCTGACGGAGCTGGAGCGGGTCAAGGCCCTGGCGGCCCAGCTGGTCAAGCTCCTGCGTGCCCAGCCGGACTCGAGCCTGCCGGCCAGCCAGCTGCTCGCCGAGTACAGCAAGACCTACGGCTACGGCCTGCGCCTGCAGGACTACGATGTGGGCTCGCTGCCCGCGCTGCTTGCCAAGCTGGGCCACGTGGTCAAGGTACGAGGCAATTTGACGATTTGGAACGTCCGCGTGTTGTTTGCGTCGCAGGGAAGCTACTGGATGGTCGGGTGCAACTGTGAAGCGCTCCGAAGTCGTTAGTCTTTGTCGTTCTCCTGATGAATCGCGTTTTAGCACCCCCTTGTGGCCTTGATACCTGCTGGAACCGAATCTGAGACCATTTTAAAAACGTGTTTTTATTGTGATATCTTCACCATATTATATACGGATGTGTATATGTACATGCATACTATGTTTATAAAAAAATGTTAGAATGCGTACGTTAGTTTACAAGGCGTAGTCAACTTTGTCCCAGACTCCCCAATTAGTTTCGAAACACGCTGACCTCCGTCCTCCTTCCCGTCAGGTGGTGGATGGCGCGGGCGGCCGCGAGGTGCAGCTCATCAACAGGAAGTCTCTGCGCTCGCTCACCTGCCAGCTGCTGGCCCTGCTCATGGCGCTGGGCGAGGGGGAGTGCGCGTCCGCGTCGGTGGACGAGCTGAGCGACCTGTACCTGCGCGCCCACGCCACCGCCCTCAACCCGTGCGAGTACGGCTTCCTGTCCCTCAGCGAGCTGCTGAAGAGCCTGCCCTACCTGGTGGAGGTGAGGGGGGGGGGGGGGGGGGGGCTGGGCGCAACATAGTGCCTCACAGGGACTAAGTGGGTACGGTACTGTGCAAAAGTCTAGCAAGTGAAGCAGAAGTGCTCCAGCGAATGCTTTTAAGGAAATGATGGAACGAAAGGGCTGAACGGAATTCTCAACGTTGCACTTTCACACTGCCGCCCGTACAGGAGACACAATGTCTTTTTTGTGTTCCAAAATATTCATGTGAGAAATCTTTGCCGACGAAGACTTTTGCACAGTACTGTATGTGCATATTTGGCGCGGGGGGGAGGGGGTATATCTATTGTCAGTGTCGCACTACTCATGTCACCTTTACGGATGGCAGGTTCGGTCCAGTTTAAAACTTCATGACGTCTGTTCATCATTGGTTTAATGTCCCGTCCCCCCGTCCCCCTCACCCTGGGTAGCTGTTCCACGAGGAGGAAGACGAGGGGGACGCTGGAGGGCGTCGAGGCGGCGAGAGGGTGCGCCTGACCAGGCTGTACCAGTTTGCGCGTGGCGTGAGAGCCATGCTCCACACCTACCACTACCACCAGATCTTCCTGACCGAGTTCCCCGGCGCCTACGGCAAGTTCACGGGCCGCAACCTGCAGCCCCGCGCCTACGGTTACTCCACCATCGACGAGCTGCTTGGAGCCATACCTCAGGTAGGAACGGCGTGGATAAACCCCCCCTCCCCCAGGAAAGGAGGCCTCCAATGCCATCTACGAAAACCGTTTAGTCATTTTGGTTATTTTGATTTTCTGAAGCATTCACGGGTCTGGACTAGCAGTTGCTATGTTGAGATGAGGCAAGGTGTAAGGAGGATGAGGATAGGCTCCAGATTGTGTCCCCAGGGACTCTAAGACTTCACCATGCGCAACATGGGTCCATCCCAAAGATGCAGTTGGGAGTCCACAGCATGATGAAATGTGGTGAAATTCTGCTACTCTGCTGTGCACCATCCCTACACGGCACTGTTCAATAAGAAGCAACTTCTTCTTTCTCCAAAAACATGAAACAGAAGAAAATGAAATTTATTCACCCTCTTCACCCTACATATATTTGCATATCAATTTTATAGTGAAGTAAGTTAATGTAGTGTTGACAAGTACTTTTGGTGCTGGTCTGTGGGCGACTTTGTGGGACTTTGTGACATTGCGTGTTAAATGAGTTCAAATAACTATTTACATTTACATTTAGTCATTTAGCAGACGCTCTTATCCAGAGCGACTTGCATTGCCCCGAGGCAAGTAGGGTGAAGTGCCTTGCCCAAGGACACAGCGTCATCTGGCACGGCCGGGAATCGAACTGGCAACCTTCTGATTACAAGCCCGCTTCCCTAACCGCTCAGCCACCTGACTCCCACTATGCTAATAAGTTTGATTTTCATATGACAGGTGGTCTGGATCAAAGGACATGGACACAAGAGGATTATCGTTCTGAAGAACGATATGAAAGGTAAAGGAAGGAGCGCCCCCAAAAAAAGAAATCAAGTGACTTGAATAATAATCTAGTGACTTATTGACACCACAAATGGAATCAACGACGCTAGGAGTGGCATCTCACCACTAGCACAGGTAACGTAACTGTAACTGACCTGATCTGTCCTCCCCAGCGAGGGTGAGCTCTACAGCTTCCGCCAGCCCCCAGCAGGAGGAGGAGGAGGAGGAGGAGGGCCAGAGATACAGCCCCTGTAGCAACCACCAGTCTGGCACTCCCAGCCCAGGTAAACAAGCCTCCTCCTACTTCGTTTTGATGGGCTTCCTGCGGATGATCTGAAGGCAGCTCATTAGCTGTACAACCGTTGGTTAGAATGGTTGTATATCTAGGTTAGTTTTTCATTCTTCCCTGAAATAGTTACAAATATATAAATAAAATGGACTATTCTAAAAGTGTTTTGATGCAGAATTTGGTGTAATACAGGCAACATAAGCATTTGTCTTCCCTACTGTTGGCCAACTTCATTTCTTCTCTCGTCATCAATTCTTTAATTCACTCATTTGTAAAAAATAAATAAAAATAAATGTAACATAAATGTTGACCCTCCCACCTCTCCTCCTCGTCTCAGCTGGCATGGCGGGGGAGGCGGAGCTCCTGTGTCTGGCCTCGCCGGTCGACCTGCTGTGTGGCCCCGTGCCGTCCTGCCTGCCCTCGCCCCAGCTCCGCCCCGACCCCGTCCTCCTCCGGCAGGCCGACCTCATCCACTTCGGGGAGCGGACGCCTCCTCCTCCTACCCCTCCACCTTCGGGTTAGACCCCCTTTTTTTCTGGGGGGCATTTCGGTTTTATTATGGTCGACTGTCTAGAGAGCGAGGGGGAAAATGTAGGGGAGGGAATGCAGGAAATGGCCCGGGCTGTAATCGAACCTAGGCCCCACGCGGTGAAGTCTACTGGCACACGGTGCATCTCAGGTTAGCTCCCTCTGTAGCGCACTTGTCTCTGACCTTGGGACATCAGCAGAACCTCTGTCTGTCTGTTTCGTCTTCTGCTGTCAACTGCGTGTTTGGCTTTTCATTTTGAATTGAGGCTGACTCATGGAAATCAAAAAGCTGTCGACGGTCGTGCAATTATTCATATTTCTCGCCTCAACCGCCTCGTCTAAATCTCGTTCTGTGTTTTGATTGGTGGACGCCCAGAGGACGATGGGCCTGAGGGAAGTGCTGATGAGGTGGATCCCCCCTCCAGAGTCTGCGACCAGCTCCCCCAACCGAAACCCCCCCCTGCTGTGAGCGGCCAGCCCGAGGATGCAGCAGCAGCAGCACCCAAGCCCCCCCATGCCCTGGCGCACATCCAGACCTCCGTGGACAGCCCTAGCAAGAGGGCTCCGCGCAACAAAGTGAGGCTGGCCGCCAACTTCTCCTTCAGCGTTGCCCCTTGACCTCACAAACACCAGCTTACACACACACACACACACACAGCTGACATGCACAACTCTATAAAGAAGAGTTGAAAACGGCCCAGAGAGTAATATTTTGGGTTTTGTTTTGTTTGGTCTTTTTTCCTATATGCCATTTTTCTGACGAGGCAGCACAATACCGTAGGTATCCACCTACTGCCTCTTCTGTTGCCAATGTATCATTTGAAAGTCGGTGTCCACAAAAGCCATTAATGTCCCTGATGCAGATTTTTGGGCTGCAGATCCTACTTTTCAAAGCTTCTGTTAGGCCAGTAAATGTTCTAAAGGGGAAAGAGGGAAGGTGGGGGAATGTGTTTCAGAGGTAGGACAAGAAAAAGATATGAGGTAGATAATGTATAATGTATTGACATTGAAACCGTGCAGCAATGAAATCTGAAAGTCTGAAATGAAAGTCTGTCCTATGCAAAAAATGACAAAAAAAAGTTAGTTGGCACTGTTGGCACACAAATTTTACAAAGTGTATAAGGGGTGCTTTTTTTTAACAACAAAGCCTTTCACTTCCTATCAAATAATTGTAGTTGCTTTAATGTAGGCCTGTAATATCCCACAACACGAGGACGACTGCTTATCAAAGCAGTTTGTTTCCCTAGACCCTTGCTCTGGACCTTTGCCATGTCTGACAGAAATTACGAAAATGACTTGTATGAAAATGACTCTTTTCACCACTTGATTTTTTTTTTGGTCCCCTGGAGCGTTCTTCATAGGGACGATGAACCACACAGCCAGAAGCAAACTTTGCTCCGAATGTAGAGCTTTTTTGCCTTTTGAGGGCAACCGTGGAGCTTTTTTCCGGTATTACCATTTTGAAAACCCATGCCCATTTCATCTTTTCAGTGTTTCCTTGGGCATTTAGTATTTCCATCAGAAAGTGTTTCGAAAAAGGCTTTGTTTACATTTTAGAGTTCTAGCGATTCTTTCGTAGTCTCCTTCGTGACCGCTCGCGAAGACGCCCATTCTTGGGGGGGGTTTTCCTGAATGTTTAAGTCATTCGTCAAGAGCAAGTCAAAGGGCAGCAGTGAGCAGACTCGCCGTTTTATCATTCTCCTGAGGCAGCGTTTAATCTCAGATTTCACCTGAACCCACCAGTGTTGTGGGTGGGAATGTTACAACCAGCACAGCCAAACACGTAGGATGGCGACAGAGAGGAATTAGATTTCCTGAGTTGGACCGAGCTACTACAGGTTTTTGAGGTCTCTTCGGATCTCCTGAAGGGTCTGTTTTTCCAAGTGCCTGGCCAAGTGGATACACGGGGGCCCTTTGCGAACACCCAACCCAGGTGTTGGCTGAAGCGTCGCCGATGGCGATCGGGGGACGTTCGCTTGTCACCAGACGGAGCGTAACTCCTTCGTTTCTTTTCATGCCGTTTTGTCCGAATGCGGTTTACACGAGTGGATGGTGTGAAATACGCAGGATGTGCATAAGTCAGTTTATGCATGGTGTAAACCCTTCGAGGCAAATCGGACGGAAGGGTTGGCCCATGTTTGGCGACCCGTGTCGAGTCTTTGTCTTGTACTTCAAAGCTGCCGTTACTGTCGGTGGTGGCTTGTCCTCTGTTTAGTAAGGACTCTTGAGGGGATTCTGTACAACGCCCTCTACGTTTCCACGGAAACGCTTAAGGTTGTTGACATTAAACCTTGTTGCTTTGGTTCCCCTGGGTTAGTCGCCGGTACCATCGTGTCTGCACTTCCTCGACTGTGTAGAGGACCGGTATGTGGCACGCTTCCTCGTTTGAATTTTTTTTTTAACTGAGGAAGGATTGCAGGGATTTTCATTATTTTTTTTTATCTTGTTTTTGGGTGGAGTGAAGGGGAGTAGGGGGCAGGAACTGTGGTGGGCCGAGGGTCGGCTTGGTGTCGGTATAGCTTGGGGGGGGGGGGTGGAGGGAGCTTCAGGAAGCCTCTGATCGGAATCTGATGGACAGAGACCCCCCACCTTGTCTTGCGACTCCGCCTGGCTTTTACAATGGCTTGTATCTGCCATGGCGTTCTAAATATTGCTGCTTCTGCCGAATCCTCTCCTTCTACCACAGTCTCCCTCGCCCTTGAACTCTTCAAAGTTTAACTTGTGATTGTCTAGAACTTTCTCTTCATAAAAAAAGGTTTCAAGCGTATTCTGTGAGTCTCCTAGGATGTGCTGGTTATAGCATCCCCCATTTGAAAATCAATAAAAGTCCCCCAAAAAATTAAATGAGTTCCCTACAAGCAAAGCATAAAACATTACTTGGAAGTAATGAAGGGAGAGATTGTCTCTGTCACATGGATACTCTCGGTATGTATTGCAGAATCTGTCCAAACGGATCATGAAATTGTGCGAGAGCACCCACATTGACATGCGCCTCCTTGCCAAAATGTGTGCCAATGTATTCCCTGTAGTGGACTGTAAATTATAATTGGTATCTTGTTTAGTTCTTACTGACTCCCATGCGTCCAAACGTCCTGTCTTGCTTTGTGTTTGGTGTTTCAGCATGTATGCATTGGGGCAAGTTGCCCTGAATCCCTTGCCGTTTTAATCGGCTCCCACAATTGTTTTAACGACTGCCCAGAAATTGTTTTCTCTTTAATCAAGGGATGAGGAGCTTAGAATGTAGAAAAATATCATACTGGCCTTTAAGGAAGAAAAAAGATATGGCACCTAAACCTACTTTTGACTTGGCCTCATGATCATGACGTTGTCTACCCTGAAACTGACTCCTAAGTGCAACAGTGACAACTAACTTGAAAGGCTCAAAGCTCAATTTCTCCTGTTTAGTTTTCTTCAATCGGTAAAAATCTAATAAGGCTGTGTGTTTAGAGGAGTACGTTATGCACCTTTGCATAGTTTCAGTTCACGTGAAGAGCTGTGTGGTCTGTTTTGTTACGTGACGCAAAAATGATTTGGACCAGTTATCAATGTTGGGTTGTGCTTTGGACGAATGAAGTGAAATGCATTTCACTATTGTCATGTCAGTTTTCCATTGCACTGTTTTAAGCACTGCACTGTTCTTATCGGACAGAATCTCTTTCCCAGTCCTTTTGCTAATCTTATCCTCTGTGATAATGTTATTTTCAAAGTGTATCAGATCTGTGTTTGTCCCTCTTTTTTGACCTTGTCACCCCTGTTTTACTGCCATGATACACAAGTTATTCTGCCATGATACAAGTTATTGTAACAGTTTCATGTTGAAGGGACCAAATGATATCGGTTAATAAATCTCATAAGCATTACACCTGCCTCTTTTTCATTACTTATGTACTGTTATTTCTCATACGAATACTTGTGGTTATGGGCCAGGATCCTCTTAATTTGTGTCTAGCTTATACATAGATTGTACTGAATACAAAATGTACTGTTCCATAAAAGCCTGTTAAAACATGTCTCTACCAGGGAATCAAGCCGTGGTATCCCAGGGAAGACAATCAAGGATTGTATTAAATGGGGCCATTTAAACCGCAAGAACGGTACAGCCATGGTGAAGACATATTGTAATGCCGGAATGGAGGGACTACTTTCAGGTCGGATGGTTTCACACGCCTCTAGTTTGGTCGCATTTTAAGATGGCAACATGGGTTTGGCAGGTTTTACCCAGTCGGTGTACACGAAACACATTGTGTTTCTAATGAGTAATGAGATGTCCTGTACAGTTTCAGCTTTCTAGGTGACTGGGTGGGAAGGCATCCATTTTGGATTGGGAGGTGTGCAGACACCTGTGGCCTTATGGTTAGTTTTATTGTAGAAAGTCAGCAGGTACATCAATTTATTTACCGGCTTCAAGGAAAAACACAAATACTGATGATTGCAATATGATTCCTTAGAGAGAACCCTTAATTATTCAGTCGGTGTGTCCCAATGATGACAATGAATGAGACTATTCCTGAAAGATGCTTTTATTTAAACATTACATATATATACAGGTAGTTTCAGCTTATTGTCTGCACAATACTGTTCATTGTCGGACCTCAACTATTACTACAGAACAAAACCACCGGAAGGGATTCTGAGAAGAGCAGTTAGAATCTGAAGAAGAGGGGTCACATTGTTCAACATGACAGTAATACCTTAAATACTTTTTGAATAAGACATACAATGTTATTTTCCAGAGTTTTACGCATATACAAGAATTGCATTCACATCCTCATGTTTAGTGTAAAATCGCAAGACTGAATCAAAGGATGCAGGATTAGTTAGTCCCTTGAGTTTTCCAGGGTAACCATGAATATACCATTGCAATAGCATGGCAACTAGAACTACTGATATCTGAGGGAAGGGAAAATTGATCACTTGTTGACTTTTACAGTTTAGTAGATACCACTTGCTGATATAATATTTACATCATAGAAAACTGAACAATGACATCTTGTGTGTTGCAGCTTGTGAAAGCATGTTTGTACTTGTCAAGAAAAAGCTGGAAGTAAACCACAGAATCTTGGAGATCAAAACGCACTGCAGCAGAGAACAAAGCATAGTCATTAACATTTCTCAACGTTGTCTTTAGGAGCACACACGACGACACACTTGTGTTCAAGACCAGCACTAACATACTGAGTGGACTGACCAATTAGAATGCCTCAAATGAATAACCAAATAACTACTGACCAATTGGCTTCCTCAATCAATTAAACAATTAACCACAAAGCACTGAGAAACCCCTAATTGGACTAAACAAAAAACACTACGAAACACTTGTGTGTATGGGTAGACTTGAATACACGTGTGTGACTCGGAGGGTATTCCATGACCATAGTTGATAAATAGCTTTTAAAGAGGTGTTCTACGTTTCCTGTTAAAGGGTTGAAATGGAAGCATGAATACCCGTTATTGAAACAACAGCAAATAACCAAAAGAGATTACCTCACTTCCTGGTGGACAAGAGAACCCTGGAGTTCGTAGTTCTTTAGGGACCTTGTGCTTATAATTGCAATGCAAGAAGATACTAATTAAAGACTACGTTATAGAGCACCTTACACCATCTTGGTCTTGAAGATATCTAACCCTACATTATAATGAACAAATAAACCTATTAAATGCACTGGTACATTTATTACCGTCAAACTGTCTTCCTTTGTCATTGTTCAGGGGATTATATGACACCAAATATTTCATCTGGATTAGCTTCCATATATATACACATTTCAGATACGTAGGGCACACATGCCTGTACAACTCGCCATTTCCACACCACCAACCAACCAGGGTTCTCTAGGTACATAGGAAGTGATGTCATAAACGGATTAGGTCCGATTAGGTCAGACTGTTCTGTTTGGGAGTGTCAGGGGGGGTCGTCATCAGACTGCTACATGATGCAACACTGGGTGGCTCCACAGCAGTCCTTGATGATGGCCACACTCGATTTGGCGATGGAGGGCTTGTTAGTGGGTGGCGTGGGGACGTGCTTCTTAGACTTTGGGGGATCTGGGAAGGGGGAGAGAGACAATGTTAATGCATAGGCATAGCTGCTTTGCCTGTTCGCGGTGTCTTGCAGAGAGGAGGTTCATTCAGAATTACTCGAGGCAACCTCAGTCATGATATTTGAATGAGATAATGATCTTTTATGAAGGTCTTGGAAATAGTCTAGACGCTGTCTGTCTCAGTACTGTAGGTGTTGTCGTGGGACAAAAACTGGATAGAACACCCCATTCTAGGCATATCTAGGGAACTAGATGGAAAACTACCAACTGAACGAGTTTATCTTAAACTATAGGCCACTAAACTAAATAGCACTATTGATTGCACAATCATGTAAGATAAATGATCGTGCATCAGAGGTCATAACGAGAACATTACATATTTGAGTAAAGAGACATTTAGCATATGAAGACAAATCTTCAATTGAAGGATCCTGAGTGGGTCATGCTGATATTAGATAAGTGAGATAAGCGCTAACGAAGACTTTGAACGGCTAGTACAAATAGGCCCAGATTTCTGGGACCGAGGCAAACTGACATACACTGTTTAGATCGATAACTGAAAGTTATTCACACAGGCAGGTTCAAGGTACGAATTATGGGACTGCCTACCAACTGTATAAATGACTGCTGTATTCATGTATTGAATTAGGCTCTCTCTCTGGTGCTTGAGGAGGCCTGACCGAATGTATCCCCTGTCTTGATCAATAAACTACCTTTGCATCTGAACTTGGACCAGACTCTTCCGCGCTTTATTGCAACCTGTTCCGCTAGAAAGCTAGCCACCACAGTGTATTCTTCGATTCTGTTTTTTGACAATAAACGCTGGACGGACAGACTGTCGGGACGGATTGTGGGCCACTTACTCTGTGTGACTCGGGCCAGTTTCTCCAGTGACATCAGCTTCTGTCTGAGGAACTCGGCCATCTCTTTGTCCTCCTCCTGCTCCCTTTAGGGTGAAACAAAGGTTTGTGTGTGTCATGTGAGGTGTCAGGTGGACGTCTCCCATGGATTTTTCGACCCTTCCGTGTGGGCATGAGTGTGTCTGAGTGCATCTGTGAGGGAGGAGAGCGGTATTGATGTTTCAGCTCTGTTGAGTGGGTGGGAGGGGATTCCCCATCCCTCCCCCCAGGACTTTAGTTATTCCAGATTCCGCAAAAGGTCTTTGGTTTGCGTTTCATTGGCTTCAGACACCAGCAATGCTGTGTGTGTGTGTGTGTGCTCGTCTGTCTGTGTGTCTGAGACGTGTGTGTCTGTGTACCTTAATCTCTCCACCTCGGCATCGTCAACCAGGAAGTCCCTCTTCTGCACCAGCTTGTGGATCTTCAGGATCAGCTCTTCCTCCCGCTGTCTGTGCTTCTTGGTCTTCTCTTTCTCTACGGAAGAGGGGATGAGAGAGAGAGTAAAAAGATTTGGGGGAGGGAGACAGGAAGCACCGGTTAATAATAAAGTAATCTCCTTTATGAAAGACAATTAAAAAAGAGCTGATGGGGGTTCTTTTCTTTTAGTGTTCAAGTTTTATGACTGGATTTCGAGAAATATTGGATTTATTTTCCGTGTGGACCTCTCTAAGGAGAATGGTTGTTCCCAAAACATTGGTGTAGTTACCTACTTGATGTTTAATTCATGAGATCGAATCCTCTGATTAAATATGCTAATGATGTCAGTCATTTAGGGTTCTAGTTGGCAGAATAATTTGCACACACAAAGTGCTATATTTCTGAACTCCATCTCCCATTCACTGGAAAAGGTTTTGGTTTGTTTTATTCCCCTGACCTTCACACATTACAGACACATAAACACACTCTATAAATCTCTCTCTCACTCATACACACACACAAACACATTCACACACACCATACACGCAAAGACATTCTAGCACACACGAGTGCTATCAACATTCGAATAGCAGGTGACCTGCAGGAGTGCAAACATCAGCTCTTTCCCCCTATCAGGAATGAAGTGCCTCCGAAACTGAACAACACAACAGCCATTTTCCCCCAGAGGCAAGGTATTCCGACACACGCATGAATCGGAATGTCATGGGGGGATAAAGTGAGAAACGGCAGTTTGTGGTCTCAAATGACGACATCCTGTGTGTATACTGCAGCAAAGTCGGTGGGTTCCGTCCTGTGTCTTCTTCATTCCCTGACACAAATGCTAAGGAGTGACTCGTGCTAGCCTGAGGTGATACGAACTCAAGAAGAGGTGCGCGTGCTCCAGAGGACATTGAGCTGTACGCATGATGAAGCCCTTAGTATAGTTAGTCCTCATATTTCAATTTAAGATTCCTATATGTTTAATGTATGCACCTTCCTGCCAAAGAAAATTCCTTGTCTGTGCAAACTTTCATGACGAATAAAACCCATTCTGATTCGGATTCTGAAGAAGGCGTGGTATATTTTCACGGATGTGTTTTTGTTGAGGGTGTGAGGATGTCTATGAGGCAGGAGTTGTGCGAGAGATGTCGCTCCTCTGAAGAGTAGCCCTCCCTGACGCTGAAGACAGAATGTAAACATTGCTCCCTGGCGTTGGACAATTTCTTATTGGTCCCGTGGTTGAGCCCCCATACATGGTGGTTGGCCCCCCATACATGGTGGTTTGATCCCCCAGCATTGATGTCGTTTGACAAAGCATTCTTTTAAAAATAGTATTCAGAGGAGAAACCTTTCCCGTTGGTGCCTCACCTCGGAAAAGAGTGGTGATATACTACAGCTAAAGTGGGGAAGCGAGGAGCTGCTATTGGACTCCATCATTTGTGTCAGCACTAGCCACAAATAGAACCCAATGTCGTTTGTGGACAGCCAAATAAAGAGTAGTCAGTGCAATGTTTTTTTTTTGGCCCCAGTCCCAGTCCCTTGAGTTTACATTGTCATTATGGCTGTATATATATATATATGTGTGTGTGTGTGTGTGTGTGTGTGTGTGTGTGTGTGTGTGTGTGCATGCGTGCGTGTGTGAGAGAGATGGACAGATAGAAAGAGGCAGTCTGTGGGTAGTGTGTGTATATATTTATATATATATGTATGTGTGTTTGTTTGTTCGAGACACACGCCAATGTTTGTGTGCATCTCTATTTGGTATGTGTGTGTAACAGAGGGAGAAAGAGGCGTGTGTGTGTGTGTGTGTGTGAAGTGCCATTGCCTCAGCGTGTCTGTCCGTGCCAGCGGCCGACTCCGCCACCTGAGGGGACGAATGATGCCCTCACATCATACCTCCAGCGAGACCCATGGAATCACAATCAATCTCCACTACTTTAACACAACCAGCCTTGCCACAAATCACTGGGGGCGCTGGCCGCGGTGGGGAAATGGCCCAGCCCAACTGCATTATGCTGCTCAGAGCATCCGTCCTCAATTCTATTTTTGGGCTGACTATCTGCTGCATACAGAAGTGACTTGGACTTTTTGTAAACCGAGGGTGCATTCTGATAGGCCAGGTCTATTTCCTGGCGGGGATATACAGATGTTGTGTTGGTTTTCGCTCTCTGTCAGGAAGAGTGAAGGTGAGGGGATGTGTGTCTGGGGTGTGTGTGCTTGTTAGTGGATGCACCGGTGTGTATGTGTGTGTGTTTTTGATGCTTGACGTGTGTGTGTGTGTCTCAGTGTGTATAATCATGAACATGGTGATATGTGTTAGTTTGTCTTGGAGTGTGTGGTGGTGAGTGTGTGTGTGAGTGTGTGTGTGTGTGTGTTACCTGGTACGGTGACTATCTTCCTCAGTTCCTGTTTCAGGCTCATGATGTCTTTGCAGAGCTGGATGTCATCCATCCTGAGAAGACAACAGCATTTAGATTACAAGATGTGAGTGTCAATCCCATCTTTGTCCTTCTGCACTAATGTCAACCATGGATGATAGGTTTAAGCTGCTATACCATCTAACTCTACTCTCTTCCATCAGACTAACAGAAGCATCTGCCATATTGCTTACACCCATCCTCTTCTTTCAAATCAGTGAACACAGTATATAGTGGTGCTAGGGGAACTGCTGAACGTCAATCTATAATTCAGCTTTTGTCGAGAAATCTTCTCAGGGTAAACTGTGATGAGTAGCTGTTCTCTTTCGTGGAACCACGGCACAAAAGAAAGCTTCTCCGAGTTCAAAGACGCGTATCCACCTTCTCTTTATAGCAGAGCCTGAAGTTACCCTTCTCTTGGGAGGTAGAGTGGGCAGATGAAATCCAGCATATAAATCATCCCCCAGCACCCCACAGACCTCTGGACATGGAGGCCTCACCCCAATGGCCCCTACTGGTACCTCTGTGTCATCCCTCCCTCCATCTCTCTCTCTTATCCTCCTCTTCCTCCCTCCATCGTTCCATCTCTCTCCCTCTCCGCAGCACGGTGACAGCTACCAGGGATTTAATTCTCAACGTGACAAATTGCCGACGGATGACTCATCCACTGCCCCCTCCCTCCCTTCCTCCCTCCGCCTCCCTTCGCTCTCCCTCCCTCCCTTCATCTCTCTCCTCCTCTGGGGTCCTGTCAGTCTTTCTTAGCCTCCTCCCCCTCCCTCTGCTCATACGACCCCGTCGCTCTCACCCGCTCGCTCTTTCACCCTCAACCTGTCACTCACCCCTCCTCCTCCGTCTCTCTTTCTCTCCGCCTCTCTGTTTCTCTGTTCCTCCCTCCATCTTTGCCTCGTGTTCACCCACCCCAACAGAGTCTTCCAGAAGCTCCTGCTATCTGCTGTTCCATCTGCTGTTTTGTGTGTGTGTGTGTGTGAGAGAGAGAGAGAGAGAGAGAGAGAGAGAGAGAGAGAGAGAGAGAGAGAGAGAGAGAGAGAGAGAGAGAGAGAGAGAGAGAGAGAGAGAGAGAGAGAGAGAGAGAGAGAGAGAGAGAGAGAGAGAGAGAGAGAGAGAGAGAGAGAGAGAGAGAGTATATGTGTATTTGCTTTTCTTTGTGAGTTAATGAGTGCATGGTGGGGTGTTTGTGTGTGTGAGTGCGTGCTTCTATGCTTGCCTGTCAACCTGCCAGCCTGCCTGCCTTTTCGCTCACACGTATGACTGATGTATGAGTCAAGAGCCAAACAGTAAAGTGAGCTAGCCGCATCACGACTAGCTAATGAAGCTCTCCAAGAGAAGGTGTTAGCTTGTACAGCTCCTCAGCTAGACACCTGAGAGTGACAGCTTCTCACTGGTCTCTCTCTCTCTCAGACTCCCATCAAGTTTATCTGTCGCCTCATCCGTCACCTCACAAACGGCTGGAATCAAACTAGCTCATAGATGTCAGAAGAAGTATTTCCCTCAATCTCTATCCTTCAGGTCGACCAGTGGCATTCCAAAGCACTGGCTCAGATATATTGATTTTTTCAATATATCAATCTTCGCCAGCTAAACTTTAACCTCTGCCTCTCAATTGACCTTATGAGTCATACAGAGTGTGTGTGTGTGTGGGGGGGGGGGGGGGGGGAGTCCCCTCACTGTCAATACCTTGGAGCTACATGATGTTTGACGTCACTGTCACACTGCAACCATTGGTATGTCATGTCTACTGCATGACTGACTAGTTCCTCCTCTAAATGTCAGCAAATACAAGGGTTGGAAATTGGTAAATCGGGCTGTGAAATTAATTTAATTTAATTAATTTAGATGACCACGTTTTGCCAATCAAATTTGCAGAGATGTAGCCTGTTGTTGGTCATGAGGCCAACAAAGTATCCACATGAACAAAACGAGATGCCAGGGTGCACTCGTGCAAACGGGTGAACCCTGGGATATGGAGTTCTGTCAGTAGCACTCACATGAAGCGTAGTTCAGACTCCCGGCGCACCAGGACCTCCCGGAGACGCTGGATACGAGCCATCTCCACCTCGATCTCATCTGGGTCCATGCTGCTCTCCGCCATGCACACATCTGAATGGCCTGGAGAGAGAGAGAGGACCAGGAAGGAAGGAGGAGAAGAGAGGAGGATAAAAGAGGAGGGAGAACAAGGAGAAAGGGTACAGAGAGAAATAGAGAGGGTTGAAAAAAGAATCCCAAACGTTAAAATAACGGGCTTTATTCTTGCAAGGCCCACCCTTGTTGGCCCCATGTCAAGTCTTAATCCTCAGAAAGTACACACAGGGAAAACAATTCAGTTTGATGTGGCTCTCTATCACAACTGCACTTTGCACTGTCATTCATAGCTTATTTCGAGCATTATTTCGGTGCCTTTATCTTGAACAATGCTTGAGGCGCGCCTGGTAGTTCTCAGCAGAGTTCATTTACAGTAATACATCCTGTTCTCTACTCCATCTTCTCGCCTTAATTATGACAGCTACGCTCCACTTGGTCTCAAAACGAGACAGGCATGCTGAATTTAAAATTCAAATGAAAAGTTGCCCAAATGAAACTAGGAAGGTCCCCACGGAATTTCCTTCAACGTGTATCACAGTGCAGCTTTGAACAGTCTTTTTCTGTATCTCCAAACTGAAAATGATATTTATTTTGTACTAAACATTTTACCTCGCCCCTCTGGCTGTGTCATCGTACAGATAGCAGTCTTTCTGAAATGAAGTGATTCTGGTCAAAGGGAATGACTAATAAAAAGCTCAGACTATCAAGTAACCTAAGCTCCTCAGATTGGGTGTCAGTGACTCAAACACTCTGTTGCGAAGCTTGCAGATGCCGGAGTATAAATTACATTCTATGCGTGCGAGGCTTCCCAGAGTGCAAGGTTTGAGGGGTCTCATGGACAGTAAGGTGATCATCATGATGATAATCTGATATCGAAAATAGATCTATAACCTGAACTATCTTGAGCCAATCCTCCTTGTGCCGTGGCCAGTGACTTCACAAAGCACCCGGAATCAATAGCAGACAGAGCCTTCCAGCCAATAGAAACACACATAAGTCGAATAATAAGCACACTTTAGCTAGCCATTGGCACTGAGAACCAGAACTGGAGATGTACAAACACTGACTAAGGCTGACTTGCCGCACCAGCAAATATCCTACAGACCTACAATCCGCCATGTTTATTCCTGTATCAGTCTAGGGCTCATCCTTCAGAGTGACATCTTTGACAGGCACTGTAAACACGACCTACCCCCTACTACTCTACAGTGCGTAAATATTTAACGGGGTGTTGTGGAGGGTTACAGAACTAGAAGAGAAGGGAGAGAGAGAGGGAGAGAGAGAGAGAGAGAGAGAGAGAGAGAGAGAGAGAGAGAGAGAGAGAGAGGTGAGAGGTGAAAGGTGAAAGGTGAACTGACAGCCCATACTTTACTGCCAGGCAGGTGCTAATGCTCTCCACTCTGTGTGACAGTATCATGTGTGCAAGAAGCCATGCGGACATTGCCTGGTTGCTTTGACTTCTGGGGCCGTTGTTACAGTAGGTGTGTGGGGGCCCTGAGACAGAAGTGGGGGGCTGGTCCTGAAGTGGTCTGGGTGTGGATGTCTGTTGGTGTGGGGCGTAGGAGTAGATAATGCATGGCTTATCAACTAGGTATCTGATAGGTATCAAATAGTTGGGTGACACAAAATGCTATGTGGGGGGGGGGTCCATTTCCCAGGGGGCCTCCCGAAAGCGTGTAAGCTCGACACTGATTCGTTTCGAGCTGCTGCGTGTGTGAGACTGACTCACACTGGCACCTGGAGACCTTCGTAATGTGCTTGTGTCTGGCTGTGTGTTGTTTGTCTCCTGCAAATGGAATCATCACGGCATGTCTCCTCATGCCGTGAAGAGACATGCGACATCTGCAACGTCGGAGCCAAATAAAAGTTTTGTGGCCTTCCGTCTTTGTTTGTGAACGCTGCGTGACAACAAAGCTGATGGGGAGGCGGGAGAAACCCGAGTCAATAACGCAGTGTGATAAACCGTGGGAGATTTATACCCAGGCCAGCCTCTTCCTCTTTTCCCCCTACGCTCACCGATTGCTCTCCCTTTTCTCTCTTTCTCTTTCTCTCTCCCTCAAACATGCACACTTTTTCGCCCCTCCTTTCCTCGCTCTCTTTCGCTTGTTCAGACACACACACATGGGACCAATGGCCAGCACAAGTCACGTTGCTCCTCTTTCACGTTTTTCTTAGCTTGAGTCATTCTCAGTTGGTAGGTGATGTCTTCAGTACTAGTCCATTCCTTACTTATATTGTTTATGTTGCCAATAAGCACAATAGCCTATATCGGTTAGGAATTACAATTCCAGGTTTAGATGATTTATTAGAGGTCTGGATAGGCTGCTGGGGATATTTCAAAGGAGCAGGACCACAGAACAGGACCTGCACCTGTCCTTTTTACAATGTCAATCAGCTTGAAACTTGAAGCTTGACACACAAACATACTTTCAGAAACCCCTTTTTCTTCTCTCCTTTTTTCTCTCTCATTCAAATTCACACATGTAGGCCTAGACACACAGATTTATCTTCTGTTTCTTTCACACTCTCTGTGTCAAATGCACACACATACATACACACACACACACACAATGCCCTGATTGAAGCCACAGTCAGTCCAGGCAGACCTATTAAAGTGGCAGAAAGCCAGCTCTTTAATGAATTCCCAACAATGTCTCTAAACTGCAGACCAGATGCTTCTTACCAACCGAGGAAGCAATTCTAACACATGCATACACAGAGTAAGCCATCAATAAGATTACAGGGTGCAGAGAGAGACTGTAAAGAATGGAAAGAACGTTTCTCAGATAAGCACCATACGTCAAATTAAAAGTGTCATATGAAAAGTTTGCCAAATGGATGCAGTGCAGTCTGTGACAAAACCAAAAGCACAGGACAGTACAACACTGTGGCTCAGCTGTAACCAAAGTAGAAAACGAGCACACTTGTGAAGGACGTACCGTTTCCCAGCTTCCTTGCCTGACCCTAGCCAGGCACCCGCTTAATAAACCCGATTGAATTACCCCAATTGCAATTAAAAACAAAGGAAACTCCCACATCAAAATGCTAGACATCTGTTCATTAATTTCAGGTGGAATTGTGGTTCCCTTTTGGGCAAGGCCGGGGTGGATAAGGAGACGGAATGATGGGAGAACGATGCTGGTATCATCTGTGGGGGCTACACTTCAGAAGTACCAGCTAATTAGAATGTTCCCTACAGTGCTATGTGTGTGTGTGTGTGTGTGTGTTTTTGCTGCAAGGCTTTTAAAAACACCCTCCCCAAAACAGATGGAGCACACAGAGAGGACAAAGTCTGCCTATATCCCTTTGTAGTCCACATGAGAGAATAGTGTGTACGTGTGTGTTAGAAGGGCCTCACCACTGCACTGGAGACGAATGGGGACAGGGAGACCAGGTCTAAATTGCCATTTGTAATGAGGACAGGTACAGGTACATTGGAATTATTTGGTCCTGCTCCTCTTGACAATCCCCAGTGGCTTATTTTTAGAATAATAGAATAATACAACTATTACAAAAATATACTGAATATCATATCAATAACAGTTTGGATTTATACTAAATAAATTACCTAATTACTGAGAATAACCAATGCATGGTGTGTGTGGGGGGAGGTTACTTGCACACATTAGTGCTTATGTGTTTATCTGTGCTTGTGCAATTATGTGTTTACCCACAACTCCAATCGAAATATATCTTCAGATTAGAATATGTTGGTAGGCTACAGCTGTTATGCTCACATTGAGCACAGCAGGTAGACTTCTAGCATGCTCCACCACTCTGCATTGACTGGGATGCGGTTCAAGTCATTGTAACGAACAGCAAAGCAACTTGGACATGTACTGTCAGCTCAAAGTGGTGTAGAGACCAGGGTAGGATATTCATTGCAAACTAAGCTATTTTTCGTTGTTGCACAGGTATGAAACGCACATACGTTAAACCTACGTCAAAAACTGAACAACAATTCCTGTTGATAAGACAATATTCATATTCTAATTCAGACCCTTCTACACGTAGGCTAAGCCTAGTTAATTAGCTCTGTATCCAGTAGATTTGACAGAATGAACCATGCCTAAGCAATGAAAGCAAAGCACATCATGACAATAGAATTCCATCGGCTAATATTTGGTAAAACTAAGAATGTTAAATGGAGACGTAATTTAGATGTATAAGCAGTTTTGTAGGAGAATACACTATCTAAATCGTGAATCTTTCGAGTCCTCTACAAGAAAACTGCCCATTACTGGCTAATAAAAACACATTGTAATCTTGATGCTCACCCTTGTCCGTTGTCCATTCCGTTGCTGAAACAGCACCGTAACCCTTCAATGAACGCTCGCTATCAGAAAAAGATTTCTTCAATTCCATCGCTGGAATAAATTTCTTAACTGTGATGGGGAAAAGATGCCAATAGGTGTAAGTGCTGTGATGAAAAACGTGTTATTTTCTCCGGAATAAGTCAGTTTCGCCTGATTCCAAGGCTTCGCGGACCCGAAACGCTGAGCATCTTTATTCAAGCTTACTAACCTTCTTTGACGTGTGGTGGGCAACAGCGAGGGATGCAGAGAGCATGCGCACTGGATTTCGGGTGACGGCAAGACATTCAGGTTGCATGGAGACAACGTCAAAAAGACAATTCTATTTTGCACACAGCACCTAATTTCACCATGCCTTGTTGGACATTAAAATAATAATGCTATTCAAATTGATTTCTGCAAGATTAAACTCTCGGCCATGCATAAGCATGCCGTTCATTTCGGCGTTGAAGAAAAATGATCCTCCTTATTTCTTTATTGGGTGTCAGTTTTTTAAACTAGAAGATATCGAAGATGCATGAGTGTCTGTGTCTTGCAAGTGATAGCAAAGAGTATAAGTTCTTTGGTGCTTGCAAAAAAAGTCAGGGCACGAATGACAGTTCTAAGGATAACATGGTAACTCACATTAGGAAGTCTAGTTAGCCCATTGCTCGGAGGCAATGTTAATTAACATTAGGTTAACCTACTGAACGGCCAGTATGCAGACGTAGGCTAACACAAGCAAATTGCATAACATTTTTTATTACGTATTTCAATATTCAACAATAAATAGAAAGATTTTCCAAGGTCAGAGTTAGTCGTTTATCTAAACAGAGACATTTCAGTGCACCAACTTTACAAATCATATTAGTGAGAAAAACAAGGCTAGGCTTTGACCATCAAAGCAAACATTGTATTACAATGCATTACAATGCATTTCGCGATTGTTCCCAAGTTTTTAGAAAGCAATAGAAAATGTCAAAGATATTGTGCATTTGTTGAGACAGCAACGATTCTTCAGTTCATTCAGACATGGATTGACCAGCAATATCAAGAAACCAAATCTTCAGAATGTTATTCTTCTATGAAGTAGTCTACTTTTTTTGCATTCGACATTACACTGGAATGCAAATTACTAATCAACAATCAGGTAGCCTATAACACTATGGGGCATACGGTGGCAATGAGACAAGCTCGGACAGTAAAATGTTTTGTGATGAAAAATTGTTGGAAAGAGGGGAATTTATTAAATTACCACATTTAGTGCAACACATCTTTAATCAAATGCCAATACAATTCTACTACAAACACATGCTTCCTAAGACTAAAACCAGGTTGAGAATATGTGACATAACCATGACAACAAGGGAAAGATAACTATAAACTTCAAGCAAATTACATTACAAGGTTCAGTCAGCTTTGTGGAATGTCATGCGAGGGGAATACAACATTGAGTGGTATCTCCTGTGATTAGTTCAAACTATCTTTAGGATACAGGAAAAATGGTCTTTGCACAGCAGATCCATGCAGGGAAACCTTTCCTCTGGGTCAAGCAGAGGAAAGAAATAGAGAGCAAGAGAGAGGAGAAAGAAAGAGAAGCTCGATACCAAAACTATCTTAGAAAGCATGAGCAAATTGATGGTTCAAGTATAGTGGATGCTGGATTCCATGGTATGTTTATTTTTAAATGAGCATAAATACATGGAGTCAGGTATGGAAGCAAATTGTTACCAAAATTCAAATGAAAATGCATTTCCAGAAATGCATTTGCATTTTAAGAATGTGGCTGCATTATTTGACTCATAAATGAAATTAGTAATCAATCATCCTATTTGCATTTTAATTTTTTTCTTCAAGAGTGCTCAATCTTTCACTTAATTAAAATGAAAAAGAAATAGACATTTGAGATTTAATTTTCAAAACATGCCCCAGCAAATAGATACCAAAATTCAATTTGAAATGTAAAATTTGAAAATTAAAATGCATTTCCAGAAATGCATTTTCATTTTAAGAACGTGGCTGCAAAATCGTGACCACAATTCAAATTCAAATGCATTTCCAGAAATGCATTTTCATTTTCAAGAACGTGGCTGCAAAATCGTGACCACAATTCAAATTCAAATGCATTTCCAGAAATGCATTTTCATTTTCAAGAACGTGGCTGCAAAATCGTGACCACAATTCAAATTCAAATGCATTTCCAGAAATGCATTTTCATTTTAAGAACGTGGCTGCAAAATCGTGACCACAATTCAAATTCAAATGCATTTCCAGAAATGCATTTTCATTTTAAGAACGTGGCTGTAAAATCGTGACCACAATTCAAATTCAAATGCATTTGCAGAAATGCAAAATGAACGAAAAAGCATTCTGAGCGGCGCAGCAGAGTGACGTCAGTAGCCGCTCTTCTTCAGCTCCCTGCTGACCGAGCTACCCATCTTGTTCGGTAGGGAGCAGTGTGCACATCTGCATTGCATTACATTGCAAATGTGCCGGGAAATTGATTGAATTGCCGGGTCTTTAGAGCAGCGTTCCCCAACCGGTGCCCACCGCTAGTAACAATATAATCGGCTACTGACGTCACTGAATTTGAATTGTGGTCACGATTTTACAGCCACGTTCTTAAAATGAAAATGCATTTCTGGAAATGCATTTGAATTTGAATTGTGGTCACGATTTTGCAGCCACGTTCTTGAAAATGAAAATGCATTTCTGGAAATGCATTTGAATTTGAATTGTGGTCACGATTTTGCAGCCACGTTCTTAAAATGAAAATGCATTTCTGGAAATGCATTTTAATTTTCAAATTTTACATTTCAAATTGAATTTTGGTATCTATTTGCTGGGGCATGTTTTGAAAATTAAATCTCAAATGTCTATTTCTTTTTCATTTTAATTAAGTGAAAGATTGAGCACTCTTGAAGAAGAAAATTAAAATGCAAATAGGATGATTGATTACTAATTTCATTTATGAGTCAAATAACGCAGCCAAATTCTTAAAATGCAAATGCATTTCTGGAAATGCATTTGCATTTGAATTTTGGTAACGATTTGCTTCCATAGTCAGGTGGCTGAGCGGTTAGGGAAGCGGGCTTGTAATCAGAAGGTTGCCAGTTCGATTCCCGGATGACGTTGTGTCCTTGGGCAAGGCACTTCACCCTACTTGCCTCGGGGGAATGTCCCTGTACTTACTGTAAGTCGCTGTGGATAAGAGCGTCTGCTAAATGACTAAATGTAAAATGTACATATTTTAAGCAATGTCACAAACACAGTCTAGCACCAATGCACCGATTACAATGTGGAACTGGCAAGTACAGTTGCAATCAAAATTGATGCTATCAAAACATAGCTTGACTAAATACACGTTGGAATCTGTGCTTGTGAGTGACTCTCCAGCTTGGTATCTTGTCACTTGACAGTAGCTGCCTGTGTGTCCTTGGTAGGAAGTCAACTTTTTTTGTGTTTGAATTACAATTTATTTCTGCAACTGGGACTCTCCTTCTTTCTGCCCTGCAGCCTGCTCTTCTAAACCTGGTTTCACATCAGGGGAGCTTTGCTCATTGTGTGTGAGTGTTGGTTTATGTTTCTCCTCCACCGGTCCTGAACCCTCCCCTGTGGGGCCCGGTTGTTGCTCCTCCTTCAGCTCGGCTGCGTTATGTCTGGGGGTGAACATCCAGACGAGGGCGGCGGCGGCCGTGCCGTCTCCGCTCTGGCGGGAGAAACACAGGAACGTGGCCCAGATGAAGGCACAGCAGCCGGTGAAGGTGGTGCGCACGTACAGGGGCACCAGAGCAAAGTTCAGAAACTAGGAGACGGGGAGAGAGAGGGAGAGGGGGAGGGAGAAGGGGGGGAGGGAGGGGGAGGGAGGGAGAAAAGAAAGAGAGAGAGAGAGAGAGAGAGAGGGGGGGGGGGAGAGAGAGAGAGGGAGACAGGTGAATCAGTAAGTATGGCTAGATAACAAACAGATATGGAATGATTGCTGTAATTAAATGACAGACATAAATCAACATTGAGGGTGTTCATACCTGCATGATGGGCCAAAACATCAAGCCAGTCTGAAAGAAAAGACCAATAAATTACAACATTACACACAACTATGAATGAGTAAAAGTGAAGACCTTTCTGTCAATTAGAAATTGAACAAAAAGCTACCCTGTAGTGACTATAGGCCTATAGGTGCCATCTGGACCTGTGCACTAGGTGCTTTACCTTGTATGTATTGAAGAATTTCTCCCTCCAGTCCTGCAGAATGTCATCTTTGCCTTCCAGAAAACTCACCCCTGGGGAACATCATTTGTTCAGTATATGATGTTATAACAACACAATATTAGGCCTATAACTAAACACATTGAGTGACAGACAGTTTAAGGGTTAATGTAGGCTACTATGTAGGATGTAATCTGCTAGAACTACACAGCTCAGATTATACATTGCAGTTTTATCCTGTTGTCTTTAACGTGACCTCCGTTCTGACATAACAGTGTTGCACCTTCGAGTCAATGGATAAGTGAATAAACAATGAAACAGTTTAAGGTCCAAAACTGTTAGGCCTACAATTTGACAGGAAAATCCACGATTGGGTCGTTAACAATTAGCTGTCAAGCTAAAAGTCGGCGTATCTGTGTAGTCTGTGTCTTCATTCTGACCTGTGTAGAATACGGTTGTGGCCAAAGGCGCAGCGGTGGTTTGGTCCAAGAAAAGTTTGCGTAGAACCATACCGACAGAATTCCCTGGAAATCTCCGCTCCAAAAAACGCATCCAGAAGAAGTTAAAGTTACCATGGAAACTAAAGGCGACTACGGCAACATTCCGTGTGTGCCTCCAGTCCATGTCTTCTTTCCGCGAAAACCATTGGTGAACGAAGTCCCCACCAGCGAACAAGCAACCGTAGAGGGTTACATTGGTAACCCAGGGAAACCTTCTAACATGCTTTAAAAAAGCGTTACTCATATTTTTGACATAAAAACACACAACCCTGAACTGAGTTAAACTGAAAGATATCAACAGCAGGAAATCGGAGCAGTATCGTTGACAAGTCCATCTCGACCTAAATGTTGCGTTAAATAAGCTTTAATATGCGTTGGCATATTGATATATGTGTTGTTCGTTTATGATTACTTAGGCTACAAAAAAATTAAGATTGGTATCACACCAAGGTTAAATAAACGAAAGTAACACCAGCCAACACTGAAACTGGCAGTGATAGGCTACTGCGTGCATATTCCGATAGCCTACGTCAACTGAGCGCATCAAGCGCTCACTGCGCTGAATTGCCTAAAAGCTACGCCCCTTCATGTAGCCCACGCCTCCAATGACGCAAAAATAAATAAATATAAAAAAGCTGTACTGCGGTCAGCTGATCAGCAACTGGGTTCAGTATCTCCATACAATGTGGCAAGATGTTCTATTCATTCTACTGTCTTTATCACCGCGGTAAAACATTAAGCTATAGCCTATGTCTAGGCTTGTTGGACTGACTTATTTGACGAACGAGCCTTCTACTGCAACATGATTAAAGCAAACATGGGTTAGGTGTATTACAGTATTATGTTTTTAAAGACACGAATAAATAAATATTCCCATTTCCTAAATTAATTAGGCTAATATGATGCTATGCAGTCTGACTGCATACAGCCCTAGACAAGGGTGGATAGACCAACCTTGAGTTTAGCCTTGCATCAGCCTGACCCACACTGACACCTACTACCAGCATCCTGTCTGTGAAACCTGTTCCCTGTTCCAATACACAGCGCCGTATAACCTCTTGGGTCCCCAACAAAATAACTAATGTTGCCTTCACTGGGTTTTCTGTGTTAAGTGTTAATGTTAAAAGTAATTATTCAGAATAACAACAAAGCAGGACTGACTTTCAAATGCTTTTTGGATGCAGTCACCCTGGTCACCCCCTGCAGATACTCCCAATATAGCTACCAATATTTTTTACTCGATATTTTATGCACGTCCAATCATCGTTTATTACAAGTTTATTTACAATTAATATTTTTTGCATTGAAGTCCTACAAAAAACGGAAAATGTGTTCCGAATAACATGGAAGTCATGTCTTTGATAGACAAACAAGAAACAGCGTTACTACACTGGCATTATAGTGGAACATCGTCTAAATCATCTATGACGTAACAGAACTTTTGGCATTTAGAATCCACAGTTTTGCATTAAAGAACCTTGTTAGACATAACGTCATCTAGTTGCCTGATATAATTTCCAATTAGATAGTAAGAAAAAATGAATCAGCGTCCTTCTAGTCGTCCAAAAGCTTCCTTGTATGTAGGAGACATACACCAACATGTTACCGAGGCAATGCTCTACAACCACTTCAGTCCCGCCGGGACCATCCACTCTATCCGCGTCTGCAGAGACAGGGTCACCAAGCGCTCTCTGGGTTATGCCTATGTCAACTTCAAGAGGTCAGTGGATGCCGAGCACGCCTTAGATTTCTGGAATTTTAAACTGACTGATGGCTCTCCGATTCGTGTAACTTGGGCCCACCAGCGCGACCCGGCCCTGACAAAGAGCGGTATGGGTAAAGTCTTTATTAAGAACCTGGACACGTCAATAGATAACGAAAATCTATACGACACCTTCTCTGGCTTCGGCAAAATCTTGTCGAGCAAGATTGCATGTGGTAACAATGGCTCAAAGGGCTATGGTTTTGTTCAATTTGAGACCGCGGAGGCTGCCGAGAAATCTATAGAAAGATTGGACGGTATGCTGTTTAATGACAGAAAAGCATTTGTGGGCCGCTTCAAATCTCGCAAGGAGCGCCAAGCTGAGCGCTTTTGTTCATGCGCAAAGTTCACCAATATCTACATCAAGAACTTTGGACAGGATGTGGATGAGCAGAAGCTGACAGAGGTGTTCAGCAAGTATGGAAAGATCACGAGCGTCTGTGTCATGAAGGATGAGAATGGCAAGTCCCGAGGGTTCGGCTTTGTGAACTTTGAGAGGCACGAGGATGCGCAAAAAGCTGTGGATGACATGAAAGGAATGCAAATTAGCGGCAAGCTGATCTATGTTGGCCGCGCCCAGAAGAGGTTAGAGCGTCAGTCCAAGCTCAAGCGTTGGTTCCAGCAGAACCAGGCTCGCATGACATGCCCTTCTAAGCAGCAGGTGAGTAGAGGCTGCAGTCACATAGTAAAAAGACAGTCATTTCTAGTGCTGTTTCCAGTGCTATTTCCATGTTTTGACAATATTCAATAATGAAGTCCACATTTTGCCAACCATCAGCAGCACATGAGTGCCCAGATCCACTCCAAGACCAAAGCCCAGGTCAAGGTCCAGACCCTGACCCAGGAAAATGCCCAGGTCGAGACCCAGCCTAAGGTCCATGTCTGGACCCATCCTCAGGCCCAAGTCCAGACCCAGCGTCAGGTCCAAGTAAAGGTCCAGACCCAGTCTCAGGCCCAAGTCCAGCGGGTCCAGACCCAGCCTCAGGTCCAGATCCATACCCAGCCTCAGGTCCAGACCCTGCCTCAGGGCCAAGTCGAGCAGGACCTGACCCAGCCTCTGGTCCATCTCCTGACTAATACCCAGGTCCAGACCCTGCCTCAGGCTAATGTCCAGACCCAGCTTCAGGCCCAGATCCAGACCGGGACCCAGGTCCTGACCCATGCCTTCACCCTGGCCTTGGTGTCTACGCAGCAGGTGTAAACCATACACAAATTTATATCTTAAATGTGTGATACACAAGGTGGCACCAAAAACCTTGGGTGTCTACTGTATCTATCTAACTGTGTGTATTTAACATAATATGTGCCCTGTCTCTTTCCAGCCTGTTGTCTACACATGGATAAGTTCTCCTGGTGTGTGTGTTGTGCCTGGAGTTTCTAACCCTAACCGACAACTGAGCATGACTGCTCTGGCCCAGCTCATGACCCTGGCTCACAACCAGACAAAGGCCCAGACCCTGATGGAGATTCAGGCCCAGACCCAGACCAGGGCTCAAGTCCAAGTTCAGGCCCTGATTGGAATGCAGCAGGTAATTACAGTACTGGCTTTTGTAAAATGACTTTTGACATGTATTACAGTTGTATTACAGTTTCACATAGTGGCAGCACTAGGATTGTGTGTATCTTATGTAAAGGTGTATTTTAAATTGTGTGTCCCTCTGTCCTCCATTAGCCTTCTGCTTATGTGTGGGGCAAGGAGCCTCTGACAGCCTCCACACTGGCCTCCACTCCTCTGCACTACCAGAATCCTAAGCTGGGAGTGTCTCTCATCAGCATCATCCACAAGTTTCAACCACACCTAGCTGAAAAGCTCACCGGTATGTTCCTGGAGATGGAAAATGATGAGGTGATCCACCTGCTGGGATCTCCACAGGCTCTGCACTCTAAGATCGATCAGGCAATGGCTGCCTTTCGTGCCTCCCGGATGAATGTGGCCAAGGTTATGTCCCAGCTTAACCTCCAGACACCTTTGAGGATCACCACCCTGCACCAGGCTAGCCAGGACTTCAAATCTTCTGCAGCTGAGACCAGCCTGACGAAGCCTGTTGATGGTCTCCAGGGAGTCGTGGGAAGGGAGACCTTCTTGCAGCTGTATGGTGAGAAAATCAAGGCTGTGATGAACACTTCCGATAGGCATCAGCCTACCACTGACATCCAGTTGCTGCTGGACATGAAAGAGACAGACAAGCAGATCAAGCGTTGGTTCCAGCGTTGGTTCCAGCAGAACCAGGCTCGCATGACATGCCCTTCTAAGCAGCAGGTGAGTAGAGGCTGCAGTCACATAGTAAAAAGACGAAGTCGAGCAGGTCCTGACCCAGCCTCTGGTCCATCTCCTGACTAATACCCAGGTCCAGACCCTGGCTCAGGCTAATGTCCAGACCCAGCTTCAGGCCCAGATCCAGACCGGGACCCAGGTCCTGACCCATGACTTCACCCTGGCTTTGGTGTCTATGCAGCAGGTGTAAACCATACACACATTTATATCTTAAATGTGTGATACACAAGGTGGCACCAAAAACCTTGGGTGTCTACTGTATCTATCTAACTGTATGTATTTAACATAATATGTGCCCTGTCTCTTTCCAGCCTGCTGTCTACACATGGATAAGCTCTCCTGGTGTGTGTGTTGTGCCTGGAGTTTCTAACCCTAACCGACAACTGAGCATGACTGCTCTGGCCCAGCTCATGACCCTGGCTCACAACCAGACAAAGGCCCAGACCCTGATGGAGATTCAGGCCCAGACCAGGGCTCAAGTCCAAGTTCAGGCCCTGATTGGAATGCAGCAGGTAATTACAGTACTGGCTTTTGTAAAATGACTTTTGACATGTATTACAGTTGTATTACAGTTTCACATAGTGGCAGCACTAGGATTGTGTGTATCGTATGTAAAGGTGTATTTTAAATTGTGTGTCCCTCTGTCCTCCATTAGCCTTCTGCTTATGTGTGGGGCAAGGAGCCTCTGACAGCCTCCACACTGGCCTCCACTCCTCTGCACTACCAGAATCCTAAGCTGGGAGTGTCTCTCATCAGCATCATCCACAAGTTTCAACCACACCTAGCTGAAAAGCTCACCGGTATGTTCCTGGAGATGGAAAATGATGAGGTGATCCACCTGCTGGGGTCTCCACAGGCTCTGCACTCTAAGATCAATCAGGCAATGGCTGCCTTTCGTGCCTCCCGGATGAATGTGGCCAAGGTTATGTCCCAGCTTAACCTCCAGACACCTGTGAGGATCACCACCCTGCACCAGGCTAGCCAGGACTTCAAATCTTCTGCAGCTGAGACCAGCCTGACGAAGCCTGTTGATGGTCTCCAGGGAGTCGTGGGAAGGGAGACCTTCTTGCAGCTGTATGGTGAGCAAATCAAGGCTGTGATGAACACTTCCGATAGGCATCAGCCTACCACTGACTTCCAGTTGCTGCTGGACATGAAAGAGACAGACAAGCAGATCATGTAAGTCACAGTCATTTACTCTTTTAGTATCATTGTATCCAAGTATTTTGTACTTATGAGCTTAGTTAACCTGATATTTGATATTAGTATTAATATTTGATATGTTCTGATGTTAATGGTAGGCCTTCTCTTCTCTTCCTCTTCTCACCCAGTGAAGACCTCAAGCCTGTCGCAGCCAGAGACCTGAGCCTGCTTCACCTGAGCAGAGAGCTTCAACCAGAAACGGCGGTTTCTTCCAAGAGCCATGTTGGCTCCATAGCTGCTCCCAGGCAGAAAGCAAAGAAGAAGGGAGGAGGATGTTTCTGTGGCCTCATGAGGGCTTTCGGGAGAGCTGTCAGGAGAGCTTTCAGGAGAGGAAGAGGAAAGAAAGTAAAACCTTTAAGTTGATCTTCACTGTTGTTATTACGTAAACATGGTTACATTCATAATAAACATACAGTGTGCATACCATGTTGGTTACCAATGGTTTCCTGGTGTTCTGAGCACATAGAACATTTTCTTTTTCTTTTTGAAGGATTGCACTGTGGGTGAGAAGACCTATGGTGGAATCTCACATGCAGAAAACATCACCTCCATGAAAGCTGTTGCATCTGCAGTGAAGAATGGAGATGCTGATCAGTTTCCCACTACTCTGTAATCCACATACATTATTAATCCTTAATTAAACATTCATTGCATTTTATTTGACTCTTGACTGTTGTTATTTTCATCTATTAACATCATACCAAAGAGATCTTTATCAAACTTCTATTTGAGAATCTTTAAACTTGTCTCATTTGCGCAATGAACTGCATTTCTAAGTAAAGCCTCTAGATGGTCCAGTTATCCCAGTTATCAGGAGGATTCTTGCAAGTGAGTTGTAATGCTCTTATGAAAGTATGTGGAAATGCCCCACAATCCCTTTGGCGATTCCTACTGCATGATGAAACTGCTATTTCTTTTCTTGGTTTAACATGTGTTGTATGTGAGGCCATAGGCAGGGGTTAATATGAGTATGGGAATTCATGACTCAGCTTTTAAGGTATCCTTTAAAATGTGTCTGACGTGTTATATTTGGGTGTTATGAGGTTGTCAATGGTCATCTGTCAGTTACCTCTCTACATTCCTTTTCAAAAGTTAATTTAATCTGAAACCTTTAACAGTTCAGCTCACACCATTGTTGGCAACTAAACCAAAGAGACTCACACTACATAAGCCCAGTAATCCATATTCTTCCTACAGTTGACCCAAAGAATGCTGCCTGTCACAACTACAGGGATGATTGTAGCATGAGCGTAGTCTGACTACGCCATCTAGTATAAAAAGTCTAGAACTTGAGAAAGGTTTGTTTTTTGTAAGGAGGGAACAGTGTGTGTGACCGAGAGGAACAGACTAAACAACAGTTTAAAAATAAGGATTTAATCAATTGATTAAGATGGTCCAAAGCTTCACAAGGCATCATTCGCCCATCCCTATATAGGCAAGACAAGTTTATTTGTATAGCACATTTCAACAACAAGGCAATTCAAAGTGCTTCACATAAAACCATTAAAAGCATCAAAACATAATGCAAAAGAAAACACGATTTAAAAACAATTAAGAACATTCAATAACACATTAAAAACATTCAAAAAGCAAGAAATAAAATAAAAGTTGCAGTGCAGTTTAAAAAATTAAATGCAGGAGTGAGATGCAGAAATTGATATTCTTTAATCTGGTTCAATTAAAGGCAACAGCGATTAGTAAAGTCTTCAATCTGGATTTAAAGGAGCTGAGGGTCTCAGCAGATCTGCAGCTTTCAGGGACCTTGTTCCAGATATGTGGTGCAGAAAAAACTGAACGCTGCTTCTCCATGTTTAGTTCTGACTCTTGGAACACAAAGTAGACCAGTCCCAGATGACCTGAGGGGTCGGGATGGTTCATAAGGTAGCAGCAGATCACAAATGTATTTAGGCCCTCAACCATTCAGTGCTTTATAAACCAGCAGCAGGATTTTAAAGTCAATTCTTTGTTGGACAGGAAGCCAATGCAAAGACCTCAAAACTGGAGTAGAACTCAGAACTATATAGATTCCCTTTCAGCACAGTCACTTTGCAAAGTCTTTTCTAGTCTTGCTACGTGTGTATAACCTGTCACTGGCACCGTTTTGACCACATCATTGGATTATCCCTTTGTACCTTTGGAATCTGCTTATTAAAGTTCTGTTCTCCACTTGGATCTGACTCCTGGTCCCCTTCCAATTTAACAGTGACAGATATCAAAGCTGTGTGCTGCATTCGTTTTTGTTGTTGTCGAGCACAGTAGAAATCATGAAGGATCTATTTGTCTGTTTGTATATAATTTCTGTTCTGTTCTCGAGAAAACCATTAGATGAATGTTGACTCATTATGTTGTATTTGTCTCATTAGAAAAGGAATTTACAGGAAACCAAATGATGACCAAAAAGGAAGTGTATGTAAATTGTTGACCATACCAAAGTGGCATACAAAATGCATGTAATGAGAGGAGATAACATTGAACAGCAGTTCAAAATTCTAGTAGTTTTTTTCTTTTTGTTTTTTTTAGAAAAAAAACAATGCACAGGCAAGATGAGTGCTTCTCCGGCATAATGAAATGCACTAAATGAAATAAGTGCAGGCTAGTGACCAATAAGAATAATGTGGAAGTACATTGTGCGTGTTCATGTAATTAACCTAATACTCAAACAATAAGTATGTAAAAGTAGGACATTCATAGGAGCTGTTGACAATTTACTGATTCCTAATGTGCATGTGTTTGACTGTTATAGTTATGTTTTACACTTGATTTAAAAAAAAAATGTTTTAGGGTCGGATTTGGTACAAAGGGGGGGAGGAGGAAAACAGCAACAGGTTATGGACAGAATATGTAGCAATAGGTAACACCACCCTTAGGGATCAAAATGTTATGGACAATTGGGACTTTCTTTGCGTATCTTCAAGTGGTCATCTGTCTGTTTTTAACCCATTTTTTTATTCAATATTTATTAGTTATGAATAAAGTGCTTTAAAGGTATCCTGCTGCATTGCCCTCTTAACAGTGAAAAGGTAATTTACTCAAACAAGAACCCCACACGTGTGTGGGACAAGTACTCAAGTAATAAACCTACACTAACTCAGATACTTTAATGCCGTAGGTATTGTATAATTCAGACTGATTACAATAAAACCAAGCTTACTGTAATAAACCTTGCCTCCGCTACGGAGCGTAGATAGTCAATGGCTAGTGCGAGTACACCGCTGGACATAGGAGGGAACACTCAAGATACAAAAAGGTTACTGTATTTGAATTCATAGAAGAGAGCATTGAGCCAGGCACACAGATCTTCCGGCAGTAGTCAGAGCCCCGCACACAGAAACCCCCCACCGGGCCAACCTAGGTGTCTGTCACTTGGACAGCCCCTCTAATTTAAACACCCCCACGGGGCACGGCAAACGTGTCTCACCCTACACACCCACGCTACAATCCCCTTAGGGCACGGCAAGCAATGGCCACACGGTGCTATCACACTTCACCGCAACGTCACGCGTGTCTCTACTGTACGGGAGCGCCGTTGCCTCCCGCGGTACACTAGCTCGCCGCCCTATGACTAAAATGCGACCTCCCTAAAACTGGTCCTAAGCGGTTACATACAAAACAAACAAGGGATAGAGTTTAAAAACACTAGGCCTATATACTCAACTCTCCGGGGGTTCGAGACCCTCCCCTGGGGTCTGCGCTTTGTGAGGCCGCTCCAAAGACAGCAGGAGAGCCTACTCCACAGGCTGGGAGCGGACAAGGGTACGCCTATAGCCCTATCACCCTAAACCGCCAGGAACCTCGCCCTGTCTTCACGCCGGCAGCCCTAAATGGTCTGCGAACGCCGCCACCCCCCGATTGCGTACTGTGTATTTCTATTTCCGCGATATCCACCACAACGGCTCCCAGACCAACGCAACACCCTACCGATCTTCTCCCTTTTATATCCCTCTCGACACTCCCTTCAACAGGTGCAGCCACTTGTCTAATTGTCAGCGCAGCGCTTGACCGCTCCCCTAACTACCCCCGTCATTCACTACACTTACCATAAACGGATAGAGTAAAGGTTTGATGAGCTACTTTGTCTCCTCTGGTTTGTAACTGATAAACTCCAGCGTCGTGGAGTGAGATGTTTCTCACAGTGAGAGATCCGGTCTGTAAGTCCAGCTGAAGTCTGTCTGTAAACCGCTCACCTAACAAAGTGCAACGTAATTTCCCCGTATTCACCTGCAGTAACCACAATTTATATATATAATATATATATATATAATATAAATATATATAATATATTATATAAATATATATTATATATTTTTTTTTCTTTACTACACTGGCATTATAGTGGAACATCGTCTAAATCATCTATGACGTAACAGAACTTTTGGCATTTAGAATCCACAGTTTTGCATTAAAAAACCTTGTTAGACATAACGTCATCTAGTTGCCTGATATAATTTCCAATTAGATAGTAAGAAAAAATGAATCAGCGTCCTTCTAGTCGTCCAAAAGCTTCCTTGTATGTTGGAGACATACACCAACATGATACCGAGGCAATGCTCTACAACCACTTCAGTCCCGCCGGGACCATCCACTCTATCCGCGTCTGCAGAGACAGGGTCAACAAGCGCTCTCTGGGTTATGCCTATGTCAACTTCAAGAGGTCAGTGGATGCCGAGCACGCCTTAGATTTCTTGAATTTTAAACTGACTGATGGCTCTCCGATTCGTGTAACTTGGGCCCACCAGCGCGACCCGACCCTGACAAAGAGCGGTGTGGGTAAAGTCTTTATTAAGAACCTGGACACGTCAATAGATAACGAAAATCTATACGACACCTTCTCTGGCTTCGGCAAAATCTTGTCGAGCAAGATTGCATGTGGTAACAATGGCTCAAAGGGCTATGGTTTTGTTCAATTTGAGACCGCGGAGGCTGCCGAGAAATCTATAGAAAGATTGGACGGTATGCTGTTTAATGACAGAAAAGCATTTGTGGGCCGCTTCAAATCTCGCAAGGAGCGCCAAGCTGAGCGCTTTGGTTCATGCGCAAAGTTCACCAATATCTACATCAAGAACTTTGGACAGGATGTGGATGAGCAGAAGCTGACAGAGGTGTTCAGCAAGTATGGAAAGATCACGAGCGTCTGTGTCATGAAGGATGAGAATGGCAAGTCCCGAGGGTTCGGCTTTGTGAACTTTGAGAGGCACGAGGATGCGCAAAAAGCTGTGGATGACAAGAAAGGAATGCAAATTAGCGGCAAGCTGATCTATGTTGGCCGCGCCCAGAAGAGGTTAGAGCGTCAGTCCAAGCTCAAGCGTTGGTTCCAGCAGAACCAGGCTCGCATGACATGCCCTTCTAAGCAGCAGGTGAGTAGAGGCTGCAGTCACATAGTAAAAAGACAGTCATTTCTAGTGCTGTTTCCAGTGCTATTTCCATGTTTTGACAATATTCAATAATGAAGTCCACATTTTGCCAACCATCAGCAGCACATGAGTGCCCAGATCCACTCCAAGACCAAAGCCCAGGTCAAGGTCCAGACCCTGACCCAGGAAAATGCCCAGGTCGAGACCCAGCCTAAGGTCCATGTCTGGACCCATCCTCAGGCCCAAGTCCAGACCCAGCTTCAGGCCCAGATCCAGACCGGGACCCAGGTCCTGACCCATGCCTTCACCCTGGCCTTGGTGTCTATGCAGCAGGTGTAAACCATACACACATGTATATCTTAAATGTGTGATACACAAGGTGGCACCAAAAACCTTGGGTGTCTACTGTATCTATCTAACTGTGTGTATTTAACATAATATGTGCCCTGTCTCTTTCCAGCCTGCTGTCTACACATGGATAAGCTCTCCTGGTGTGTGTGTTGTGCCTGGAGTTTCTAACCCTAACCGACAACTGAGCATGACTGCTCTGGCCCAGCTCATGACCCTGGCTCACAACCAGACAAAGGCCCAGACCCTGATGGAGATTCAGGCCCAGTCCCAGACCAGGGCTCAAGTCCAAGTTCAGGCCCTGATTGGAATGCAGCAGGTAATTACAGTACTGGCTTTTGTAAAATGACTTTTGACATGTATTACAGTTGTATTACAGTTTCACATAGTGGCAGCACTAGGATTGTGTGTATCGTATGTAAAGGTGTATTTTAAATTGTGTGTCCCTCTGTCCTCCATTAGCCTTCTGCTTATGTGTGGGGCAAGGAGCCTCTGACAGCCTCCACACTGGCCTCCACTCCTCTGCACTACCAGAATCCTAAGCTGGGAGTGTCTCTCATCAGCATCATCCAAAAGTTTCAACCACACCTAGCTGAAAAGCTCACCGGTATGTTCCTGGAGATGGAAAATGATGAGGTGATCCACCTGCTGGGATCTCCACAGGCTCTGCACTCTAAGATCAATCAGGCAATGGCTGCCTTTCGTGCCTCCCGGATGAATGTGGCCAAGGTTATGTCCCAGCTTAACCTCCAGACACCTGTGAGGATCACCACCCTGCACCAGGCTAGCCAGGACTTCAAATCTTCTGCAGCTGAGACCAGCCTGACGAAGCCTGTTGATGGTCTCCAGGGAGTCGTGGGAAGGGAGACCTTCTTGCAGCTGTATGGTGAGCAAATCAAGGCTGTGATGAACACTTCCGATAGGCATCAGCCTACCACTGACTTCCAGTTGCTGCTGGACATGAAAGAGACAGACAAGCAGATCATGTAAGTCACAGTCATTTACTCTTTTAGTATCATTGTATCCAAGTATTTTGTACTTATGAGCTTAGTTAACCTGATATTTGATATTAGTATTAATATTTGATATGTTCTGATGTTAATGGTAGGCCTTCTCTTCTCTTCCTCTTCTCACCCAGTGAAGACCTCAAGCCTGTCGCAGCCAGAGACCTGAGCCTGCTTCACCTGAGCAGAGAGCTTCAACCAGAAACGGCGGTTTCTTCCAAGAGCCATGTTGGCTCCATAGCTGCTCCCAGGCAGAAAGCAAAGAAGAAGGGAGGAGGATGTTTCTGTGGCCTCATGAGGGCTTTCGGGAGAGCTGTCAGGAGAGCTTTCAGGAGAGGAAGAGGAAAGAAAGTAAAACCTTTAAGTTGATCTTCACTGTTGTTATTACGTAAACATGGTTACATTCATAATAAACATACAGTGTGCATACCATGTTGGTTACCAATGGTTTCCTGGTGTTCTGAGCACATAGAACATTTTCTTTTTCTTTTTGAAGGATTGCACTGTGGGTGAGAAGACCTATGGTGGAATCTCACATGCAGAAAACATCACCTCCATGAAAGCTGTTGCATCTGCAGTGAAGAATGGAGATGCTGATCAGTTTCCCACTACTCTGTAATCCACATACATTATTAATCCTTAATTAAACATTCATTGCATTTTATTTGACTCTTGACTGTTGTTATTTTCATCTATTAACATCATACCAAAGAGATCTTTATCAAACTTCTATTTGAGAATCTTTAAACTTGTCTCATTTGCGCAATGAACTGCATTTCTAAGTAAAGCCTCTAGATGGTCCAGTTATCCCAGTTATCAGGAGGATTCTTGCAAGTGAGTTGTAATGCTCTTATGAAAGTATGTGGAAATGCCCCACAATCCCTTTGGCGATTCCTACTGCATGATGAAACTGCTATTTCTTTTCTTGGTTTAACATGTGTTGTATGTGAGGCCATAGGCAGGGGTTAATATGAGTATGGGAATTCATGACTCAGCTTTTAAGGTATCCTTTAAAATGTGTCTGACGTGTTATATTTGGGTGTTATGAGGTTGTCAATGGTCATCTGTCAGTTACCTCTCTACATTCCTTTTCAAAAGTTAATTTAATCTGAAACCTTTAACAGTTCAGCTCACACCATTGTTGGCAACTAAACCAAAGAGACTCACACTACATAAGCCCAGTAATCCATATTCTTCCTACAGTTGACCCAAAGAATGCTGCCTGTCACAACTACAGGGATGATTGTAGCATGAGCGTAGTCTGACTACGCCATCTAGTATAAAAAGTCTAGAACTTGAGAAAGGTTTGTTTTTTTGTAAGGAGGGAACAGTGTGTGTGACCGAGAGGAACAGACTAAACAACAGTTTAAAAATAAGGATTTAATCAATTGATTAAGATGGTCCAAAGCTTCACAAGGCATCATTCGCCCATCCCTATATAGGCAAGACAAGTTTATTTGTATAGCACATTTCAACAACAAGGCAATTCAAAGTGCTTCACATAAAACCATTAAAAGCATCAAAACATAATGCAAAAGAAAACACGATTTAAAAACAATTAAGAACATTCAATAACACATTAAAAACATTCAAAAAGCAAGAAATAAAATAAAAGTTGCAGTGCAGTTTAAAAAATTAAATGCAGGAGTGAGATGCAGAAATTGATATTCTTTAATCTGGTTCAATTAAAGGCAACAGCGATTAGTAAAGTCTTCAATCTGGATTTAAAGGAGCTGAGGGTCTCAGCAGATCTGCAGCTTTCAGGGACCTTGTTCCAGATATGTGGTGCAGAAAAAACTGAACGCTGCTTCTCCATGTTTAGTTCTGACTCTTGGAACACAAAGTAGACCAGTCCCAGATGACCTGAGGGGTCGGGATGGTTCATAAGGTAGCAGCAGATCACAAATGTATTTAGGCCCTCAACCATTCAGTGCTTTATAAACCAGCAGCAGGATTTTAAAGTCAATTCTTTGTTGGACAGGAAGCCAATGCAAAGACCTCAAAACTGGAGTAGAACTCAGAACTATATAGATTCCCTTTCAGCACAGTCACTTTGCAAAGTCTTTTCTAGTCTTGCTACGTGTGTATAACCTGTCACTGGCACCGTTTTGACCACATCATTGGATTATCCCTTTGTACCTTTGGAATCTGCTTATTAAAGTTCTGTTCTCCACTTGGTTCTGACTCCTGGTCCCCTTCCAATTTAACAGTGACAGATATCAAAGCTGTGTGCTGCATTCGTTTTTGTTGTTGTCGAGCACAGTAGAAATCATGAAGGATCTATTTGTCTGTTTGTATATAATTTCTGTTCTGTTCTCGAGAAAACCATTAGATGAATGTTGACTCATTATGTTGTATTTGTCTCATTAGAAAAGGAATTTACAGGAAACCAAATGATGACCAAAAAGGAAGTGTATGTAAATTGTTGACCATACCAAAGTGGCATACAAAATGCATGTAATGAGAGGAGATAACATTGAACAGCAGTTCAAAATTCTAGTAGTTTTTTTCCTTTTGTTTTTTTTAGAAAAGCATTTAGAAAAACCTTCATTCAGCAACTCAACTCTTCAGAATTTAAGAGCTAGCAGGGTGTCTCCTTGCCTACAGCATTACTGGTCATCAGATGACAGACTTGGCAGAACTGTCATGTTCCGTGGAGGTTCCCTCTCCATCACAACCTCTCTGTGAGACACAACAACGTGAACTCTTGCTTACTAGAACACATGCAGACCTTCAGCAATCAACGGTGCCATCAATACAAGTATATACTAGAATGATTGTCAAATAATATTCAACTTGGTTCTATTGGTTGAATATTTTACCATATTATACCTTAAACTTCCTGTATGCCACAGCCACAGCACCCCGGTCCCTAGTGTGATTGCGAAAGTTGGTGGTTGTAGGCAGACCTGAAGAAACACATACACACACAACCATGGAGTTTTACTAGTGTTTCCAGGTTTTGTGGTCAAAAGTGAGTGCTAAATGGTTGTCTTTCTCACAAGGCGTTTTTATAACCAACAGTAAACAGACCGGCAGACATGACAGTGTACTATAATGTTTATAATTTGTGTAATAAAGTGCATCAGAGATGTTACTATGAAAACTGAGGATTCAGAGTCTCCATGTTTAGTTGTTTGTCATCTGCTTCTCTTGACATGGAGAGAAACAGCCACTGACCTGGGCACAGCTCTGTCTTGTGGAGTTTGGCTGTCTGGTTACTGATGGGGTTTTCAGCCACACAGCTGTAGGTGTCTCCATCCTGGTCCTTCATCTCCAGATGGAGAGAGATGTTGGAGGAGAGATCAGGACTGCTGGTCTGGTTAAGTCTCTCCTCTCCTTTGTACAAGGTTAGGGTCACATCTCTCCCGTTCTTCACAGAACACTCCACCATACAAGAGATGTTGTTGGCTGACAGACAGAGGTATGAGTAACTGATGGCAGGACCGGACACCATGTCTGAAAATTTTCATTCAAATGAGTGCCAGTTAGTGTGCCAGTTATTTCCACTAGGAGGTGATATTATCCTACAGCTTTGAGTCAAATTAAAGCGAAACGTACACAAAAAATGCACAGGCAAGATGAGTGCTTCTCCGGCATAATGAAATGCACTACATGAAATAAGTGCAGGCTAGTGAGCAATAGGAATAATGTGGAAGTACATTGTGCGTGTTCATGTAATTAACCTAATACTCAAACAATAAGTATGTAAAAGTAGGACATTCATAGGAGCTGTTGACAATTTACTGATTCCTAATGTGCATGTGTTTGACTGTTATTTAGTTATGTTTTACACTTGATTTAAAAAAAAAATGTTTTAGGGTCGGATTTGGTACAAAGGGGGGAGGAGGAAAACAGCAACAGGTTATGGACAGAATATGTAGCAATAGGTAACACTACCTTTAGGGATCAAAATGTTATGGACAATTGAGACATTTGGGACTTTCTTTGCGTATCTTAAAGTGGTCATCTGTCGGTGTTTTTAAACCATTTCATTTTTATTCAATATTTATTAGTTATGAATAAAGTGCTTTAAAGGTATCCTGCTGCATTGCCCTCTTAACAGTGAAAAGGTAATTTACTCAAACAAGAACCCCACACGTGTGTGGGACAAGTACTCAAGTTATAAACCTACTCTCAAACTCAGATACTTTAATGCCGTAGGTATTGTATAATTCAGACTGATTACAATTAAACCAAGCTTACCATAAACGGATAGAGTAAAGGTTTGATGAGCCACTTTGTCTCCTCTGGTCTGTAACTCATAAACTCCAGCGTCGTGGAGTGAGATGTTTCTCACAGTGAGAGATCCGGTCTGTAAGTCCAGCTGAAGTCTGTCTGTAAACCGCTCATCTAACAAAGTGCAACGTAATTTCCCCGGATTCACCTGCAGTAACCACAATTTATTGTAGATCCATCCGTCGTCAGGCTGGAGTCCAGCTACATGTGTTTCCAGAGTGACAGTCTTTCCCTTTTGCACACTGAGTTGAGTCAGTTGAGCCTGGGATTCCCAATCAAGCATACCTGAAGATAGAAATTGAGTTATGGACAGTTCATTGCAGAGCATTGGGACAAATCAATTCAGAGTGGCCTAAATAACACAAAGCATAAGAAAAAAAATAGGCTCACGTGCATGCAGCCACGATATTTTGTTTATAGTAGAAGGCGCTGTTATCATCAACGCAGCCACAGACAGCGTCGATGCTGCATATGGAAACCATGTTGCCGACCCTGGGGCAACATGGGGAGAAACCCCTGCTGCCATCGCTGCGCCAACAACGGTTGGTTGGCACACAGCATTCTTTGGTCCTTTTGAAAGTCACAGAAACAAAATTGTAACATCAAAATGTTTGCTTTCTTGACCTGCACTCATCTGCTATGTTAAAACATCTGAAAGTCACAAATTTTCAGATGTTTCACTTTTTTTTTTTCACTTTTTTTCACTTTTATAGTATCAAAAGTAAAAAAGTGGTCTGTGGACGAAATGTGTTATAAAATGGCACAACATTACTGTAATTATACATTTAAACCTATTTGATTATAGCTTAGACCCTAATGTTTCTTTTGCTGCTGGTTAGAATATTCTAAAATAAATGATGCCAGAGAAATATGGCAGATGTTGGCCGGATGTGTAGAAGTTACGTTGACAAGATGGAGTATGGAGAGCATTTGCCAATTGGCAAAACGTCGCTGAGAGGTCGGCATTTTAACGAAACTGTCTTCCAGACAAATATAGATTTGCCACGACCTGTCTGGGGTCTGCACTGGCATGGATGCACAGCAGTCACATAGAGGGTGTTGTGATTCACAAAGCCACATGCTTACCATGCTCCTCTGGGTTGGAAACAAGAACCCACGAACCATCGAAAAAAACGATTTCTGATAGACATACCTTGGAATACTGACCTTGTTTTTGCCCCCAACCTCGTCTCTGTTCTACCTGTATTATATATATATATAACACATCCTGGGAAAAGGGAACTGGAAAGACAGAAGCATGTGTGTGAAGAAGCAAGGAGAAGTAGCTTCTAACTCTAAAATATATATATATATATAGTGGGTCACATCTCTCCCGTTCTTCACAGAACACTCCACCGTACAAGAAACGTTGTTAGCTGACAACGTTTCTTGAGGGAGGAGTGACTGATGGCAGGACCGGACACCATGTGTGAAAATATTCATTCAAATGAGTGCCAGCTAGTGTGCCAGTTATTTCCACTAGGAGGTGATATTGTCCAAGCATTAGCCTACAGTTTTGAGTCATATTAAAGCGAAATGTCCACAAACAATGCACAGGCAAGATGAGTGCTTCTCTGGCATAGTGAAATGCATTGCAGGAAATAAGTGCAGGCTAGTGAGCAATAGGAATAGTGTGGAAGTACATTGTGCGTGTTTATGTAATTAACCTAATACTGAGTTGTGTTGGGGCACGTATTTTGCCCCAACAAATTATTTATCATGCCCTCCCCCGCTCACGCCCTCCCCCGCTCACGCCCTCCCCCGCTCACGCCCTCCCCCGCTCACGCCCTCCCCCGCTCACGCCCTCCCCCGCTCATGCCCTCCCCCGCTCACGCCCTCCCCCCCAAAAAAAGCCCAAATGAATGCTATTTTTTTGGGGGGGGAATCATGTGCATGCAGCGAGGATCGTATCTTTAAAAAGTTATTCAAATGTTTACTTCTCCCCCGTCCTGTAGCCTAGCCTACAAAGCAGGCTACGGTCCGCTACACTATAGTTCAACGTAGAATAGACCTACTCATCAACGATAATCAATCAATTTGTAAATCATGTTTTACCATTCATAACCCATACATTGATCATCCAGATAGTATTGTCCATTCAGTTAATAGTGTGCTTTTTTGCATGACTTGCCAGTCTGAAGAATTGTGTTATCTTCAAGTTTGAAGTTCGAAGTAGTGCTGTGACAAGAGGCATACTCCGCAGGACTGTGGTGAGAGAGGAGTCTCGTAGGAAGGCTGGCACAGGTGCGATAGTCGTCAAATGAGGAACTTGTAATGGCCACAGTAACCCTCATGGGATGTGTGTGTGAGAGAGATAACTAGCATGAGACCTGGTCAAACAGCAAGAGTGTCGGATTTCCTCAAATTAAGCCTTCTGGATGTGTTAGGAGGCAAACTCTGTTGTGTGACGATTATAGGAGCAAAGTATAAATGAAAAACACTAGGTAGTCCTTAAGCTAAAATGTCGACAACTTGAAGAAAAGTATGGATGGAACTTTTTTTCTCAGAGAGTCTGTATAAACCCATATGAGAATGTAAGAACAAACACACAAAATACAATCTGTAAAAATAGCCTATTTAAAAAAGTCGACATTCATCAGATTATTTCAATAATAACCATTAACGTGCACGTTTTATTGCCCCCAAAATTAAAATGGCAAAAACTTGAAGAAAAGTCTATACCCGTTCCTGGAGATGGAAAATGATGAGGTGATCCACCTGCTGGGGTCTCCACTAGCTCTGCACTCTCAGATCAATTAGGCAATGGCTGCTCTCCGTGCCTCCCAGATGAATGTGACCAAGGTTATGTCCCATAAATACATTTCAAGCCTTTTTCCTTTACATACTTGCAGGGTTGGATCAGATTACTTGAAGAATACTACTTGACCTAGTCAATTACTGAATACATTTAAATGCACATTTAGTCATTTAGCAGACACTCTTATCCAGAGCGACTTACAGTAAATACAGGGACATTCCCCCGAGGCAAGTAGGGTGAAGTGCCTTGCCCAAGTACACAACGTCATTTTGCATGGTCGGGAACCAAACCAGCAACCTTCTGATTAATAGCCCGATTCCCTAACCGCTCAGCCATCTGATTTCACCGGACACCACTGGTTAATAGCATTGGCTATCATTGTAGGATATTTTCCAAGACAGAAGAGTCAAGATGGCGTGAGAGGTTTATTCAGCAATGTTCTGTTGGTACAGGAAGAGACAAAAAGCTACAAAAAGCTACAAAAAGATGCAACACTTTATATAGTCTAAATTAGGAAAATCCCCCTCCCTTCATAAAGCGGTTTCTCAATGTTTTCCCAAACCTTGCCCAGAGTCAATGAGGCTGCCATGTGTACACACTCGATATCTGTCTACGGTCAACCTGACCTGTTCCACTTGGTTCCGCTTTGCTCCCACGATGGGCAGAGGTTCAGGGAACACCTGCACACCCAGACGCTTGGCCTTCAATCCTACATGTTCTCAACTGATGACCTTGGCTGTCCTCCTTGTTTTCTGTTCTCTCATACATTGTTGTGGCTCCTTTCTCCATAACAACTCCTTCTAGGGCGAGAAAACACGTAACAACCTTGAAGCTAATGAGGCGTCCCCCTAGGCCCCCCTTACACACTTGAGAATGGGTGAGAACTGTTCCCCATCCTTCTACTCTGTCCCAGCCATTAACTTTTGCCTACGATATCATGAAACCAGTTAAAAAAGGCAATTTTAAAGACGGGATCAAAATGTCATGAAGTAATCCTTGACAATGTAACTTTAAATCTAATGGTTATTTTTAATGTAATCTTGTCCAATTACACACACGTGCATGGGTGTGTGCCTGAACAACATTTTAAACAAAAAAAATTGGCTTACCCATTCTTTTGAATGACCGGTCATTTACGACCGGGAACAACACAGGTATAAAATAAAGCATAGAATAAAACGCCCACATTTTTATGAACTTCTGGAAAAAATGTTTTGGCTGTTTAGATGGGCCTACCCTGTGTGGAGAAAGTCATGAAACCTTATGTCAATCAGAATACATTTTAAAAAATGAGAGAGAAAATTGTAAATTGGTCACTTTTGACCGGGACACAACAGGAGGGCTAGACTTGTAATTTTTATAATAGTATACTTTAATGCTTGAATTTTGAAGTTAACAAGTTTCATTAGTCTCATGATAGACAGGAGGTAACATCACAGCCAGCTATAGCCAATACAAAGGGCTACTGTCAGTCCATACGCCTTCCAGCTCACAGCCATCTCGAGTCGCTGCCCGGAAAGTGCCAGACGCACTGTGTTCACACTGTGAGTATTTACTTCGTTGCTCAGGGTTGATCCAGGATCCGAAGAGGACAGAGCCATGGTCGTGACTGCGTCCTGGACAGTGTTATCATGCACTGCCGATGGGGTTTCATGATTTTGGAAAAAATGCTCTCTCCCAGGTATCCCCCTGTAGTTATTCGTGGGCGTGGCAGGTGAATTCCTCACACATCTCAACACGAAAGCGGTTCCGCTGGCGTCTGATTGGAAAGTCAGACGAATGCATCCAAATGTCAAAGTCCAGTCGACTGATGTGGACTGCTCGTCCTGTAGTTCGTCAGACAACACGGGTTCCATTACAGGAAAATTGATCGTTCCGCCTTTTAATTGGAGACTTGTGCGAGGTTTACAACAGCCTTGAGGCGCGTCTTCTGCCTTCGGAGCTGAGGAGGACGCCATATATACAAACTTTGGTTGGACAATTCAGCCGAGGTTGGATACACATTGTTGCATAAAAAAAATGAATAAACATAAAGCATGGTTGGATAAACCAGCTTTGTTGGATGTTCTGAACAGTCATACCTAGACATAACAATGTTCGGACAATTCAGCCGTGGTTGAAATGTGATTTAAAGATTCTGTTGTCAGCCGAAGTCTAACCCTGTAACATGTAAATGTTGCAATTTTGAGGAGTAATCCGCCATTGTCAGGATGCCATTATGCACGCAGCTAGGGGTTCATATGTAGGCCTACTTCGTTCATTTTCTTCAACATTTTTCGCACATGTTTTTGCTCATTTTGTGCGGGTGATAGTCTTCATACAGTTTTAAAAGCTTTTTATTTCTGATTGCGACTCCAAGCATGTTATAAGGTAGGCCCGATTGTGCCGATGTTTAAATGGTAACCTTTTTAGTCTTCATACCACTATACAACTTTCTTTTTACAATAAAAGTTTTAAAAGCTTTTTATTTCTGATTGCGACTCCAAGCATGTTATAAGGTAGGCCCGATTGTGCCGATGTTTAAATGGTAACTTTTTTAAATATTCTGTTCACACAACAATGTTTGCATCCTACCAATTCCAGGAGGCCTAATTTGAGGAATAACGTGTGCGTATTGGCATGTATGAGGTACTGGTACTGGAGAAATTTCTACGGAAGCACAATTTCTCTTTTAGAAGATTTGTTTATTGTTAATTTAAACATGCAGTCTGTGTGTTATGCGGTGTTCCTAAGCAAAAGTTCAGAGGTCCTCTCTCCTCGGTGGTTGGAGACTGAATGAGTCATGTAGAAGCCTACAAAAAAAATGGGAGGCCCTAAAACGCTTCGAAATTGTTCAGACAACACGGGGGAGATGGATGGGGATGGCAGCAGCTCAATGATATCTTACAACAGGGAGTGAGTGAAGTCGTATCGTTGAGGCATTTTGATGCCGCCTCATCGGACGTTGTAACTTTCGCAGGGTATCACAGAGCTCTGGATAAGAGAGTCTGCTAAATGACTAAATGAATGAGGTGCGCTGGCCGGTGCCATGGCTGAACTAGGCTTCGGTCATTTTCTTCAGCGTTTTACGCACATAATGTTTTCGCTTATTTTGTGCGGGTGACAACCGATTTGTTCCTGGCACAATACAACTTTCATTTGACAATTTTTAGTTTTAAAGTTTATATTTTTGATCGCGACTCCAAGAATGTTGTCAGACAAGTATAGCCACACAGCCCTAGATTCAGGTTGCTAAATTGTGCCTATGTGTAAATGGCAAGCTTTTTGACAATTCTCGTCAGATAACAAGGTAATTGCATCATACCAATTCCAGGAGGCCTAATTTGAGGATTAACTTGTGCGTATGGGCATGTATCAGTTACTGGTACTGGAGAGATTTTCACGGAAGCACAATTTTTCTTTTAAAACATGTTCTATTGTTAATTTCTGTAGGTTAGGCTGTGTGTGTTAAGAAGTGTTCCTGAGCGAAAGTTCAGAGGACTTCACTCATCGGTGGTTGGAGACTGAATGAGTCAGATGTCATGTAGTACAAACAAATGGGAGGTGCTAAAGCGCATCACAGTCAGCTATAACCAATCCGAAGGGCCACTGTCAGTCCGTTACGCCTTCCAGTCTTGTAGGCTATATAAGTCTATGCTTCCAGCTCACAGCCACTTCGAGTCGCCGCCGGGATAGTGCAAAGAAGAAACCGAAGAGGATCCGAAGAGGCTGGGAAACCGAAGAGAAAACCGAAGAGGATCGAAGAGAGAAACCAAGGAGGAAATCGAGGAGGATCCGAAGAGGAGGTGGCTCTAAAAAAGTGCACGACTATCAACTCGCTACGGCTCGCTGTCCCATTCGTTTCAATTGAGCTGTGTGGCTGGGAAAAAAGCTCCTTCCCCCAGGTGATAAGAACTTTCGTTTGACAATTCTCTCCAAGTCGGGAGGAAATGTCCTCTGTAAATGGAGGACTCGCCAAGGTCTCGTCCTGGACAGGAGAGGGGGAGGGAATCTGACGGACGGAGAGGGAGAGGGGGAGGGAATCTGACGGACGGAGAGGGGGAGGGGGAGGGAATCTGACGGACGGAGAGGGGGAGGGGGAGGGAATCTGACGGACGGAGAGGGAGAGGGGGAGGGAATCTGACGGACGGAGAGGGAGAGGGGGAGGGAATCTGACGGACGGAGAGGGAGAGGGGGAGGGAATCTGACGGACGGAGAGGGAGAGGGGGAGGGAATCTGACGGACGGAGAGGGAGAGGGGGAGGGAATCTTGTTCAGTTGGGCTTGTGCCTTCAAAATATCTCTGGATGCAAAAGCCAAAATATCTCTGGATGCAATAGCCAAATAATAAAATATCCATGAAACCCAAACAACAATTCACACACGTAGGTTGTCTAGACTTGTAATATTTACACTTTATTACTTGATTTTTGAAGTTAACATGTTTCATTTGTCTCATTATAGACAGGAGGTGGCATCGCAGCCAGCTATAACCAGTTGAGCTGTGTGGCTGGGAAAAAATGGACATCATTCGTGTCAATAGAGCTAGAAACCTAGGTTGCTGGGAAACAGTGCACACGGTGTACGCCTATCAACTCGCCATGATGCTGCCGGCCAGAACCGTGGCATGGGTTGTCCCAATTGTGCGACCGCACATGGCCTCGCGCCTGCCTGGTTTGCAATCACAAAGTTTTTTTTTTTTTTTCTACTTTCAATATTTTTTTATTCCTGTTCTTGACTCGATGTGCTCTAAAATGAAATAGAAATGAGCTAGAAACCAACAGGTGGCTGGGAAAAAGTGCACACAGTGTACACCTATTAAATCGCTATGACGCTGCCCACTGTCCGATTAGTTTCAATTGAGCTGTGTGGCTGGGAAAAAGAGGACATCATTCGTTTCAATGGAGCTGGAAACCTACAGGTAGGTGGCTGGGAAAATAATGTGTACGCCTATCAACTCGCTACGACGCTGCCCACTGTCCGATTACATTTACATTTTACATTTAGTCATTTAGCAGACGCTCTTATCCAGAGCGACTTACAGTAAGTACAGGGACATTCTCCCCGAGGCAAGTAGGGTGAAGTGCCTTGCCCAAGGACACAACGTAACGTGGCACGGCCGGGAATCGAACTGGCAACCTTCAGATTACTAGCCCGCTTCCCTCACCGCTCAGCCACCTGACGCCCCGATTAGTTTCAATTGAGCTGTGTGGCTGGGAAAAAGAGGACATCATTCGTGTCAATGGAGCTGGAAATCTACAGGTAGGTGGCTGGGAAAATAATGTGTACGCCTATCAACTCGCTACGACGCTGCCCACTGTCCGATTAGTTTCAATTGAGCTGTGAGGCTGGGGAAAAGTGGACATCATTCGTGTCAATAGAGCAAGAAACCTGGGTTGCTGGGAAACATTGCACACAGTGTACGCCTATCAACTCGCCATGATGCTGCCCGCCAGAACCGTGGCATGGGTTGTCCCAACTGTGCGACCGCACAAGGCCTCGCGTCACTGGTGGCCTCGCGCCTGCCTGGTTTGCGATCACAAAGTTTTTTTGTTTTTTTTCTATTTTCAATATTTTTTTATTCCTGTTTTTGACTCGATGTGCTCTAAAATGAAATAGAAATAGAAATGAGCTAGAAACCAACAGGTGGCTTGGCTGGTTTGCAAGTGGACATCATTCGTGTCAATAGAGCAAGACACCTAGGTTGCTGGGAAACAGTGCACACAGTGCACGCCTAACAACTCTTCACAACGCTGCCCGCTGTCCCATTTGTTTCAAAGGAGATAGAAACATATTGTTTGAGGCGAGAGAGAGCCCCGACTTGCAGGCTAGGCTATGTGTGCAGTTTTCCTAAGCGAGCAAGTGCAGAGGTCCTCTCTCCTCGGTGGTTGGAGACTGAATGAGTCAGATGTCATTTAGTACCAAAAAATGGGAAGTGTTCAAGCGCTCCGAAATTGTTCAGATAACAAGGGGTAGAAGGGGTTGGCAGTTTGCGAGCTGAGAGGAGGGAGCTGAGAGAGAGTGCGCGAGCTGAGAGGAGGGAGCTGAGAGAGTTCGATCTCATACATGTCGAAGTCGTATACAATATGCCGCCTTATCGGACATTTAGGCTACATTACATTTAGGCTTATCATTTAGCATTTAGCAGACGCTCTTATCCAGAGCGACTTACAGTAAGTTAGGGGTATCAGTTAGCCTGCGAAAGATACCACGTCCGATAACACAGGTGTAGTTGAGGTGGCGTAATCAGGTGCGCTGCCAGGGTGCCATGGCTGAAGTAGAATTCGTTCATTTTCTTCAGCATTTTGCGCACATAATGTTTTCGCTCATTTTGTGCGGTTGACAACCGATTTTGCATGGCACTATACAACTTTCATTTTACAATTTGAGTTTTTATTTTTGATCGCGACTCCAAGAATGTTAAACCGTTCTGACAAGGAAATATCCACACAGTCCTATATTGTGCCTATATGCGTAAATGGCAAGCTTTTTTGGACAATTCTCGTCACATAACCAGGTTTGCATCATACCAATTCCAGGAGGCCTAATTTGAGGAATAACTTGTTCGTATTGGCGTGTATGTTTTCTCTTTTTGTTGTTTATATTATTGATGGTGAATAACAACAACAAATAATTACACTCAAGGACGTTACATCAATACACGTATTTACATGAGCTTTTACTCAAGAGCAAAATACATAATTAAACCTGACTATAACCTTTCTCGTTGGCCCTACTATGGAATTATTTGAAGATACAAGCTTGCACGTGAACACTAATCTAACTGCCAACGCCTTGATGTCCAGTACAGTCTAAATCAAATTCGTCCAGACATAAAACGGTTTGCAGACACAGCTGCCAGAATCTATGTTTAGATTTAGGTGTCTTATCTAAATCATGGATCATTTTATTTAGGTTTGAAATAAAACACATAGGCTAACCCTTGTTTCATAGTGGGAGCCAATTCTCCTTGAACAATGCATTCCCCAAGGGCCTCACTGGGATTATAATAAAGTCCTTAATGTAATCCCAGAAAGCTTGATACAATTCAAATATATATATATATATATATATATATTCTTTTTTTTGAGAAAGCAAAATAACCCTTTCCAGATCCAGAGCGAAATGGCTTGAATTTGTCAACAACAAAACATTATGTGGGTGGAGGAGGACAATAGGCCACCTGCAATCTCTAGGATCGATGGTTTATATTCAAATTAATCTTACGTTTTTAAATAAATGAATAGACAATCGCACATTTTCTGCGCTAATGACCCGTCGGAGGTTTGTGCATAACATTTTTTAAACGAAACGAGTGACGCAACCATCCACTTGGTTTCCATCGTACGCAAAGTGAGAGACTTCACCAGCCCTCGTAGATATGCCGGCAATTAACGACTTGTGAAGCACTTCGCTATCAGTCCTAAGCTGCCTTATCAGCCAAATGTTCTAAATTCAGTTTCATACCAAAACGCATCGCTCCAGAGTTCTGCTTGATAAGGGTATAACCTATACCAGACTTATTTATATTAAACTGTTTAGTTTAAAGATGCATCTGTTTTCAGTCTCTTCCTATCATTAGCTCACTCCCAAAACAATACAATCACAGTTGAAACAACACAGCCTCAGAACATGATGTCCCAAAGCTCCTTCCCCCAGATGATAAGTCAGGAATTCTAAAACTCCAGAAGATGACCATCCAAAATGGTCAACTGACCTTAGTGGGGTCATCACCCTCAGAAATATTTAGTAGTCTAGGCTACAGAACAGATAGCCATCAGCCCAACCATAAACCATCCCCCAACAGTTCCTAACACAGGACAACCTCTCAACCTACAAACTCGGCTTAATTATCTCCCCTTCCTGCAAAGAACATAAGTGGTTGTTTCAGCATGTTTCTTATACATCAACCAGGGGCGTAGCCACTAAGGCCTACCCGAAAACGAAAATATCTCCGAAAACTTATGCACCGGGTGCACATCGCAAAGTAAATAAGTAAAACAAAATGAAAAGATGCCTATCCATATTTTTCTAGTCCTAGACAAAAATATGTTTCTGGCTACGCCCCTGACATGAACCACATTTAAAACACATGAATTGCTGTTGAAGAAATGTCATTATCAAGTAAAAGCGTCTGCTAAATGAATAAAGGTCATGCACAGAGTCGATGAAGTCAAGGAAGCTTTATTACTTGCTGGCGGCTGCAAGGAGACAAATAGCAATGGAGGTCCAAAGTTGTCTCAAAGCCAGTCTCCTTGCAAACCATTTACAGAGCACAGTTTTCAATTGTCATTGGTCCTCATAAAGACATACAGTCATCATAAAGACATGCAGTTGTCCTATGTCTCCTCTCATTGGCTAACTCCCTTGCATAGATCTTGCGCGTATGTGTGTGCGTCTTTACGACATCAAGCCTGGTTGAAACACAATAGCAGCTGAATCTCTAGTCCTGGTTTCATAAAAGCTCATATTTCCTTTACAAAAACAAACGCCCCCAACGTCCTGTAGTCTTGGGCAACACAGAGTCACAAATGCTCACCCTTCCCCCCACATAAGGTTTGTAAGTTTACGTAAGCCTAGAGTTAACTTAGGGGTAGTTCCTCTCTGCACAAAAGGAATGTTGAACACAATATCATTTTATACAGAATGAAGGGTGATATTTTCACCTTTTCTGACAATTGTACATGCATCCTAAAATTCTATTGAATTGGTCACCATAGGAGTGGTCACCTGAAGTACAAGTGGTCATCTGAAAGGTCATCTGTGGCTCTCTCTACCTCTCTCTCTTTTTCTCACCCTGTCTCTGTAGCTCTGTTTGATGACAATAATGTCCTATTCTCAAGTGTGAATTTTGTGAGCAGATCACGTTTTGTGAAGATTCCAAAAAAGGTCAAATTGTTCCGGTTTTTTTCTGTGCTATGTGCCAGTGTGCGTGTGTCACAGATGTTGTCTTGCAAGCTCCGTCAGAGGTATCGGGCAAATCGTCCCGCACTGGTTTCGAACTTACCACCTCTGGCTTCCCAAGCGCCACCACTACCAACTACGCCAACGAAAAGCTAGCTATTCGCTGACGCGGGTGGCCTGTTACATACCTGAGGAGTGAGTTTCACCGATACACATCGGCTACACGTGCGTGTGCAATAAAACTTACTGCAACTGGATCAACTGCTCCAAAAATACAAGTTATCAAACAGAGTGGCTCACACACACCATAAATCAAGAGAGGGTTGTCTCTTAATCGCAAGATTGGCGGTTCGATCCCCGACTCCTCCTCGATCATGTGCCGAAGTATCCTTGAGCAAGACTCTGAACCCCATGTTGCTCACGATGAGCTGGCCGGCGCCATGCATGGTAGCTCGCTGCCGTCGGTATGTGCGAGTATGAGTATGAATGGGTGAGTGAGGCAAACATTGTAAAGCGCTTTGAGTGCCGCTAAGGTAGAAAAGTGCTATATAAATGCAGTCCATTTACCAATCTAATTCAGTCAAGACACTCAAGACACGCAAGACAGCGATTGATTTCACCATTTATTCATACACATGACAAATGGTTTAACATTGGCGGAATGGATGTACATGGGGAAGCACTCCCTGCCTTCACTGCAGCATGCATGACACGAGGCAGGGAGCAACGAGTTAAATCCCCCACGGGGAGAACAGATAGACCACAAGGGGGAGAAGGGGATGGTGGTGGGTGGCAGCAGCGCAGAACACAAGGGTAATCGAGGACGCGTGTGCGTGCATGTGTGCGACTTTATAGCGCCGCCTATCAAGCTAAGCCTATGGGCTGAGAAAACGGCGATGGGTGATGTGGCGCGCGCTGCCCGAGTTCCATGCCTGAACTAGCTCCGCCCATTAATTACAAAAGAAGGCTCTTTTTAAATTGGGGAACAATAACAACTATTCTGAAAAAACTCAAGTAGCATTCTCAAAATAAATAGTTTGGTCATGTGTATGTAAAAGTTTTACATACACATGTCTGCTATTGTTTAAGGTAACTTTTACACTGATGTAAAGTGGTTGTGTACAATTACTCTAACAAATGCTAATCAGCCTCTCTGTGTGGCTGCAGTCCTGACATGGTGATGTCACAACCTTTTACACAAACAGCTTAACGATTACAAAGGAGATATAAACGAAATTCCAGTATTTTTTATTGGAATATACAAAAAAATTGAAGAAGAGGGAAGTAGCTACAGTTGTTGCCGTAGTGACAGGTTCTCTTTCTCTGCCAGCCAGTTGAGTAAGCAGGTGGCGACCTCTACTGGTGAATATCCTTCACGCAGCCGAAGCAGAAAGCCCTAGAGAGAACTGCAGAGATCCCCCTGAAGAAGGCTTTGATAGACTTCTTCTTCTTCTTCTTCTTCTCCTGTCCTCTGGCAATGGAGGACTCGCCAAGGTCTGGACCTGGACAGGAAACACCATCACACAACAGGGTATGACATCACACGGAACTTCAGCACTGTGACCTCTCACTTAAAAATAGTGTGTGTGTGTGTGCGTATCTGTATGCAGTGTGTGTTTGTGAGTGTGTGTGTGCAAGTATGTGTGTGTGAAATCGTGGGAGAGCCAACTAAAGTGGGAAAGCCTAAATGAGCAAATGTGCAGTCAGGATCTTACGTTCAGCGCTAAGGGGAGACACTTTGTTTGTCTTGAATATTCTGCTTGTCTTTTTTCCCTTGGCAGCCACATTCTGTCCATCCTTAAGGAAAGTCTTCTCTTTCTTCTGGGTTTGGAAGTGAGAGCAAAGACACACAGATTCATTGAGATTGTCACATGTCGTCCCTTCTTATCGCTGACTCAGCACAGGTCAGTTCTACCTAGTGCCAGTGTGTGGTGTTGTTTTCAGCTTACCAGTGTGAACCATCTCTGGAGGATGGGGGTGTCAGTCTTTCCGAGCGGCCCCAAATGATGTCCCTCTGGGCTAGGGGCCCGAGCCATGGAGCCCCTGGAGGTGGAGGAGCTGGTGGAGGGTTGGGAGGACGAAGAAGAGGAGAAAACAGAGGTGGAAGAAGTGGAGGAGGACGAGAGGCAGGAGGCGAGTCTGCTGGCCTTTTCCAAGCCAGCAGACTCAGCAGTCTCAAGTCTTTCATCCAAGCTTGTGTTGCTTATGAAGGGGCTGGAACTTCCACCAGCCTTTTCTAAGCCAGCAGAGTCCATCTCAAGTCCTTCATCCAAGCTTGTGTTGCTTAAGAAAGGGCTGGAATTTCCACCGGCCTTTTCTAAGCCAGCAGTGTCCATCTCAAGTCCTTCATCCAAGCTTGTGTTGCTTAAGAAAGGGCTGGAATTTCCACCGGCCTTTTCTAAGCCAGCAGTGTCCATCTCAAGTCCTTCATCCAAGCTTGTGTTGCTTATGAAGGGGCTGGAACTTCCACTGGCCTTTTCTAAGCCAGCAGAGTCCATCTCAAGTCCTTCATCCAAGCTCGTGTTTGTGATGAAGGTGGTGGAATTTCTACCGGCCTTTTCCAAGCCAGCAGAGTCCTCTGCGCTCTCCTTCTCCTCACAACCTGTTTCCAAATCATGACTCTCACCCGACACGGCAGAAGGCCGCCAAACCTCGGCATGACGGCAGATTACCTTGGCGACGTTCTCGGCCATGCAGACGATGCCTGCCCCTCCCTGGAGGGCGGAGTGGACCTGGGCCCTGTTTCTATCGGAACAGAGCATTAGCTCAGCGTAGGTCGCCTCAAACATGGCGTCCAGGGCGTCGGCGCCACCAAAGAGCGGGTTCTGGGGTTCATGCTCCAGGACAAGGCCAATCCCGGCCTGGTTCCAGAGAAACCAGCTCACATCTTGGAGGAGGACAGCCTCTATCTCCGAGTTGGTGGGGGTGAAGCAGGAACGAAGGGGCCCCTGGAGGGCCAGGCGTCCCACCAACCTGTGCAGCAGGTCATGCAGGGTCTGGTGGTGCAGGGCGCTGGGCCGGGGGGGTATCAGGACCTTCTCCTGGATCAGAACTTCCCCAGGCTGTAGGGAGGGTATGTCAGAGTGGCTCACAGGTAGGGAGGGATGATCCTGGACCTCCTCAGGGAGGCCTGGAGCTCCATCATCTTCATCCTTCTCTTCTTCCTCGATCAATGCACCCTTGGCAATTGTCTGGCAATCTGACCCTTCTTCCTCTTCGTGGAAATCATCAGGGTAGTCAGCATTTTTGTTGTCATCCATCTCAGGCTGGCCTACTTCCTGGTTGGTGAGACCTGACTCAGGGTCGAGACTTCCTGTTGTCACTTCCTGGTTTATGTATTCAGAGGAGGAGCTGGCTAGGTTACCTACCTTGGCCATGGCCTCAGCATCAAGGCCTGGCACAAGAAAACACACAAACTACACTATTACAGCTATTAACTATACTTTTCTCATTACATATTTTGGCTGTTAACTACAATATCATTATTATAGTTATTTACTTGACCTACACTGTCATTCAGCAGAACTCAATACTTACAAATCGGTCTTACAATAACATGTCTTACAATAGTATAGTTACCAGTTTTTTTATCTAAAAGGTAAACATTTTTATCTACCTTTGCTAACAACGACCATGTTTTCTTGTGGGTCGTTGCAGGTCTTGTAGAGGTCACTTCCCGCCTGGGTAGTCAACACCTCACAAATGGCCTCCAGCGCCCACCTCTGGTCCTGGCTGCAGGAGGGCTTTAACCTGCTCTGTGATCTCCTACTACCCACAACCCCATGCCTGGGGCCCGGCGTCATCCCACGGGACCAGTCCAGGGAGGGACAGTCACTGCTGTCACTGCTGCTGTCACTGCTGCTGTCACTGCTGTCCGAGGACGCATCGCTGCAGGAGTCGGCCCGGTGGTCGTCCGTGATGTCTTCTTCGCCCAGAAGGTTCCCCATCAGGCTCTTGAAAGCCGTCTGGAAGAAATTGTACAGCAGAGGGGTGAATAGCTCCTGGTCCAGGCGCTCCTTGTCCTCCAGGTTCTGGAAGTTGGGCTCGGAGCGGCTATGGGGTGTCAAGGGGAGTCGTCCCATCCGGGTGTCCAGGAGAAGCTGATAAATGCGTCCAATCAACTGCTCGGAGAAGTGTTGGATCCTCACCTGGAACATCCTGGTGCACATGCTGTGGGATGCCAGCAGGCGGCCCAGGTCGTACTCCGCCTGGTCGAACGATTTGACGGAGGAGCCTCCGTCGCATTTGTCGTCCTGATTGTCGGGGGAGGATCTGGAGGCCGAGTGGGCCATCCGCACGATGGCGTCCAGCATGTTTTCAGCGGTTAGGCTGAGGTCTTGGCAGCTGGCAGCACTGCTAGCCTCGCTCCAGGCGCTAGTGCTCCTGGAGGAGGGAGGGGCGGTCTCCTCCTTCTTCTGAGGATCCTCCTCCTCCTGCTCTTTCTTGCTAGCAGAGCTGCACTCCACTGGTCGCTCCTGCTGCGTGTCAAGAGGGAGGCATTCCTGATTCCTGCTGCTCCTCCCACTGCTGATGCTGGCCCCCGGGCTCCTCCTCAGGGCATCCAGCTCCATGGCAACGTCTCCTAGCAGGCTCTGGCTAACACACTTCACCACCATGGTGAAGGTCTTACTTCCAGGCTGCAGGAAGTCTGCCACCTCCACTTGCCCAGTCAGCTGCTGGGCTGCGTGGAAGTTCTTCAGGACGTTGTGGATTACGTTGCAGGCTGTGGCCACGCTCTGGAGCAGGGAGGCCTCGTAGGCCTCTTGGGGCTGGTCCAGGGAAGAGCCTCCTTCTGTGGGCTCCATCTCCTGGAGGAAGCCCCCCACCATCCTCACCAGGTCCAGCTTCTCCTCCGTGGGGACCACGCCCGGGCTCTGGAACAGGGCGTGGCAGGCCAGGATTCCAGAGAGGCTCTCCTTCAGGGAGCAGAGGGTCGGTGACGTCACGCGGCTGGGCGGAGCCATCGCCTTCTCCATCTCTTCCGCCTCCGCCACGCTACCAATGAGGAAGGAGGCCATCTCCATCTTCTCCCTCGTGTCGGCAGACAACGGAGGCCGCAGGGACACCAGCTCGTTGATGGCGTCGGTGTGGCTGTTGGCGAGGACCTGAATCTTCTCCTTGGCGTCCTGCCAGGCGTTGCATATCAGGTCCTCGGAGATGCTGGTCACACGGCAGTCCGACAGCAAGCAGCAGGGGCGGTGGAGTGCAAACTTCTCCAGCACCTCTCCCATGACAGACTCGTAGAGCTCCTCCGCACAGGCTGACAGCTTGTCCTCTGCATCGTGCTCTTGTTTATCCCTCACCGCCTGCACCTTCATCAGGATCTCTGCCACAGTGAGGGATGCCGTGGCGAGGACGTCCTTCTCCGTGGGCCTATCAGAGTCCAACGTCGGAGGCCTGCCACCCAGCATCCTGCTCTGGGACCTGGATCCCTGCCCTCCTAGCAGCAGATGGTGCAACCTCTCTGAGATAATTCTCAGAACGCCCTGGGGAACGTAGGGCTGGGCGGAGCCCGGAGAAGAGGCCTGGTCCTGGGGAGAATCAGCAGGGTTGAAACATACCATCCCAGTCAGAGAGCCAGTGACGACAGGCCTGGCTGTGGACAGCAGCCCTGCGGAAGAGGACCTGTCACTCTGGGAGTCACAGCTGCTGTAGGAGATGGTGGCGGACAGCGGGCGGCCATCTTGGTCTTTGCGGATGTGGAGGACCTGGTAAAGGGCCATGGCGGGCAGGACCACCTCGTTGGTCACCTTGAGAACCCACTCCATGACCTCCTCCGAGCGCTCCTGCAGCTCAGCTACGCTCTTGTTCTGAGAGGGAGGGAGGGAGGGAGGGAGAATATGGCAATACAGATACATGTGGTGATTGTCAGACTGAGTAAAGGGAATTAACGTAAACATTTTATTTACCTTCCTCAACAGGACCCTGTTGATGATTTTCCAATGACTGTAACGAGAACAAGAACTGACATTTGACATCACTTCACAGTACAATGACAGCTGACGACGCATCGTAACATTATGCTGAACAGGACACTAGTCTAAAGGGGACGTTTGGAGGAGCACTCACGGGTGTGACATCATGGCCTCCAACACAGAACGCTCGTCCTCGGTCTCCTCCGATGACAGAAGACTGGGCGTGGTCTCCCAGGTCACGGGGTCATTCAAGGTTGGAGGTAGAGAAGAACCTGGAGACTGCGCCTCAGGTCGGCATGGAGACGGAGGTGGAGACGGAGGTGGAGACAGAGGTGGAGACGCAGGTGGAGACGCAGGTGGAGACGCAGGTGGAGAGGAGTACGCACTCTCCCTTCCATCTGGTGTGGCTCTGCAGCCCAGGGGCCCGGGTGTTTCAGAGGCCGATGCTCTGATTGGTTCCACTGGGTGAGAGGAACTTTTGATTGCTGGAAGAACACCTACAGGAAGAGGAGAGTGACAATGTGATTGGTGGATCCCTTCTCTTGACAGAAAGTGATCATTTCATCAGGAATAGTCTACATTTGATACATTAATGAACAAAGACTCACAGTAGCTGGTCTGGGGGACGGGAAGCATCTTCGCACATGCACCACCAGTCACCTGCAGGCAAGAAAAATACTTAGCAAGGCACAGTAACAGAGGCAGTATCAGAGATACAGGAAAGGTGGAGGAAGATAGAGAGGAGAAGAGGAGCCTGGCTGGAGTCTGTAGTACCCAGGGAGGTGGATTAGGGCCTTCTACTCACCACCCTGCCTAGTCCTGCCAGCTCGTCATCCAGGGCTGAAGGATAAGCCGCTCCAGCGTCCTCCACAACCCTCCAGGACTCTGCCAGAGGCCCCTTGTTGCCCCCTGTGTCCTTCTCAGCTCCTGCAGCCTTCCTGGCAGCCTTGCTCTTGCGGCTGGGCTCCGGGCATCGAGGAGGCTTTGGCACCAAGTTCTGACATGATTATATTGTTATTATTGCTCTTCGACATTAACATACTGTATTTGAGATTATGTTGATAGTAGCTGGTAAAATACAGACTCCCTTTGCTCTACCCACTGAAAAACTGTTAGACTTATGCACTTCTGAACCTTTATTATCTACTGTATGTTTGTATGTCACTTTTGATCAATGTGGACAACATGAACAAAGTGTCAAATGTGTTGAGTCTCTCCAGGTATGTGTTCCTACTAGGCTGCAAGGTGAACCACGGAAAGTCTTTTAGAAAATGATTCCCGCTCCACAGTCTGGCATCTACACAATCTTTAGCTCATAAAAAAAAAAAAGTGCTAAGCTACCAAAAAAAAGTTTGTCGCTGAAATTCCAGTCGATTATCGTTGCGTCTATGTTTTATGCAGAACTAGTTTCTTCAGAGCGTATAATAGGATTTTGGTGGCACGGTTCGACACGTGATCGTTATACACCAATAAGGTAGCTTCTTTTTGTCAACATGGATGGATATGTTTGGCAAATAGAGGATGGGACCTTGCACGTAACAGAAATTCGGCCCCTGACAGTGTTTTGCATGTGATACACTGCGGCTGCAAAAGTGCGTGTGAGACAAGCAGATGTTCATGTTTTTCTGCAGGACTGTGTTGCACAGACTTATGTCGTTGTTGTAATTGTGCCAACACAAAACAAACTGAGGAACTGGAAGATAACTGTCCTGACACTGACAGTGAGGACTGAGTGTCCTTAATCTGTTATTCCTTATTATACCTGGAGGGGGTTCTGAACTTCTGAGAACAGCAGGGCAGGAAGCTTCAGTTCAGCTCCCAGCTCTGGCCAACAGGGCGCGAGGCGGTAGGTAGCCAGACGAGCAGGCTAGACACACAGACACACACAGACACACGCCACGTAAATACACAGACGTATGAAAACACACACGCGCACACAAACATAAGGAGGAGTGAGAAGGGACTAGCGGGGAAATACAGCGAGTGTCTTGAACAGAAATTATTTTATTTTTCGAAAAAGAAATGTTACTATTACATTTGAAATATGATTGTCAGACTGAGCAAAGGGAATTATAGTAAATATTTGATTTACCTTCCTCAACAAGACCCTGTTGAAGATTTTCCAATGACTGTAACGACAACAAGAACTGACAATTGACATCACTTCACAGTACAATGACAACTGACGACGCATCGTAACATTATGCTGAACAGGACACTAGTCTAAAGGGGACGTTTGGAGGAGCACTCACGGGTGTGACATCATGGCCTCCAACACAGAACGGTCGTCCTCGGTCTCCTCCGATGACAGAAGACTGGGCGTGGTCTCCCAGGTCACAGGGTCATTCAAGGTTGGAGGTGGAGAAGAACCTGGAGACTGCGCCTCAGGTCGGCATGGAGACGGAGGTGGAGACGCAGGTGGAGACGCAGGTGGAGACGCAGGTGGAGAGGAGTACGCACTCTCCCTTCCATCTGGTGTGGCTCTGCAGCCCAGGGGCCCGGGTGTTTCAGAGGCCGATGCTCTGATTGGTTCCACTGGGCGAGAGTAACTTTTGATTGCTGGAAGAACACCCGATGACAGAAGACTGGGCGTGGTCTCCCAGGTCACAGGGTCATTCAAGGTTGGAGGTGGAGAAGAACCTGGAGACTGCGCCTCAGGTCGGCATGGAGACGGAGGTGGAGACGCAGGTGGAGACGCAGGTGGAGACGCAGGTGGAGAGGAGTACGCACTCTCCCTTCCATCTGGTGTGGCTCTGCAGCCCAGGGGCCCGGGTGTTTCAGAGGCCGATGCTCTGATTGGTTCCACTGGGCGAGAGTAACTTTTGATTGCTGAAAGAACACCTACAGGAAGAGGAGAGTGACAATGTGATTGGTGGATCCCTTCTCTTGACAGCAAGGGATCATTTCATCAGGAATAGTCTACATTTGATACATTAATGAACAAAGACTCACAGTAGCTGGTCTGGGGGACGGGAAGCATCTTCGCACATGCACCACCAGTCACCTGCAGGCAAGAAAAATACTTAGCAAGGCACAGTAACAGAGCCAGTATCAGAGATACAGGAAAGGTGGAGGAAGATAGAGAGGAGAAGAGGAGCCTGGCTGGAGTCTGTAGTACCCAGGGAGGTGGATTAGGGCCTTCTACTCACCACCCTGCCTAGTCCTGCCAGCTCGTCATCCAGGGCTGAAGGATAAGCCGCTCCAGCGTCCTCCACAACCCTCCAGGACTCTGCCAAAGGCCCTTTGTTGCCCCCTGTGTCCTTCTCAGCTCCTGCAGCCTTCCTGGCAGCCTTGCTCTTGCGGCTGGGCTCTGGGCATCGAGGAGGCTTTGGCACCAAGTTCTGACATGATTATATTGTTATTATTACACTTCGACATTAACATACTGTATTTGGGATTATGCTGATATTAAATAGTAAAATACAGACCTTGGCTCTACCCACTGAAATACTGTTAGACTTATGAACTTCTGAACCTTTGTTATCTACTGTTCTTACTAAATGCAAAACTATTTGTATGTTGCTTTTGATCAGTGTGTCAGACATGAACATAGTGTCCAATGTGTTGAGTCTCTACAGGTATGTGTTCCTACCTGGAGGGGGTTCTGATCTTCTGAGAACAGCATCTTCCTGTCTGAGAACAGCAGCTTCCTGTCTGAGAACAGCAGAGCAGGAAGCTTCAGTCCCAGCTCTGGCCAGCAGGGCGCGAGGGGCAACTGGAGGGTAGCGAGACGAGCAGGCTAGACACGCACACACACACACACACACACACACAAACACACAAACACACGCAGACGTATGAAAACATACATACACGCACACACAAGAGTGAGAAGGGTTAGGGTTAGCGGGAAAATACAGCGAGTGTCTTGAACAGAGATTATTTTATTTTTCGAAAAAGAAACATGACTTTTACATATGAAATGGATATACATATGATGACTATGAAAAAGGTCTACAGTATTAATCACGTTAGGTAGGCTATGTGTGAAACACAACTGTCAAACGCAAAAGTACCTTACTGATACAATAACTAAGTATTTTTGTCGATGTTTATCGACAGTGTAAATTGTTTTATTTACTTTAGGTTTACCAGACTTACCTTCTGTTTAGGCCGCCGAAGTTTTTTATGTTTCGGAATTTCATCCATGTTCTTTAAAGATGACAATCTAGGAAATACTCAAATAAATTTCTACAGTAAATATACATTTCCATTACACTTTCCAACGAGGAAAAAGTAGATGCGGTTCGCTCCTTGCTTGCATCAATGACTGATTTGATTTAGTAACGTTCTTATAATTTTGTAAAGCGCGTCACAATCCATGTCTGTCCGATGACGTCATAATGTCTATACACCATGGAGAGACCATGTGCTGTCTCTCCCGAAACAATGCATTTTAAACATAAAGGTGACATTTCTATTTGAACAATAAACCGAGTTGTCTTGCCATCTATGTTTCGTGCCGCAATGGCGCCACCTAGAGTCTGTATTAATAAATGAACCTGTGAGAGTATGTCCAGGGCCCAATAGACAGAAATTAACAACCATTCATTGTCATTTTAAGTACTGGTTAAGTTATTATCAGCGTTAGGCCTACTGTGTATATAGACAGACTTCAGCCCCCACCCCACACATAACAGATATGCCAAAGCAGTGCTATACGTACAATACCATAGTCATACTCAAATACTGATTAAAAATACTGCTTGAAACCAACAACAAGCAACTGAATAGAGTTGTAACAGTAATACTGATTGACATTCAATAGTTTGAGACGTGCTCGACAGATTGGTTGGTTATACAGGAAATGTGCAAGGATATTTACTTTGCGTTTTACCTTGTCTTACTACTGCATCTGAGGATTATCTGGAACTATAAAGTCCACTCGATACGATTAACGATACTGAACACTGCATTCACCTGAAACACATTTTTTAAAATGACAGAACTAAGTATTTTCGTCGATGTTTCTCAACAGTTTAAATTGTTTCATTTACTTCAGGTTTACCAGACTTACCTTCTGTTTAGGCCGCCAAAGTTTTTAATGCTTTGGGATTTCATCCATGTTTCTTTAAAGATGACAAACGAGGAAGGAAATAGGAAATACTCAAATAAAATGTACAATTCCAGTACACTTACCAACGAGGAAAAAGTAGAATCAAAAGCTTTTCGCTACTTGTCTACAGAGCATCAATGACTGATTTGATTGTGTAACGAGTTCTTATAATTTGGTAAAGCACGTCACAATCCCTGTCTGCCCCATGACGTCATGATATGTCTATACACCATGGAGACCATACGTCGTCTCCCGAAACAATGCGTTTTAGACAAAAAGGTGACATTTCTATTTGATCAATAAATTAAGTTTTCTTACCATCTATGTTTCATGAGGCACATAGATGTGCCATAGACCTAGAGGCTGTATGAATAATGCTCTTAAAACTAGCAGCGTTATTGTACTTGAAGCACTTCAAAGAATATCAAAAGCATGTTTTGTGTATTATTGCTAATTCATATTAAGTATTTTGTGCAGAAACTTTCATCTCAAGTAGTGGGGTTGGAAAAAACACGTTTCTCAACAGGGGGTGTAGACCATAAATGTATAACATATGTTATTCATTTGAAAGAATATTGTGTGTGGTACTATAACCATGTCATCAATACAAAGTGGATAAACCAGCTACATTTTCCCAATATAGGGAGCTTCGCAGTCGAAGGTAAGCAGCCAGACAACCTCCTTAGCCCTCCAATCACTGTCCTGTAAAACCTATAGAGACAAAGCAGCACCACAACTAGGAGCGCGTCACGGACCACGGTAGTGTTTGTAGTCCTTCTTGTAATGATAACCTTCTACAGGCTGTCAGTCTGTCTGGTCACAGAGCAGGGCTGTGCTTCTCTGGCCTCAAACATGAAGTTAAACTCCTCCCTGAGAAAACTGGTAACAGCTGAGTAACAATGACGTGCAGGACATTGGCATGAAGCTGCTCTCTGCTGACACCACCCTAATTGGGATCATCTCTGGCAGGGATGAGTCTGATTACAGGTTATCTGCACACCTTTCACATCACATTCGCTGAGCCCCTCTGTCCAGGGTTTGGGGTTAACCTTGATTTCACAGTGTCCCTGTGCCAGGTAGAATAGCCTCCTTAAATCCATCACAGACCCTCTACTGGACCCCCTGCAGTTTGCCTACAGAGCCAACAGGTCTGTGGACGACGCAGTTAACATGGCCCTCCACTTCACCCTACAGCACCTGGACTCCCCAGGACTACGCCAGGATCCTGTTTGTGGACTTCAGCTCTGCCTTCAATACCATCATCCCAGCCCTGCTTCAGGACAAGCTCTCCCAGCTGAACGTGACTGATTCCACCTGCAGGTGGATCACAGACTTCCTGTCTGACAGGAAGCAGTGTGTTAAGCTGGGAACACAAGTCTCTGACTCCCGGTCCATCAGCACCGGATCTCCTCAGGGCTACGTCCTTTCCCCTCTGCTCTTCTCCCTGTACACCAACAGCTGCACCTCCAGTAATCCGTCTGTCAAACTTCTGAAGTTTGCGGACGACACCACCCTCATTGGGCTCATCTCTGATGGGGACGAGTCTGATTACAGGTGGGAAGCAGACAACCTGGTGACCTGCTGTAGCCAGAACAACTTTGAGCTCAATGCTCTTAACACAGTGGAGATGGTTGTGGACTTCAGGAAAAATACAGCCCCACTCACCCCCATCACCCTGTGTGACTCCCCAGTCAACACCGCTTCCTGGGCACCATCCTATCCCAGGACCTCAAGTGGGAACTGAACATCAACTCCCTCACCAAAAAAGCACAACAGAGGATGTACTTCCGACGGCATCTGAAGAAATTCAACCTGCCAAAGACACTGCCAAGGACAAGAGCAGACTGCAGCATATCATCCGCACTGCTGAGAAGGTGATCAGCTGCAATCTGCCTACCCTCGAGGACCTGCACACCTCAAGGACCCTGAGGCGAGCGAGGAAGATTGTGGCCGACCCCTCCCACCCTGGACACCCTCTGTTCCAGCTACCCCCCTCTGGCAGAAGCCTGCGGTCCATCAGGACCAAAACCTCACGCCATAAGAACAGTTTCTTTCCATCCGCTGTTGGCCTCTTCAACAAGGCCAAGGGCTCACACTGACTTTAATGACTTTAATCACAACCTGCACAATGACATCTTGCCACATTGCAATTTGCCCTATTTGTATCTTTTGTAGTATTTGTATCTGTATTTTTAAATTATGGCTACTTTATATTTTATTCTAAACCCTTTCGTATTAGCTAGACTTCGCTTAGTGGAGTCAGGTGGCTGAGCTGTTAGGGAATGGGCTAGTAATCCAAAGGTTGCTGGTTCGATTCCAGGCTGTGACAAATGACTGTGTGTCCTTGGGCAAGGCACTTCACCCTACTTGCCTCGGGTGAATGTCCCTGTACTTACTGTAAGTCGCTCTGGATAAGAGCGTCTGCTAAATGTAAATGTAGTATCAGCGAGACTTTGTTCCTTTTGAATAGTTAGATCACATATGTAAGTTTTAAGATTCCTATATGTTTAATGTATGCACCATCCTGCCAAAGTAAATTTCTTGTCTATGCAAACTTTCATGGCGATTAAAACCCCTTTCTGATTCTGATTCTGTGTCCAGGAAGAACACCTGACTTCAGGGAAGTCACACTCCTGTTCGAACACACCTGGGGGCTTGATTGTGTGTTTCATTTGGATCATGACTGCACACACACCAACACACACACACACTCACATTCTCTCAGACAAAAGCCAATAACAAGCAGGTGTAGCCGCTGTTATAATTGCTTTCTCATAATATTTTTTAAATATTGTTGTTGAATGTTTATCTTGTTTAACCCTTTCCAGATCCAGAGCGAAATGGCTTGAATTTGTCAACAACAAAACATTATGTGGGTGGAGGAGGACAATAGGCCACCTGCAATCTCTAGGATCGATGGTTTATATTCAAATTAATCTTACGTTTTTAAATAAATGAATAGACAATCGCACATTTTCTGCGCTAATGACCCGTCGGAGGTTTGTGCATAACATTTTTTAAACGAAACGAGTGACGCAACCATCCACTTGGTTTCCATCGTACGCAAAGTGAGAGACTTCACCAGCCCTCGTAGATATGCCGGCAATTAACGACTTGTGAAGCACTTCGCTATAAGCTGCCTTATCAGCCAAATGTTCTAAATTCAGTTTCATACCAAAACGCATCGCTCCAGAGTTCTGCTTGATAAGGGTATAACCTATACCAGACTTATTTATATTAAACTGTTTAGTTTAATTTGCTTTCTCAAAAAAAAGAATATATATATATATATATATATATATATATTTGAATTGTATCAAGCTTTCTGGGATTACATTAAGGACTTTATTATAATCCCAGTGAGGCCCTTGGGGAATGCATTGTTCAAGGAGAATTGGCTCCCACTATGAAACAAGGGTTAGCCTATGTGTTTTATTTCAAACCTAAATAAAATGATCCATGATTTAGATAAGACACCTAAATCTAAACATAGATTCTGGCAGCTGTGTCTGCAAACCGTTTTATGTCTGGACGAATTTGATTTAGACTGTACTGGACATCAAGGCGTTGGCATTTGTAGTTAGATTAGTGTTCACGTGCAAGCTTGTATCTTCAAATAATTCCATAGTAGGGCCAACGAGAAAGGTTATAGTCAGGTTTAATTATGTATTTTGCTCTTGAGTAAAAGCTCATGTAAATACGTGTATTGATGTAACGTCCTTGAGTGTAATTATTTGTTGTTGTTATTCACCATCAATAATATAAACAACAAAAAGAGAAAACATACACGCCAATACGAACAAGTTATTCCTCAAATTAGGCCTCCTGGAATTGGTATGATGCAAACCTGGTTATGTGACGAGAATTGTCCAAAAAAGCTTGCCATTTACGCATATAGGCACAATATAGGACTGTGTGGATATTTCCTTGTCAGAACGGTTTAACATTCTTGGAGTCGCGATCAAAAATAAAAACTCAAATTGTAAAATGAAAGTTGTATAGTGCCATGCAAAATCGGTTGTCAACCGCACAAAATGAGCGAAAACATTATGTGCGCAAAATGCTGAAGAAAATGAACGAATTCTACTTCAGCCATGGCACCCTGGCAGCGCACCTGATTACGCCACCTCAACTACACCTGTGTTATCGGACGTGGTATCTTTCGCAGGCTAACTGATACCCCTAACTTACTGTAAGTCGCTCTGGATAAGAGCGTCTGCTAAATGCTAAATGATTAGCCTAAATGTAATGTAGCCTAAATGTCCGATAAGGCGGCATATTGTATACGACTTCGACATGTATGAGATCGAACTCTCTCAGCTCCCTCCTCTCAGCTCGCGCACTCTCTCTCAGCTCCCTCCTCTCAGCTCGCAAACTGCCAACCCCTTCTACCCCTTGTTATCTGAACAATTTCGGAGCGCTTGAACACTTCCCATTTTTTGGTACTAAATGACATCTGACTCATTCAGTCTCCAACCACCGAGGAGAGAGGACCTCTGCACTTGCTCGCTTAGGAAAACTGCACACATAGCCTAGCCTGCAAGTCGGGGCTCTCTCTCGCCTCAAACAATATGTTTCTATCTCCTTTGAAACAAATGGGACAGCGGGCAGCGTTGTGAAGAGTTGTTAGGCGTGCACTGTGTGCACTGTTTCCCAGCAACCTAGGTGTCTTGCTCTATTGACACGAATGATGTCCACTTGCAAACCAGCCAAGCCACCTGTTGGTTTCTAGCTCATTTCTATTTCTATTTCATTTTAGAGCACATCGAGTCAAAAACAGGAATAAAAAAATATTGAAAGTAGAAAAAAAACTACAAAAAACTTTGTGATTGCAAACCAGGCAGGCCACCTGTTGGTTTCTAGCTCATTTCTATTTCTATTTAATTTTAGAGCACATGGAGTCAAGAACAGGAATAAAAAAATATTGAAAGTAGAAAAGAAGAACTTTGTGAATGCAAACCAGGCAAGTCACATGTTGGTTTCTAGCTCATTTCTATTTCATTTTAGAGCACATCGAGTCAAAAACAGGAATAAAAAAATATTGAAAGTAGAAAAAAAACAAAAAAACTTTGTGATCGCAAACCAGGCAGGCGCGAGGCCACCAGTGACGCGAGGCCTTGTGCGGTCGCACAGTTGGGACAACCCATGCCACGGTTCTGGCGGGCAGCATCATGGCGAGTTGATAGGCGTACACTGTGTGCAATGTTTCCCAGCAACCTAGGTTTCTTGCTCTATTGACACGAATGATGTCCACTTTTCCCCAGCCTCACAGCTCAATTGAAACTAATCGGACAGTGGGCAGCGTCGTAGCGAGTTGATAGGCGTACACATTATTTTCCCAGCCACCTGTAGATTTCCAGCTCCATTGACACGAATGATGTCCTCTTTTTCCCAGCCACACAGCTCAATTGAAACTAATCGGGGCGTCAGGTGGCTGAGCGGTGAGGGAAGCGGGCTAGTAATCTGAAGGTTGCCAGTTCGATTCCCGGCCGTGCCACGTTACGTTGTGTCCTTGGGCAAGGCACTTCACCCTACTTGCCTCGGGGAGAATGTCCCTGTACTTACTGTAAGTCGCTCTGGATAAGAGCGTCTGCTAAATGACTAAATGTAAAATGTAAATGTAATCGGACAGTGGGCAGCGTCGTAGCGAGTTGATAGGCGTACACGTTATTTTCCCAGCCACCTACCTGTAGGTTTCCAGCTCCATTGACACGAATGATGTCCTCTTTTTCCCAGCCACACAGCTCAATTGAAACTAATCGGACAGCGGGCAGCGTCATAGCGATTTAATAGGCGTACACTGTGTGCACTTTTTCCCAGCCACCTGTTGGTTTCTAGCTCATTTCTATTTCTATTTCATTTTAGAGCACATCGAGTCAAGAACAGGAATAAAAAAATATTGAAAGTAGAAAAAAAAAAAAAAACTTTGTGATTGCAAACCAGGCAGGCGCGAGGCCATGTGCGGTCGCACAATTGGGACAACCCATGCCACGGTTCTGGCCGGCAGCATCATGGCGAGTTGATAGGCGTACACCGTGTGCACTGTTTCCCAGCAACCTAGGTTTCTAGCTCTATTGACACGAATGATGTCCATTTTTTCCCAGCCACACAGCTCAATTGGTTATAGCTGGCTGCGATGCCACCTCCTGTCTATAATGAGACAAATGAAACATGTTAACTTCAAAAATCAAGTAATAAAGTGTAAATATTACAAGTCTAGACAACCTACGTGTGTGAATTGTTGTTTGGGTTTCATGGATATTTTATTATTTGGCTATTGCATCCAGAGATATTTTGGCTTTTGCATCCAGAGATATTTTGAAGGCACAAGCCCAACTGAACAAGATTCCCTCCCCCTCTCCCTCTCCGTCCGTCAGATTCCCTCCCCCTCTCCCTCTCCGTCCGTCAGATTCCCTCCCCCTCTCCTGTCCAGGACGAGACCTTGGCGAGTCCTCCATTTACAGAGGACATTTCCTCCCGACTTGGAGAGAATTGTCAAACGAAAGTTCTTATCACCTGGGGGAAGGAGCTTTTTTCCCAGCCACACAGCTCAATTGAAACGAATGGGACAGCGAGCCGTAGCGAGTTGATAGTCGTGCACTTTTTTAGAGCCACCTCCTCTTCGGATCCTCCTCGATTTCCTCCTTGGTTTCTCTCTTCGATTTTCTCTTCGGTTTCCCAGCCTCTTCGGATCCTCTTCGGTTTCTTCTTTGCACTATCCCGGCGGCGACTCGAAGTGGCTGTGAGCTGGAAGCATAGACTTATATAGCCTACAAGACTGGAAGGCGTAACGGACTGACAGTGGCCCTTCGGATTGGTTATAGCTGACTGTGATGCGCTTTAGCACCTCCCATTTGTTTGTACTACATGACATCTGACTCATTCAGTCTCCAACCACCGATGAGTGAAGTCCTCTGAACTTTCGCTCAGGAACACTTCTTAACACACACAGCCTAACCTACAGAAATTAACAATAGAACATGTTTTAAAAGAAAAATTGTGCTTCCGTGAAAATCTCTCCAGTACCAGTAACTGATACATGCCCATACGCACAAGTTAATCCTCAAATTAGGCCTCCTGGAATTGGTATGATGCAATTACCTTGTTATCTGACGAGAATTGTCAAAAAGCTTGCCATTTACACATAGGCACAATTTAGCAACCTGAATCTAGGGCTGTGTGGCTATACTTGTCTGACAACATTCTTGGAGTCGCGATCAAAAATATAAACTTTAAAACTAAAAATTGTAAAATGAAAGTTGTATTGTGCCAGGAACAAATCGGTTGTCACCCGCACAAAATAAGCGAAAACATTATGTGCGTAAAACGCTGAAGAAAATGACCGAAGCCTAGTTCAGCCATGGCACCGGCCAGCGCACCTCATTCATTTAGTCATTTAGCAGACTCTCTTATCCAGAGCTCTGTGATACCCTGCGAAAGTTACAACGTCCGATGAGGCGGCATCAAAATGCCTCAACGATACGACTTCACTCACTCCCTGTTGTAAGATATCATTGAGCTGCTGCCATCCCCATCCATCTCCCCCGTGTTGTCTGAACAATTTCGAAGCGTTTTAGGGCCTCCCATTTTTTTTGTAGGCTTCTACATGACTCATTCAGTCTCCAACCACCGAGGAGAGAGGACCTCTGAACTTTTGCTTAGGAACACCGCATAACACACAGACTGCATGTTTAAATTAACAATAAACAAATCTTCTAAAAGAGAAATTGTGCTTCCGTAGAAATTTCTCCAGTACCAGTACCTCATACATGCCAATACGCACACGTTATTCCTCAAATTAGGCCTCCTGGAATTGGTAGGATGCAAACATTGTTGTGTGAACAGAATATTTAAAAAAGTTACCATTTAAACATCGGCACAATCGGGCCTACCTTATAACATGCTTGGAGTCGCAATCAGAAATAAAAAGCTTTTAAAACTTTTATTGTAAAAAGAAAGTTGTATAGTGGTATGAAGACTAAAAAGGTTACCATTTAAACATCGGCACAATCGGGCCTACCTTATAACATGCTTGGAGTCGCAATCAGAAATAAAAAGCTTTTAAAACTGTATGAAGACTATCACCCGCACAAAATGAGCAAAAACATGTGCGAAAAATGTTGAAGAAAATGAACGAAGTAGGCCTACATATGAACCCCTAGCTGCGTGCATAATGGCATCCTGACAATGGCGGATTACTCCTCAAAATTGCAACATTTACATGTTACAGGGTTAGACTTCGGCTGACAACAGAATCTTTAAATCACATTTCAACCACGGCTGAATTGTCCGAACATTGTTATGTCTAGGTATGACTGTTCAGAACATCCAACAAAGCTGGTTTATCCAACCATGCTTTATGTTTATTCATTTTTTTTATGCAACAATGTGTATCCAACCTCGGCTGAATTGTCCAACCAAAGTTTGTATATATGGCGTCCTCCTCAGCTCCGAAGGCAGAAGACGCGCCTCAAGGCTGTTGTAAACCTCGCACAAGTCTCCAATTAAAAGGCGGAACGATCAATTTTCCTGTAATGGAACCCGTGTTGTCTGACGAACTACAGGACGAGCAGTCCACATCAGTCGACTGGACTTTGACATTTGGATGCATTCGTCTGACTTTCCAATCAGACGCCAGCGGAACCGCTTTCGTGTTGAGATGTGTGAGGAATTCACCTGCCACGCCCACGAATAACTACAGGGGGATACCTGGGAGAGAGCATTTTTTCCAAAATCATGAAACCCCATCGGCAGTGCATGATAACACTGTCCAGGACGCAGTCACGACCATGGCTCTGTCCTCTTCGGATCCTGGATCAACCCTGAGCAACGAAGTAAATACTCACAGTGTGAACACAGTGCGTCTGGCACTTTCCGGGCAGCGACTCGAGATGGCTGTGAGCTGGAAGGCGTATGGACTGACAGTAGCCCTTTGTATTGGCTATAGCTGGCTGTGATGTTACCTCCTGTCTATCATGAGACTAATGAAACTTGTTAACTTCAAAATTCAAGCATTAAAGTATACTATTATAAAAATTACAAGTCTAGCCCTCCTGTTGTGTCCCGGTCAAAAGTGACCAATTTACAATTTTCTCTCTCATTTTTTAAAATGTATTCTGATTGACATAAGGTTTCATGACTTTCTCCACACAGGGTAGGCCTATCTAAACAGCCAAAACATTTTTTCCAGAAGTTCATAAAAATGTGGGCGTTTTATTCTATGCTTTATTTTATACCTGTGTTGTTCCCGGTCGTAAATGACCGGTCATTCAAAAGAATGGGTAAGCCAATTTTTTTTGTTTAAAATGTTGTTCAGGCACACACCCATGCACGTGTGTGTAATTGGACAAGATTACATTAAAAATAACCATTAGATTTAAAGTTACATTGTCAAGGATTACTTCATGACATTTTGATCCCGTCTTTAAAATTGCCTTTTTTAACTGGTTTCATGATATCGTAGGCAAAAGTTAATGGCTGGGACAGAGTAGAAGGATGGGGAACAGTTCTCACCCATTCTCAAGTGTGTAAGGGGGGCCTAGGGGGACGCCTCATTAGCTTCAAGGTTGTTACGTGTTTTCTCGCCCTAGAAGGAGTTGTTATGGAGAAAGGAGCCACAACAATGTATGAGAGAACAGAAAACAAGGAGGACAGCCAAGGTCATCAGTTGAGAACATGTAGGATTGAAGGCCAAGCGTCTGGGTGTGCAGGTGTTCCCTGAACCTCTGCCCATCGTGGGAGCAAAGCGGAACCAAGTGGAACAGGTCAGGTTGACCGTAGACAGATATCGAGTGTGTACACATGGCAGCCTCATTGACTCTGGGCAAGGTTTGGGAAAACATTGAGAAACCGCTTTATGAAGGGAGGGGGATTTTCCTAATTTAGACTATATAAAGTGTTGCATCTTTTTGTAGCTTTTTGTAGCTTTTTGTCTCTTCCTGTACCAACAGAACATTGCTGAATAAACCTCTCACGCCATCTTGACTCTTCTGTCTTGGAAAATATCCTACAATGATAGCCAATGCTATTAACCAGTGGTGTCCGGTGAAATCAGATGGCTGAGCGGTTAGGGAATCGGGCTATTAATCAGAAGGTTGCTGGTTTGGTTCCCGACCATGCAAAATGACGTTGTGTACTTGGGCAAGGCACTTCACCCTACTTGCCTCGAGGGAATGTCCCTGTATTTACTGTAAGTCGCTCTGGATAAGAGTGTCTGCTAAATGACTAAATGTGCATTTAAATGTATTCAGTAATTGACTAGGTCAAGTAGTATTCTTCAAGTAATCTGATCCAACCCTGCAAGTATGTAAAGGAAAAAGGCTTGAAATGTATTTATGGGACATAACCTTGGTCACATTCATCTGGGAGGCACGGAGAGCAGCCATTGCCTAATTGATCTGAGAGTGCAGAGCTAGTGGAGACCCCAGCAGGTGGATCACCTCATCATTTTCCATCTCCAGGAACGGGTATAGACTTTTCTTCAAGTTTTTGCCATTTTAATTTTGGGGGCAATAAAACGTGCACGTTAATGGTTATTATTGAAATAATCTGATGAATGTCGACTTTTTTAAATAGGCTATTTTTACAGATTGTATTTTGTGTGTTTGTTCTTACATTCTCATATGGGTTTATACAGACTCTCTGAGAAAAAAAGTTCCATCCATACTTTTCTTCAAGTTGTCGACATTTTAGCTTAAGGACTACCTAGTGTTTTTCATTTATACTTTGCTCCTATAATCGTCACACAACAGAGTTTGCCTCCTAACACATCCAGAAGGCTTAATTTGAGGAAATCCGACACTCTTGCTGTTTGACCAGGTCTCATGCTAGTTATCTCTCTCACACACACATCCCATGAGGGTTACTGTGGCCATTACAAGTTCCTCATTTGACGACTATCGCACCTGTGCCAGCCTTCCTACGAGACTCCTCTCTCACCACAGTCCTGCGGAGTATGCCTCTTGTCACAGCACTACTTCGAACTTCAAACTTGAAGATAACACAATTCTTCAGACTGGCAAGTCATGCAAAAAAGCACACTATTAACTGAATGGACAATACTATCTGGATGATCAATGTATGGGTTATGAATGGTAAAACATGATTTACAAATTGATTGATTATCGTTGATGAGTAGGTCTATTCTACGTTGAACTATAGTGTAGCGGACCGTAGCCTGCTTTGTAGGCTAGGCTACAGGACGGGGGAGAAGTAAACATTTGAATAACTTTTTAAAGATACGATCCTCGCTGCATGCACATGATTCCCCCCCCAAAAAAATAGCATTCATTTGGGCTTTTTTTGGGGGGGAGGGCGTGAGCGGGGGAGGGCATGAGCGGGGGAGGGAGCGAGCGGGGAAGGGGGTGAGCAGGGGTGAGCGGGGAAGGGCGTGAGCGGGGGAGGGCGTGAGCGGGGGAGGGCGTGAGCGGGGGAGGGCGTGAGCGGGGGAGGGCGTGAGCGGGGGAGGGCATGATAAATAATTTGTTGGGGCAAAATACGTGCCCCAACACAACTCAGTATTAGGTTAATTACATAAACACGCACAATGTACTTCCACACTATTCCTATTGCTCACTAGCCTGCACTTATTTCCTGCAATGCATTTCACTATGCCAGAGAAGCACTCATCTTGCCTGTGCATTGTTTGTGGACATTTCGCTTTAATATGACTCAAAACTGTAGGCTAATGCTTGGACAATATCACCTCCTAGTGGAAATAACTGGCACACTAGCTGGCACTCATTTGAATGAATATTTTCACACATGGTGTCCGGTCCTGCCATCAGTCACTCCTCCCTCAAGAAACGTTGTCAGCTAACAACGTTTCTTGTACGGTGGAGTGTTCTGTGAAGAACGGGAGAGATGTGACCCACTATATATATATATATATTTTAGAGTTAGAAGCTACTTCTCCTTGCTTCTTCACACACATGCTTCTGTCTTTCCAGTTCCCTTTTCCCAGGATGTGTTATATATATATATATAATACAGGTAGAACAGAGACGAGGTTGGGGGCAAAAACAAGGTCAGTATTCCAAGGTATGTCTATCAGAAATCGTTTTTTTCGATGGTTCGTGGGTTCTTGTTTCCAACCCAGAGGAGCATGGTAAGCATGTGGCTTTGTGAATCACAACACCCTCTATGTGACTGCTGTGCATCCATGCCAGTGCAGACCCCAGACAGGTCGTGGCAAATCTATATTTGTCTGGAAGACAGTTTCGTTAAAATGCCGACCTCTCAGCGACGTTTTGCCAATTGGCAAATGCTCTCCATACTCCATCTTGTCAACGTAACTTCTACACATCCGGCCAACATCTGCCATATTTCTCTGGCATCATTTATTTTAGAATATTCTAACCAGCAGCAAAAGAAACATTAGGGTCTAAGCTATAATCAAATAGGTTTAAATGTATAATTACAGTAATGTTGTGCCATTTTATAACACATTTCGTCCACAGACCACTTTTTTACTTTTGATACTATAAAAGTGAAAAAAAGTGAAAAAAAAAAAGTGAAACATCTGAAAATTTGTGACTTTCAGATGTTTTAACATAGCAGATGAGTGCAGGTCAAGAAAGCAAACATTTTGATGTTACAATTTTGTTTCTGTGACTTTCAAAAGGACCAAAGAATGCTGTGTGCCAACCAACCGTTGTTGGCGCAGCGATGGCAGCAGGGGTTTCTCCCCATGTTGCCCCAGGGTCGGCAACATGGTTTCCATATGCAGCATCGACGCTGTCTGTGGCTGCGTTGATGATAACAGCGCCTTCTACTATAAACAAAATATCGTGGCTGCATGCACGTCAGCCTATTTTTTTTCTTATGCTTTGTGTTATTTAGGCCACTCTGAATTGATTTGTCCCAATGCTCTGCAATGAACTGTCCATAACTCAATTTCTATCTTCAGGTATGCTTGATTGGGAATCCCAGGCTCAACTGACTCAACTCAGTGTGCAAAAGGGAAAGACTGTCACTCTGGAAACACATGTAGCTGGACTCCAGCCTGACGACGGATGGATCTACAATAAATTGTGGTTACTGCAGGTGAATCCGGGGAAATTACGTTGCACTTTGTTAGATGAGCGGTTTACAGACAGACTTCAGCTGGACTTACAGACCGGATCTCTCACTGTGAGAAACATCTCACTCCACGACGCTGGAGTTTATGAGTTACAGACCAGAGGAGACAAAGTGGCTCATCAAACCTTTACTCTATCCGTTTACGGTAAGCTTGGTTTAATTGTAATCAGTCTGAATTATACAATACCTACGGCATTAAAGTATCTGAGTTTGAGAGTAGGTTTATAACTTGAGTACTTGTCCCACACACGTGTGGGGTTCTTGTTTGAGTAAATTACCTTTTCACTGTTAAGAGGGCAATGCAGCAGGATACCTTTAAAGCACTTTATTCATAACTAATAAATATTGAATAAAAAAATGGGTTAAAAACAGACAGATGACCACTTGAAGATACGCAAAGAAAGTCCCAATTGTCCATAACATTTTGATCCCTAAGGGTGGTGTTACCTATTGCTACATATTCTGTCCATAACCTGTTGCTGTTTTCCTCCTCCCCCCTTTGTACCAAATCCGACCCTAAAACATTTTTTGTGTAAAACATAAGTGTAAAACATAACTAAATAACAGTCAAACACATGCACATTAGGAATCAGTAAATTGTCAACAGCTCCTATGAATGTCCTACTTTTACATACTTATTGTTTGAGTATTAGGTTAATTACATGAACACGCACAATGTACTTCCACATTATTCCTATTGCTCACTAGCCTGCACTTATTTCATGTAGTGCATTTCATTATGCCGGAGAAGCACTCATCTTGCCTGTGCATTTTTTGTGTACGTTTCGCTTTAATTTGACTCAAAGCTGTAGGATAATATCACCTCCTAGTGGAAATAACTGGCACACTAACTGGCACTCATTTGAATGAAAATTTTCAGACATGGTGTCCGGTCCTGCCATCAGTTACTCATACCTCTGTCTGTCAGCCAACAACATCTCTTGTATGGTGGAGTGTTCTGTGAAGAACGGGAGAGATGTGACCCTAACCTTGTACAAAGGAGAGGAGAGACTTAACCAGACCAGCAGTCCTGATCTCTCCTCCAACATCTCTCTCCATCTGGAGATGAAGGACCAGGATGGAGACACCTACAGCTGTGTGGCTGAAAACCCCATCAGTAACCAGACAGCCAAACTCCACAAGACAGAGCTGTGCCCAGGTCAGTGGCTGTTTCTCTCCATGTCAAGAGAAGCAGATGACAAACAACTAAACATGGAGACTCTGAATCCTCAGTTTTCATAGTAACATCTCTGATGCACTTTATTACACAAATTATAAACATTATAGTACACTGTCATGTCTGCCGGTCTGTTAACTGTTGGTTATAAAAACGCCTTGTGAGAAAGACAACCATTTAGCACTCACTTTTGACCACAAAACCTGGAAACACTAGTAAAACTCCATGGTTGTGTGTGTATGTGTTTCTTCAGGTCTGCCTACAACCACCAACTTTCGCAATCACACTAGGGACCGGGGTGCTGTGGCTGTGGCATACAGGAAGTTTAAGGTATAATATGGTAAAATATTCAACCAATAGAACCAAGTTGAATATTATTTGACAATCATTCTAGTATATACTTGTATTGATGGCACCGTTGATTGCTGAAGGTCTGCATGTGTTCTAGTAAGCAAGAGTTCACGTTGTTGTGTCTCACAGAGAGGTTGTGATGGAGAGGGAACCTCCACGGAACATGACAGTTCTGCCAAGTCTGTCATCTGATGACCAGTAATGCTGTAGGCAAGGAGACACCCTGCTAGCTCTTAAATTCTGAAGAGTTGAGTTGCTGAATGAAGTTTTTTCTAAATGCTTTTCTAAAAAAAACAAAAGGAAAAAAACTACTAGAATTTTGAACTGCTGTTCAATGTTATCTCCTCTCATTACATGCATTTTGTATGCCACTTTGGTATGGTCAACAATTTACATACACTTCCTTTTTGGTCATCATTTGGTTTCCTGTAAATTCCTTTTCTAATGAGACAAATACAACATAATGAGTCAACATTCATCTAATGGTTTTCTCGAGAACAGAACAGAAATTATATACAAACAGACAAATAGATCCTTCATGATTTCTACTGTGCTCGACAACAACAAAAACGAATGCAGCACACAGCTTTGATATCTGTCACTGTTAAATTGGAAGGGGACCAGGAGTCAGATCCAAGTGGAGAACAGAACTTTAATAAGCAGATTCCAAAGGTACAAAGGGATAATCCAATGATGTGGTCAAAACGGTGCCAGTGACAGGTTATACACACGTAGCAAGACTAGAAAAGACTTTGCAAAGTGACTGTGCTGAAAGGGAATCTATATAGTTCTGAGTTCTACTCCAGTTTTGAGGTCTTTGCATTGGCTTCCTGTCCAACAAAGAATTGACTTTAAAATCCTGCTGCTGGTTTATAAAGCACTGAATGGTTGAGGGCCTAAATACATTTGTGATCTGCTGCTACCTTATGAACCATCCCGACCCCTCAGGTCATCTGGGACTGGTCTACTTTGGGTTCCAAGAGTCAGAACTAAACATGGAGAAGCAGCGTTCAGTTTTTTCTGCACCACATATCTGGAACAAGGTCCCTGAAAGCTGCAGATCTGCTGAGACCCTCAGCTCCTTTAAATCCAGATTGAAGACTTTACTAATCGCTGTTGCCTTTAATTGAACCAGATTAAAGAATATCAATTTCTGCATCTCACTCCTGCATTTAATTTTTTAAACTGCACTGCAACTTTTATTTTATTTCTTGCTTTTTGAATGTTTTTAATGTGTTATTGAATGTTCTTAATTGTTTTTAAATCGTGTTTTCTTTTGCATTATGTTTTGATGCTTTTAATGGTTTTATGTGAAGCACTTTGAATTGCCTTGTTGTTGAAATGTGCTATACAAATAAACTTGTCTTGCCTATATAGGGATGGGCGAATGATGCCTTGTGAAGCTTTGGACCATCTTAATCAATTGATTAAATCCTTATTTTTAAACTGTTGTTTAGTCTGTTCCTCTCGGTCACACACACTGTTCCCTCCTTACAAAAAACAAACCTTTCTCAAGTTCTAGACTTTTTATACTAGATGGCGTAGTCAGACTACGCTCATGCTACAATCATCCCTGTAGTTGTGACAGGCAGCATTCTTTGGGTCAACTGTAGGAAGAATATGGATTACTGGGCTTATGTAGTGTGAGTCTCTTTGGTTTAGTTGCCAACAATGGTGTGAGCTGAACTGTTAAAGGTTTCAGATTAAATTAACTTTTGAAAAGGAATGTAGAGAGGTAACTGACAGATGACCATTGACAACCTCATAACACCCAAATATAACACGTCAGACACATTTTAAAGGATACCTTAAAAGCTGAGTCATGAATTCCCATACTCATATTAACCCCTGCCTATGGCCTCACATACAACACATGTTAAACCAAGAAAAGAAATAGCAGTTTCATCATGCAGTAGGAATCGCCAAAGGGATTGTGGGGCATTTCCACATACTTTCATAAGAGCATTACAACTCACTTGCAAGAATCCTCCTGATAACTGGGATAACTGGACCATCTAGAGGCTTTACTTAGAAATGCAGTTCATTGCGCAAATGAGACAAGTTTAAAGATTCTCAAATAGAAGTTTGATAAAGATCTCTTTGGTATGATGTTAATAGATGAAAATAACAACAGTCAAGAGTCAAATAAAATGCAATGAATGTTTAATTAAGGATTAATAATGTATGTGGATTACAGAGTAGTGGGAAACTGATCAGCATCTCCATTCTTCACTGCAGATGCAACAGCTTTCATGGAGGTGATGTTTTCTGCATGTGAGATTCCACCATAGGTCTTCTCACCCACAGTGCAATCCTTCAAAAAGAAAAAGAAAATGTTCTATGTGCTCAGAACACCAGGAAACCATTGGTAACCAACATGGTATGCACACTGTATGTTTATTATGAATGTAACCATGTTTACGTAATAACAACAGTGAAGATCAACTTAAAGGTTTTACTTTCTTTCCTCTTCCTCTCCTGAAAGCTCTCCTGACAGCTCTCCCGAAAGCCCTCATGAGGCCACAGAAACATCCTCCTCCCTTCTTCTTTGCTTTCTGCCTGGGAGCAGCTATGGAGCCAACATGGCTCTTGGAAGAAACCGCCGTTTCTGGTTGAAGCTCTCTGCTCAGGTGAAGCAGGCTCAGGTCTCTGGCTGCGACAGGCTTGAGGTCTTCACTGGGTGAGAAGAGGAAGAGAAGAGAAGGCCTACCATTAACATCAGAACATATCAAATATTAATACTAATATCAAATATCAGGTTAACTAAGCTCATAAGTACAAAATACTTGGATACAATGATACTAAAAGAGTAAATGACTGTGACTTACATGATCTGCTTGTCTGTCTCTTTCATGTCCAGCAGCAACTGGAAGTCAGTGGTAGGCTGATGCCTATCGGAAGTGTTCATCACAGCCTTGATTTGCTCACCATACAGCTGCAAGAAGGTCTCCCTTCCCACGACTCCCTGGAGACCATCAACAGGCTTCGTCAGGCTGGTCTCAGCTGCAGAAGATTTGAAGTCCTGGCTAGCCTGGTGCAGGGTGGTGATCCTCACAGGTGTCTGGAGGTTAAGCTGGGACATAACCTTGGCCACATTCATCCGGGAGGCACGAAAGGCAGCCATTGCCTGATTGATCTTAGAGTGCAGAGCCTGTGGAGACCCCAGCAGGTGGATCACCTCATCATTTTCCATCTCCAGGAACATACCGGTGAGCTTTTCAGCTAGGTGTGGTTGAAACTTTTGGATGATGCTGATGAGAGACACTCCCAGCTTAGGATTCTGGTAGTGCAGAGGAGTGGAGGCCAGTGTGGAGGCTGTCAGAGGCTCCTTGCCCCACACATAAGCAGAAGGCTAATGGAGGACAGAGGGACACACAATTTAAAATACACCTTTACATACGATACACACAATCCTAGTGCTGCCACTATGTGAAACTGTAATACAACTGTAATACATGTCAAAAGTCATTTTACAAAAGCCAGTACTGTAATTACCTGCTGCATTCCAATCAGGGCCTGAACTTGGACTTGAGCCCTGGTCTGGGACTGGGCCTGAATCTCCATCAGGGTCTGGGCCTTTGTCTGGTTGTGAGCCAGGGTCATGAGCTGGGCCAGAGCAGTCATGCTCAGTTGTCGGTTAGGGTTAGAAACTCCAGGCACAACACACACACCAGGAGAGCTTATCCATGTGTAGACAGCAGGCTGGAAAGAGACAGGGCACATATTATGTTAAATACATACAGTTAGATAGATACAGTAGACACCCAAGGTTTTTGGTGCCACCTTGTGTATCACACATTTAAGATATAAATGTGTGTATGGTTTACACCTGCTGCATAGACACCAAAGCCAGGGTGAAGTCATGGGTCAGGACCTGGGTCCCGGTCTGGATCTGGGCCTGAAGCTGGGTCTGGACATTAGCCTGAGGCAGGGTCTGGACCTGGGTATTAGTCAGGAGATGGACCAGAGGCTGGGTCAGGTCCTGCTCGACTTGGCCCTGAGGCAGGGTCTGGACCTGAGGCTGGGTATGGATCTGGACCTGAGGCTGGGTCTGGACCCGCTGGACTTGGGCCTGAGACTGGGTCTGGACCTTTACTTGGACCTGACGCTGGGTCTGGACTTGGGCCTGAGGATGGGTCCAGACATGGACCTTAGGCTGGGTCTCGACCTGGGCATTTTCCTGGGTCAGGGTCTGGACCTTGACCTGGGCTTTGGTCTTGGAGTGGATCTGGGCACTCATGTGCTGCTGATGGTTGGCAAAATGTGGACTTCATTATTGAATATTGTCAAAACATGGAAATAGCACTGGAAACAGCACTAGAAATGACTGTCTTTTTACTATGTGACTGCAGCCTCTACTCACCTGCTGCTTAGAAGGGCATGTCATGCGAGCCTGGTTCTGCTGGAACCAACGCTTGAGCTTGGACTGACGCTCTAACCTCTTCTGGGCGCGGCCAACATAGATCAGCTTGCCGCTAATTTGCATTCCTTTCATGTCATCCACAGCTTTTTGCGCATCCTCGTGCCTCTCAAAGTTCACAAAGCCGAACCCTCGGGACTTGCCATTCTCATCCTTCATGACACAGACGCTCGTGATCTTTCCATACTTGCTGAACACCTCTGTCAGCTTCTGCTCATCCACATCCTGTCCAAAGTTCTTGATGTAGATATTGGTGAACTTTGCGCATGAACAAAAGCGCTCAGCTTGGCGCTCCTTGCGAGATTTGAAGCGGCCCACAAATGCTTTTCTGTCATTAAACAGCATACCGTCCAATCTTTCTATAGATTTCTCGGCAGCCTCCGCGGTCTCAAATTGAACAAAACCATAGCCCTTTGAGCCATTGTTACCACATGCAATCTTGCTCGACAAGATTTTGCCGAAGCCAGAGAAGGTGTCGTATAGATTTTCGTTATCTATTGACGTGTCCAGGTTCTTAATAAAGACTTTACCCACACCGCTCTTTGTCAGGGTCGGGTCGCGCTGGTGGGCCCAAGTTACACGAATCGGAGAGCCATCAGTCAGTTTAAAATTCAAGAAATCTAAGGCGTGCTCGGCATCCACTGACCTCTTGAAGTTGACATAGGCATAACCCAGAGAGCGCTTGTTGACCCTGTCTCTGCAGACGCGGATAGAGTGGATGGTCCCGGCGGGACTGAAGTGGTTGTAGAGCATTGCCTCGGTAACATGTTGGTGTATGTCTCCAACATACAAGGAAGCTTTTGGACGACTAGAAGGACGCTGATTCATTTTTTCTTACTATCTAATTGGAAATTATATCAGGCAACTAGATGACGTTATGTCTAACAAGGTTTTTTAATGCAAAACTGTGGATTCTAAATGCCAAAAGTTCTGTTACGTCATAGATGATTTAGACGATGTTCCACTATAATGCCAGTGTAGTAAAGAAAAAAATATATATAATATATATTTATATAATATATTATATATATTTATATTATATATATATATATTATATATATAAATTGTGGTTACTGCAGGTGAATACGGGGAAATTACGTTGCACTTTGTTAGGTGAGCGGTTTACAGACAGACTTCAGCTGGACTTACAGACCGGATCTCTCACTGTGAGAAACATCTCACTCCACGACGCTGGAGTTTATCAGTTACAAACCAGAGGAGACAAAGTAGCTCATCAAACCTTTACTCTATCCGTTTATGGTAAGTGTAGTGAATGACGGGGGTAGTTAGGGGAGCGGTCAAGCGCTGCGCTGACAATTAGACAAGTGGCTGCACCTGTTGAAGGGAGTGTCGAGAGGGATATAAAAGGGAGAAGATCGGTAGGGTGTTGCGTTGGTCTGGGAGCCGTTGTGGTGGATATCGCGGAAATAGAAATACACAGTACGCAATCGGGGGGTGGCGGCGTTCGCAGACCATTTAGGGCTGCCGGCGTGAAGACAGGGCGAGGTTCCTGGCGGTTTAGGGTGATAGGGCTATAGGCGTACCCTTGTCCGCTCCCAGCCTGTGGAGTAGGCTCTCCTGCTGTCTTTGGAGCGGCCTCACAAAGCGCAGACCCCAGGGGAGGGTCTCGAACCCCCGGAGAGTTGAGTATATAGGCCTAGTGTTTTTAAACTCTATCCCTTGTTTGTTTTGTATGTAACCGCTTAGGACCAGTTTTAGGGAGGTCGCATTTTAGTCATAGGGCGGCGAGCTAGTGTACCGCGGGAGGCAACGGCGCTCCCGTACAGTAGAGACACGCGTGACGTTGCGGTGAAGTGTGATAGCACCGTGTGGCCATTGCTTGCCGTGCCCTAAGGGGATTGTAGCGTGGGTGTGTAGGGTGAGACACGTTTGCCGTGCCCCGTGGGGGTGTTTAAATTAGAGGGGCTGTCCAAGTGACAGACACCTAGGTTGGCCCGGTGGGGGGTTTCTGTGTGCGGGGCTCTGACTACTGCCGGAAGATCTGTGTGCCTGGCTCAATGCTCTCTTCTATGAATTCAAATACAGTAACCTTTTTGTATCTTGAGTGTTCCCTCTCCTATGTCCAGCGGTGTACTCGCACTAGCCATTGACTATCTACGCTCCGTAGCGGAGGCAAGGTTTATTACAGTAAGCTTGGTTTTATTGTAATCAGTCTGAATTATACAATACCTACGGCATTAAAGTATCTGAGTTAGTGTAGGTTTATTACTTGAGTACTTGTCCCACACACGTGTGGGGTTCTTGTTTGAGTAAATTACCTTTTCACTGTTAAGAGGGCAATGCAGCAGGATACCTTTAAAGCACTTTATTCATAACTAATAAATATTGAATAAAAAAATGGTTTAAAAACACAGATGACCACTTGAAGATACGCAAAGAAAGTCCCAATTGTCCATAACATTTTGATCCCTAAGGGTAGTGTTACCTATTAATACATATTCTGTCCATAACCTGTTGCTGTTTTCCTCCTCCCCCCCTTTGTACCAAATCCGACCCTAAAACATTTTTTTTTTTTTATCAAGTGTAAAACATAACTAAATAACAGTCAAACACCTGCACATTAGGAATCAGTAAATTGTCAACAGCTCCTATGAATGTCCTACTTTTACATACTTATTGTTTGAGTATTAGGTTAATTACATGAACACGCACAATGTACTTCCACATTATTCCTATTGGTCACTAGCCTGCACTTATTTCATTTAGTGCATTTCATTATGCCGGAGAAGCACTCATCTTGCCTGTGCATTGTTTGTGTACACTGTAAAAAAAAATCACGTAAAAAAACAGAGAAAGCACTGGCAGCAAAGTTTCCAGACCGATTCTGTAAAATTACAGTAAATAATCATACCACAAAATTACATGTAATAAGCTGTAAAAATACAGTGCATGGTCTACAGCCAAAATGAATTAAATTACAGTTTAGTACTGTTCTTAAAAGTTAATTAAACCGCAGAAAAACAAAAATACTATGTAAAAATACATTTAAAAACAACTAACTTTAAGGTTAATCTCCGTAATTTTAGGGCATTTGTTTGTTGCTACATTAAACATTCCGGTCTATTTACAGTAATTTCTTCTTTTTTTTTGTATAATGACTAAGAAAAAATGTATAAAAACGCAAGAAATACATAAAACCCAAGACAAATGTCTGTAAATTTACGGTATTACTCAGTCAATTTAAAGAATTTATAGATATAAAAATGTTCATTGGACAGTGGAAAAACAAGCTTAGTACATAAAGATAGCTACATTTACGGCCAATCAATGTAAATGTAGGCTTTCTAGTAGTTAATTTATGAAAATGCCCTGTGTACCAACAGTGATTCCCTGTAGAATTGTGGTTGTGCCAACTAAAAAAAAACTACAATGTATAAATACTGAATATGTACTTTTAATCAAAAAGGAATGTCAGCACATTTACAGTATTAATCAGTCAATTTAAAGAAATTATAGATATAAAAATGTTAATTGGACAGTGGAAAAACAAGCATACTTAAAAAACAGCTACATTTACAGCCAATCAATATAAATTTAGGCTATCTAGTGGTTAATTCATGAAAATTGGTCCAGCATTGAGCAAGATTGCTGTGAACCGGGCTGCAACGTTATATAGGGCAACTGTGCATGGTCAGTTAGTGTCACTAAAAGTTCTGTTTTTGCAGCTGACAGGCTCATATTATTAAGTGTCTGATGCTGAGGCTCCATGATGATCTTTTGAAATGCCTCAAAGGTGTAGCGGAGCTTTGTAGGGTGCTGCATGTTCAAGGCATAAGAGCCCAAACAACATTGCAGAAGCAAGTGCTACATTCTCAAGATCTTGAAGCACCATCACACCTTTGAGGACTATCCTGACATCAGAGGGTTCACTGCTGGCAGTGTCTTTCACAACATAGATCCCCACTGTCGTTCTCTCCATGGCACTGAGGAAATCGGTCTCAGCCATTTCCTGGTCAAAAGAAAAGATACAATTCTTTAATGATATGTTCAGCATCTTTTCACTTGGCTTGAAAACAACCGGTTAATAATTTCTACCTTCCATTAAGGACAAACCATATCCGAAAATAGTTTAAAAAAAAAACGTAAATAGATCCGATGCCCCACTGTTTATGACCTCCGACCCAGGCAAAGCCGCTGCAGGATGAAAGGTAATGTTTTCTCTTCAATTTTTTCAATTCAATTTATTTGATCAAGAGGGACAGTGTACATTCATGAACATTAAAATGTAAATGCACCCAATTATATCCAAAAGGCTAGTTTCCATTGGCAGTCTTCCTTCTGTGTTTGAATGTCGGTCTGTATGTGTGTGAACAGGATTACGAAAAACTACCAGCCCGATTTGTATGAAACTTGGTGAAGGGGTGTAGCATGGGACAACATAATTCTGACCATGATTCGTCATTAGGCTCCTTAACGATCAGTGCAAAAGAGTGTGCAGTTCCTGTGCAGAGACAGGAGAACCGAGCAGAACAACCATCTCTCCACCTCTCCATCGCAGCCATAGCCCACCTGAGAGGTCACGACAGTTAGCCAGACTCGTTAGATCAGAGAGGTATATTAACATCGCATCGTTTGAGTATCGTAAAAGTCGAGACTTCAGGACCCCGGGTCTGGACTGGATGGAATCCTACAGAGATGGCGTTCTGTCAGAGTCTCCTATGTATGCACAGGAACACTGAAGCAATGTAAGTGTCTCTTTTTAGTACAGGTTTACTGTGCAACACTAGTTCACTCCCATGTTAAAACGTTGCTAAAACTCATGATTACCGAGATCAGATTGTTTTTCATCGCCGTAGGTTTTGTGTTTTGAAATACATGCAAGTGAATGTCTGTGACAGAAAGAACCTCCATCAACGGTCTTGACATAAACAGTCCACACAACAATAATGGCAATTGCAATTTCATGTAATACTCACCACAAAAACTTGGGGCCACGGTTACAGAGCTGACTCCAGGTGACAATGTAGAGTGTGAGAAAATGTAAATCTGCAGCAACAGAAAAACACACGAGGGCTTCACTTAACCAAACTTAAGTTAGCCTACACAATTCCCCTAACTCAACATTACTCATAAAAACACTCCTATTTAGACAGTTCTCTGTACAGCGGCACTTTGCCAGCTCCACAATTAATTATCTAATGAATTAACATGCTTTTATCAACTATGTACAACACTAACATTGAACAAGTGCCTTCGTTTTTCATAAAATATTTCCTACCGACCTAGCTAGCTAGCAGCTAACATTATACTGAGGTAAGAGGAAAAAAATAAAATCAACATAACGTTATAGTAGAGATGGTCTACAAAGCCACACATTAGTCATGCAGGTCATAACGTTAACCGAATTTTAGGATTGCAAATCGCAGATTTAATTAACTGACATTAGATAGCTAACGCTAGCTGAGCTCTATAACCCCTGAGCTAGCTAATAGTCACTCTAAATAGCTAATGCTAACGTCAGCTAGCAATTTGCCTTCAGTTTGGTAAAAGTCCATTCCGTTTTGACAAAAAAAGGTTGTGAAAAACATATAACGCACTATATCAGCTTAACATTAACGTTACCTCTGAATCTCTTTGTCTCTTCTTCAGTCAGTATAATTCCTGAATCCTATAACTTCTGGAGCAGCTGAAACCTCCATTCTTCTCCGGTTTTCGCGCCATGTGCGGCAGTGACAGTTGGGAGAAGCAAAGTGCTACTGCTACAACCACTGCGCATGTGTGAACCTTCCTCATTCAAAAATCAACATTCAATGTTGTCTCCGAGATAAATATTTTTACTGTCCAATTTACTGTCCAATTATTATATTGGACAGTTCATTGTTGATTTCACAGAGTTTTCTGTTTACTAGCATTAATAACAATAGACTTACTGTTTCTAATCTCCTAGGAAATTCCTTGACAGCCCTGAGGCAGTAGTCATCCCATCCCCCAACATAAATTTGGTCACACCATGGGTCACACACTGACATCTTTCTTATTGCATTTGTACCCCTATATGTTCGAAAAAATGTACATCTTTCCAAACCAAGCACAAGTCATATCATACATTTCTGTGTTGGTTACAGGGTAAATTTGTGCAACAAATAAGTTACTTTTTTATAAACTGGGGCTTTATCCCATGACTTGTCCAGATCATATGCTGGACTAAAAGGTTGGTGCCAAAGTGAAAGGTTTTACTCAGAATGCATTTTATAGTGGCCCCAATCGCAGAGTTACTTTATGCATAATTTTGTGGAAATGACCAGAAAACTGACATTAGGCCTATTTGCGTTACAAATCCTACCGGCCAACACAATGGTAAAGTATTAGAAAACTAGAATAATGTTCTTAGTGTTTTGGACACTGTGCATTTTTGGATATGTGTTAGCAAGATAACCTACCACTATCAGTAGTTAAAATAACCTGGTGACCTTGTGTAGCCAGAACAACCAAGAGCTAATGCTCTTAAGACAGTGGAGATGTTTGTGGACTACTAAGAATACAGCCCCAGTAAACCCTGTGGAGTCCTTCCGCTTCCTGGGCACTATCCTCTCCCAGGACCTCAAGTGGGAACTGAACATCAGCTCCCTCACCAAGAAAGCACAACAGAGGATTTACTTCATGCGGCAGCTGAAGAAATTAAACTTGCCAAAGACAACTATGGTGCATTCTACACAGCCATCATTGAGTCCATCCTCACCTCTTCCATCACTGATCTGTTATGATCAGATCATCCATCGGATGATACGCTGCAGTCTGCTCTTGTCCTTGGCAGTGGCAGCAGCGTATCATCTGCACTGCTGAGAAGGTGATCAATATGCCTACCCTCAAGGACCTGCACACCTCGAGGACCCTGAGGCGAGCGAGGAAGATTGTGGCCGACCCCTCCCACCCTGGACACACAGAAGACTGCGGTCCATCAAGACCAAAACCTCACGTCATAAGAACAGTTTCTTTCCTTACTTACAATAGGTGCTTACATTTACAGTTAAACAAATCTAAGTAAACAATTACAACTCAACTATATATTGTACTAAAACATAACAAAGTTCTGTTTAATGGGCAATGATGAATAGAACTTGTATCCACCATCCATTCTTGTGAAGACAAATACACCTCAACCATGTCTCAATAAATGTATGTTCTCTATCTCCAAGGAGGATAATGTGCATGGTAGCATCGGTTTGTCTAGAAGAGATCCAGAAGTCAAGAGCCCCAGAGTCCCCTGAAGTTCATGAAGGTCACAGACTCATAGAAAGACAGTTGGCTATTGACTATTATGTTGGCATTTTTTTTGTTTTAGAGCTGTTAACACAGTAATTAACAGACCATTGTCTGTTTTAAAAATTTCAACACAGCACTTTTGATACTGGCCCAATGTTTTTGTAATATGGAATAAAAGGTGTTACATAAAGTTTAGACTCTTGACTATTTTTTTTAAACGTGAGGCAGGCTTGGTGACAATACATGCATTGAAGTCATTAAAGAGGCACTGGACCATATAGATATTTCTGTCCTGCCAGGGGAAGCATGGGTGCATCCTTTCTGCTGTTTATTCCCAATAATAAATTACTTTTGTGTCTGTACAAATACTACTAATTAGTTTAAAAAACATAAAATCACAATTTTAAAGAAAACCCAATGACCAACGATATCTGTAATTTCACATGCATTTCTTCATTATTATTAACCTGAAATAATCTGTTAAATATTACCTCCCATTTAATGTAAAATTACATTTGAATCTGTACAATTACAATGAATTGTCATTAAATAAACATCATATTCATGTTATCTTAAATTAAGGTAAAATGCCTGTGATTTTAAGGGTGTAACATTTATTTGACATCAAATATTGGTAAATCCGCAGGCATATCATTGTTTTATAGAAAAAGAGGAAATATCTGTAAAAAATACAGTGCATTTCATGGTAAAAAAAACGGTTATTTTTTACAGTGTACGTTTCGCTTTAATTTGACTCAAAGCTGTAGGCTAATATCACCTCCTAGTGGAAATAACTGGCACACTAACTGGCACTCATTTAAATGAAAATGTTCAGACATGGTGTCCGGTCCTGTCATCAGTTACTCCTACCTCCGTCTGTCAGCCAACAACATCTCTTGTACGGTGGAGTGTTCTGTGAAGAACGGGAGAGATGTGACCCTAACCTTGTACAAAGGAGAGGAGAGACTTAACCAGACCAGCAGTCCTGATCTCTCCTCCAACATCTCTCTCCATCTGGAGAGGAAGGACCAGGATGGAGACACCTACAGCTGTGTGGCTGAAAACCCCATCAGTAACCAGACAGCCAAACTCCACAAGACAGAGCTGTGCCCAGGTCAGTGGCTGTTTCTCTCCATGTCAAGAGAGGCAGATGACAAACAACTAAACATGGAGACTCTGAATCCTCAGTTTTCATAGCAACATCATGCACTCAACATATATTATAGACATTATACTTTCACGTCTATTTACTATATAGCATAGAAAAACACCTGGTGAGAAGACTTCAAGACAACCTGCCTACCACTCCCTTTTGACAACAGAACCAGGAAACACTAGTAAAACTCCTTGGTTGTGTGTATTTGTTTCTTCAGGTCTGGCTACATACAGCAGCTCTGTTGGCAATCACCTTTGGGGCATCCTGGTTCCTGGACTCCTGGTGGCTCTGGCAGCATTATACTGGAAGTTTAAGGTAGAATATGGTAGAATATTCAACCAAAGTTGAATATTATTAGACAATCATTCTAGTATATACTTGTATTGATGAGGTTAGGGTTGATTGTTGAAGGTCTGCATGTGTTCTAGTAAGCAAGAGTTCACATTGTTGTGTCTCACAGAGAGCTTGGGATGGAGAGGGAACCTCCACAGAACATGACAGTTCTGCCAACTGTTATCTGATGACCAGTGATGCTGTAGGCAAGGAGACACCCTGCCCTAACCTCTGAAATGCTGAAGAGTTGCTGAATGAAGGTTTTGCTAAATACGTTTTACACCTCACTGTGGTCAAGATGTGATCTGAACATTGTGAAAACAACTATTTATTTATAGGCTTGAAATGGAAGATTTAAAAAAAAAATAGAATTGTGAACTGCTCTTTGATGACTATCTGCTGATCTCATTACATGCACTGTGTATGTCATTTTGGTATACCAAATAAATCAAGTACTGTATTATTGATTAACAGTAAGATATTGTGAGAAATCAGCTGTAAAACAGCAATTCTTTACAGAGTATGGACAAAAATAAACATGCACCCCTTTTGATCATCATTTGGTTTCTTGTCAAAATGAGTCAACATTCCTCAGTTCAGTCAAGACACTCACGTGATTGATTTCACCATTTATTCATACACGTCAAATGGTTTAACATTGGCGGAATGGATGTACATGGGGAAGCGCTCCCTGCCTTCACTGCAGTATAGGCAGGGAGCAACAAGTTAAATCCCCCACGGGGAGAACAGATAGACCACATGGGGGAGAAGGGGATGGTGGTGGGTGGCAGCAGCGCAGAACACAAGGGGAATCGAGGACGCGTGTGCGTGCATGTGTGCGACTTTATAGCGCCGCCTATCAGGCTAAGCCTATGGGCTGAGAACACGGCAATGGGTGATATTGCGCGCGCTGCCCGAGTTCCATGCCTGAACTAGCTCCGCCCATATATGATCATATATCAGATATCAGAACAGATATTGTATATCAACATACAAATGCGTTTTCATTTCTACCTTGCTCAACAAAAACCAGGCCAAAGGTTCCTGAGAATTCTAATCATCCTAATGAAAAATTGTCAACATTAAATTAAATGTTTCTGTCCTCACATCATTCAGTGTCTGTGGTTGCAAACCCTGACGAGAGAACTTGAGTTAGAGCTAAGTACAGTTAACATGTTGGAGAAGAATGTGTACTTGGACTACAATAGATGAAGCTTTAATGGTGGGTTATAAAAAAAAAAACTAAACAGAAGAGAAGGGAATTTGAACCTCGCTCAGATGGTGAATGGTGTAAAGAACATAGGGACATGTAGGTGTAGGCAGGGGCGTTTCTAGGATTCAAAGAAAGGGGGGGCTTAGCCCCATGGGGAGTGGAATGTTTGAGCGCAGAATTTTTTTTTCATGCCCATTTGGGGCCGCTGATATCCATTGTTTCAGACAGTTCATAGATTGATTCAATCAGAAAGTGTGATTTTGCTCTGTAGTTTTGCTTGCATTCAGTATATGATAACACAAGAGACAGAATGTCAGGGTCATAGTGAAATTTGACAACACAAATATGAACTTTTCTCAAATAAAGAGATAAATAATTTTATTTTAAAGGATTGCATCGACAGAGAAAAACACTATAGGACTAGACCCAGGATAGCATTAGAGGCAGATAAAAAGAATACACAAAACTACATTCAAATTATTTCAAAAAAAGAATCTAATGCACAGGAGATTTCAGACAATTTGGACGGGGGTGGTATGGAATCACAGGTTAATGATTATTTAGTGGGTGGAAGCATCAAAGAATGCCTTCTGTTTAAGGGTGGCAAATCGGTCTATCGGTGTGTTGTGACTCAGTCCCCCTAGTATGTCACTTTCAATTGACATGGCTGCAAGACTGTGAAGCCTTTTCTGCCCCATTGTTTTACGCAGCCAGGAGAGCAGCCGACGCAGTGCACTAAAGGACCTCTCACACAGGGGCGGTTTTTTTCAGGCCCTGTAATTAGCCAACAGAATTTTCAAATCTGTAGGTAGTTTCAAAGACGAACATTTGCTATTTGCTACAACTATATTTCGTGACAAAGTATAGTTTAACGTCATAACTAAAAGTGTTCCTCCCTAAAAGTTATATTAATATAGCATGTAATAACAGACATTTAGCGTGTAAGGGCATGTTTATGTAACCCTCCTATTATGTTTGGTGTCAATTTGACCCCAGGCTGTTTTAGCTGTAGCTGTATAGAACATAATCGGTCTTACCATAACAGCCTTTTGATTTCAATGGGGGGGGGGGGGGGGCGAAGGGCGTCTCGCCCTGGGTGTAATTCAATGTAGAACCGCCACTGCTCTCACAAGAGCAGCTGCTCACAGGCACTGTTAAGGCAACTTGAACGATTGCCTTCAGAGAGGGAAACATGTCTGAATCTAGGAGGTTGTGCACAGCTAGCATATCTCGGGGTGGACATCCAGCCTCTGTTTTGCGGGCAAGGAAGTTTCTGGCCACCAGAGGCCTGTTCCATAAAGCGAGTTTACTGAATAAGCCAGACATATGTCAGTTAGTCTGACTAATTTCTAGTTCATTCGGTTCCATAAAGCTAGCTCAACGTAGTTCAAACTCAGTTATTATGGTAACTTATGCTTCGAAACTAGCCTGGTCCGGGTCAGGCTAATTGTCAGGCTTAGACCGTGTTCTTGCTTAACCAGACGTTCCTGTAACACTGACCCAACGGGAAAACGATGATTTACCACGGACATTCTCATTTTCTTATTGTCATCAGTTCAATATGTACGCTACATTTATAGAAAATCAACTTAAATAGCCTACATAGGCTACAACATTTAGCCTAATGCATTAAACAATGATGAACAATGATTTGATACACACCATAGCCGTTAAATGTATGGCTATGGTAATTTGTGATTTCAAATGTTTAGGCATCAGGCATAGGCCTATATCTCAATCTAAATTAGTATAATTATCATAGCTATATAATTGTTAATAGTAGCCTATTGCAAAAGGAACATAAATCCATAGGACGTCTATCCTCTATTTAGGGCTGCATGCCTGGATGCCTTTTAGTAGGCCTGCATCTACACTACAAAATCGTAGTTCAAGCTCACTAACCATCCTGTCCACACAGGGGAAAAGCAACTCTGTTTTCAAGGTTTGTGAGCTGATCAACTCTGTGCCTGAACCCAAGGTTGTCTCCAACACAAAATCCTAAATTTTTCTCTGTTTATGCATTTTCTTAGCATTTGGTTCTGGGATACTGTGGGTGTGGCACAGGGCCTTGGTTCTCTCATACAGCTCTGTGGCAAATACATCTGTATGTTTGCCCCTCAGTGTGTCACATACAGATTGTTTGCTGATAAAAGCTTCTGCCAGGTCTAAAGTCTCTTTCTGAAGGAACTTGTGTAGTCCTTCAGTTACAGACAGAAGTGTCTGTAACTGTGTCTGCTGCTGCAGCTCGTTTGCAATGGACTGGGCATCAAATGACATTATCTCTGCAAGTGCTAGAAAACTTTCCTGCACTGCACCCTCTGACACGTACCTAACACAATTAGCCAGCTGCTCTGACCGTGCATCCCTTGCCTCATCTGCCATAATGGCATACATTTTGCACTTTGTCATCTCAGATACAACGACACTGGTTACTTCTTGAGCACAACATTCAATCATCTCATTCTGAGATGTTGGCGAGATATAGGTAGCATTTGAGGGAGGGTTATAATTCTGAAGAAAAGGATCAAACTCCTTCAAAAGTACCATGCAAGCAAGAAAGTTGCCTCTGTTGTGCTGTCTTGGCCTTCATCACTGCCACAAAAAGGGAGTCCCTGTCACCCTAACATGGAGGCGACTGCAACAATTACCCTAAGATACTCCCTTCTCTCTAGTATCTCACTTGCATGTGCAGATGCTATCATCTGTGCAACGTTTCCCTGTCGGGTAGTTGCCTGGTAGCTTTGCCATGCAACAACACTGTCCCTATGTGTCTGTGCCATCTCGTGCTTGCCAAAGATAAACAATGCTTTCTTCAAGTTATTGCAACCACTACTGACCAAAGCATCATGTTTGATGTTTTTGCCAAACAATCTACATGGAAAGCAGAAAGCTGCATTATGGTTGACTGAATATTCCAACCAACTGTGCTTCTCAAACCAGCTGTGGTGAAATGACCTGTTCTGAGCACCAAAGCTGTCCTGTGGGTAGCTCTTCAGCTTAACCTGTCTGGGCCCTGTGTCTTTTTCACTTAAATCATTAGTTGCTGCAGCTGCTTGGTCTGTCTCTTCCTCTCTCTGACTTGAACAGCTTCCCTTTTCTGCCTCAGCCTCTCCTTCTGCATGACCCTTTAAGATAATTTCAAACATTGAAACATTAACTGATCGGGGGGGCGTGTCGCCTGAAGGAGCTGAAGCTCGGCCCCCTCGCTGGAAGGCGCCGCCTCTCTCAAGTAAGCAACCTACGACCCAGATAATCGACGCTACGTCAAGCCGAACAAAACAGTATAGAATTAGAATGTATTTGTTCAATGAGTGAAACATACAGATGCATATAAATGAAATATTCCCCTGAGCTGTAACACAGGAGTAAACATTTACAGTAGAGACAGCAGACAGTGAGCTCTCCAACTACTTCTAGCACATTAGCTACCATTTCACCAAAATACCATCATTCTACACCGAGTAGCCTAATATCAAGTTTGCATTAATTATAGCAGAGATACCTCTGGAAAAGTTATCTAGTATAATTATAACTAGAGAGGGTACAATTTCTGGGGATATTGTGGGGTGTGCTTGTGTCGGTTGCAGATGGGTCGTTTTTTTTGACTGACATTTTACAACTGATATAACTGTAGATTTTATATAAAAATGCATACTTATTATTTATGAATATTTGCATAGATTTAAAAGCATACATCATTTACAATTAGCAGCCTCACATAGTTGAAAAGTTCCATCAAAACGAATAAATTGGGCAATCCTGTTTAATAATGGTCCTAACCTCTATGACTTACCCGTCCTTTAAGTTTTCCGCTTGTAGTGATATTTTCATGCATGTAGCCTGCTCATATTGCATTCATTCCTTAATAAAGAACCCCCTTTGAACCAAGCTGATTCTAACAACGCTGTATCTCAGATGGAATCGCAACTTAAACAGTATCATCTGCTAACGGAAAATATGCCCTCCAAAACGTAAATAATTATTCTTGACATGTATTTAGGGGAAAATGCCTAATTCAAAACAAGTTTACTGTAAGTGTTCATTGTCAGTAAGATTAGAACGCAAAATGCGACAATTTGGTCGCAGTCTACAGCACTGCGAAAGGTCAACTGTGCTCTGTTTTTCTCCTACATTCAGACCTGGCCCCGGTAAATTGTAGGCCTACTATGAGCTAGCTAAATACTAGACTACTGCTGTGTGGGAATCGCAGGAGCTAACCAGTCGAAGGGCGTACAAAAATACAGTGTTGCTATCACAGCCTGGAAACATAACTAGCTACATGTTTGGCACCTACATTGTGTTGGTCCTAAACCGTACATACATAGGTCATGTGTGTGTAAAATCTGTAGAAAAGCTAGTGTTTAAGGTAACTTTTACACTGATGTAAAGTGTCTGTGTACAATTACTTTAAAACATGTTAATCAGCCTCTCTATGTGGCTGCAGTCCTGACATGGTGATGTCACAACCTTGTACACAAACAGCTCAACAATTACAAAGGAGATATAAACTAAATGCCAGTAGTTTTTATTGGAATTCTGAACTACAAAATAGAGCATATCCCCCCCAAATCAAATCAAAATGTATTTGTATAGCCCTTTTTACAAGCAATGTCAGAAACTCCAGAGATGGTTGGTGAAAGAGAGGTGCAGAACTTAGCATTCTCATACAGCAGGGAAGTGTCAATGGGTGTTGAAACACCAACATTCAGTGTTCAACTTGGGTCAGTTGGTAAATGTCAGGATACTCAGAGGTAGCCACAGGGCTGGGGATGTGATCGGTGCTGCATCACAGGCCGGGGGGTGAGGAAAGGGACCGGGAACTCGCTGTCGTCTGTCATGGAGTCTGGTTTCCGGTTGGCGACTAGATCCAGCTTTGGCAGACTGTCACAGATCGACGTCCACTGGCGACCAGGTCCAGCGTTGGCAGACCCACGACCAGGCAGATGCTGACTCTCTCTCTGCCGCTGCAGCTAGTTGAGTGAGCAGGTGGCCCCCTCTACTGGTGAATATCCTTCATGCAGGCAAGCAGAAAGCCCTGGAGAGAGCTACAGAGATCCCCCGGAAGAAAGCTTTGATGGACTTTGTCTTTTTCTTCTTCTCCTCTCCTCCGGCAATGGAGGACTCACCAAGGTCTGGACCTGGACAGGAAACACCATCACACAACAGGATATGACATCACACGGAACTTCAGCACTGTGACCTCTCACTTAAAAAAGTGTGTGTGCGCGTGTCTGTGTGTGTGTGTGTGTGTGTGTGTGCACATTCATGTGTGTGAACTGGTGGGAGGGCCAACTAAAGTGGGAAAGCCTAAATGAGCCAATGTGCAGTCAGGATCTTACGTTCAGAGCTGAGGGGAGACACTTTGTTGGTCTTAAATATCCTGCTTCTCTTTCTGCCCTTGGCAGCCGCAGTCTGTCGATCCTTGATGGACGTCCTCTCTTTCTTCTGGGTTTGGAAGTGAGAGCAAAGACACACAGAATCATTGAGATTGTCACATGTCGTCCCTTCTTATCGCTGACTCAGCTCAGGTCAGTTCTACCTAGTGCCAGTGTGTGGTGTTGTTTTCAACTTACCAGTGTGAACCATCTCCGGAGGATGGGGGGGGTCGGTCTTTCCGAGCGGCCCCAGATGATCTCCCTCTGGGCTGGGGGCCCGAGCCATGGAGCCCCTGGAGGTGGAGGAGCTGGAGGAGGAGTAGAAGGATGAAGAAGAGGATTGGGTCCCACCGGCCTTTTCCAAGCCAGCAAACTCCATCTCAAGTCCTTCATCCAAGCTTGTGTTTGTGATGAAGGAGCTGTAAATTCCACCGGCCTTTTCCAAGCCAGCAGACTCCATCTCAAGTCCTTCATGGTCATCATAACCATCCCGCGTTCCTGCGTCACGGTGCTGATGACCAGCAGGATCATCAGAGTCCTGCTCCTCGTCCAGGTCTGGGTTTGGCCATCATGTCCTCCTCCTCCTTAGAGGAGTCCTGGTCCTGGCCCTCAGTCAAGTCCTCATCCACCCTGAGCAGTTTGGAAAACATGGCCCCAAGAGGGTGCATTAGTTTGGGCACCAAGTCGTTCTGGCAGGAGTAGAGGGCTTCTGGGAAACCCAAGATTTCGTCCAGGAAGTAAGTGAGAGTGAGTGAGTGAGTGAGTGAGAGAGAGAGCACACCTTCAGTTTCTTCAGGTACTGTATGTTTTCCCTGGGGCTCCCTCTGTGTCCTGGGGGAGGAAGGCTTCCACCAGGGCATATAGCTGGAGCATGAAGCAATCTGGACCCTGGGGATGGGGAGGAGGGGGTGGGGGAGGGAGAGGAGGGGAGGGGGGAGGGAGGGAGAGAGCAAGAGAAGGAGGGGGGCTGGGTCAAACAGTGGCTATCTAGACATGGTGAGGTCACTGCACCTCTGTGATGCAGGACTGGGGAGGCAGGGCACTTACTTTGAAACACGACTGGCGATAGCCAAACACGATCAGGCGCAGCAGAACCAGCTCAATCACCACATCTATGATGCTCAAGTGAGGAATCTGAAAATAGTTCCCACAAGTTATTAGCTAGCTCTTAGACTCTCACATCTCTGATTCTGATGAAGTTAGATGAGATGAGAGGAGATGTGAGGTGTCCAGGTCATTAAACTGTCCATATTGCCTGGGCTTCGAGGCCAATTTGTGCTTGACAAACAATGTCAGTCAGACAAGTTTGCTGCCACAGACAAGTGTCTCGCACCTTCTAGACTGTGTAATGTCACAGACCTCATGCCCAAATGTAAACATTGAGACGGCCTTGCTCAATAAAGATGTTGTGAGCTTGGCACATTTTTATGAGCATGAACTGACCATAAGGGGGGGGGGGAAATATTTCCTCCTCTCTTCCTCCTTTCCTGCCCTCCTTTCCCCCCACCATCCATCATCTCCTTTACCTCCTCTCCCCTCCCTTTCTTCCCCTTCCCCCTCTCGTCCCCCTCTCCTTACTGACTCTGCTGCCAGCTCCTGCATGATGGAGTCTAGGTGGGCGTGGTCTGAGGCGTACTCCCTCAGCCTGGTGTATTGCTGAAACAGCTGCTCTTCATCCTGGAGAACACAGACACAGTCACACACAGACCCCATGTTTTCGAAGGCGTGTTAGATTTATCTCCAAGTTAGCATGTGTGTAGACTGTTCAAGTGGTGACACCCTACCAGGGTGACATATATCAAGGTCACCCAAAGTCACTGTTGGTGGGGAGGGATAATATGTCAGATACCTTTTGTGCTTCGGTTGCCAGCCTTTCTAAAAGCCAGTGAGTTGCTGCCAACATGAACTCTCTGCTGTCAGTAAACAGCGTCTGGGGACAAACATGGATGATCAGGATAACTAGCTAAAATAATCATAACTAACAGCACACAGGAGTTAACTACCTAGCATTTTATAGAACATCAACACACAGGAGCTAGCTTGATAGTAGACTACTCACAGTGAAGGCCTGCCTGAGAGCTGCCACCTTGTAGGACAGTTGGTCAACTGTTCTGTCTCTCAAGTAGTACCTATGGAGATACATCAGTCAAGTTAACCTGGACAAGCTAACTACAGAGCAATGAGGGAAACCTTGATAAAATGCATTCCTGTGCATACAGTAGTATTTATATCATCTATCTAGAAGAACCATGTGTATGGCGTGTTGTCAAATGTAACAATTAATATATGCCTGTTAAGGAATTGTACTAACTTGAGGAATTCCATTTCATTTTCCCATTTCGCAGGGAAATCGGTCTCATGATCCCAGTCCTGGTCCTTGGTCCAGCCCTCATCCTTCTCCTCCTCAGAGGAGTCCCGGTCCTGGCCCTGGTCCTTGGTCCAGCCCTCATCCTTCTCAGAGGGGTCCCAGTCCTGGCCCTGGTCCTTGGTCCAGCCCTCATCCTTCTCCTCTTCAGAGGGGTCCCAGTCCTGGTCCTCCTCCTTGGTCCAGCCCTCATCCTTCTCAGAGGGGTCCCAGTCCTGGCCCTGTTCCTTGGTCCAGCCCTCATCCTTCTCAGAGGGGTCCCAGTCCTGGCCCTGGTCCTTGGTCCAGCCCTCATCCTCCTCCTCAAATGAGTCCTGATCCTGGGAGAAAGACTCCTCCTCGCAGGTCGAGGTGTTTCTGGACCCCCAGGAGGTTCTGACTGTGGTGCGCAGAATCCCATCTGGACCCACGACCATGCTGGCCTCCATGATGGAAATATCAGTTTGCTAGTGGACAGAAAGGAGACACACACACCTTTAACATTGAGTCCTAAAGGGATGATTCAGCTTGCTGGGATCAAGTGTGGTGGGGAGGTTCTATCTATCCTAGTGTTGCAGTTCTCACCCCTTCGTCAGCCAGAACCGGGGAGAAGTCAGTCTTAGAACATACATGAGACTGATACTGTCTCACCTGTCCTCCAATGAGCTGTAGGGGAAAGGAGATACAAGGAAGGGGATGAGTGACAGAGTGCTGCGTAACTGATCTGGAGTACAGGCTTCAGATACAAGCCTGAACAGGAAAGTCACACTGTTGGCATCTGTTGCACTTCAGGAAATCTTACCTGAACTCCGGTCACCACCATCACCATGGCAGCCATGTGGGGGAATCCCTACAACAGCAAACAGAGGAAGAGGGACCTGGGTCAGACACGCACCCTGTGTGTGGCTTGTGCGTGCGTGCGTGATTGTGTTTGCACTTACATTTGGGCCGAGCCTGGATCTCTCCTCAGACATGGCCCACCACAGCCTGGCGTCAGCCCCCCTCACCATGCACACTCTGCACATCTGTACGTGCACCTTCTGAGGGAGTGGGAAGGAGGGAGGAGCTGTTACAAATAACAACAATAGGCCTGTTTGTTTGGGTAGGTGCGCAGGTGTGTTTGCGAAGGCTGACTCATTGTACCTTAGATCCAGATCCTCTGGTCCATGAGAAGGAGGAGGCATGGTTCCTCTCAGAGCTCACCAGAGCAGTACACAAGCTCCTCTACAAGAAACATGAGCAGAGAAGAAGAGGGTGAGATGGAATGTTCTGAAACTGCTGTAGGACCCACAGACCCTTACCATACTGTAACTCAGAGCTTGTGTCCGTCGTCTTACACTGAGAAACATAGTATCTCTGACATAAATACTTTTGTTCGTGTCCCCCCCCCCCCCATTGAAATCAAAAGGCTGTTGTGGTAAGACCGATTATGTTCTATACAGCTAAAACAGCCTGGGGTCAAATTGACACCAAACATAATAGGAGGGTTACATAAACATGCCCTTACATGCTAAATGTCTGTTATTACATGCTATATTAATATAACTTTTATGGAGGAACACTTTTAGTTATGACGTTAAACTATACTTTGTCACGAAATATAGTTGTAGCAAATAGCAAATGTTCGTCTTTGAAATTTGAAAATTCTGTTGGCTAATTACAGGGCCTAACCTAAATAATTAAAATAAATAATAACTGAACTTGTAACAGTTTTGTTGCAAAGCACACTATTATGGTGAAATGTTATCACGTGTTTGTTGAGTTAAAACCGAAATATTGTTGTTGCATAGCAAGCATCATAGCAAAAAGGCTAACAAACGTAAGAGTTAGCCTATACCCACCAATTAACATTAGCCCTTCATTCATGACATGGATACCGTAATAATCATACATAGACATATTTGCATACCTTTATCTTCTTCTCGTTTCTCCTCTTCTTCTTTTCTTTTTTTTTCGAAATTGGGCACCTGATGGCTTACTTGACCTTTTCCTGTCTATCTTCTTTGGCACCAACAGATTTCCCATCCCCCCAACACTGTCACTCACGACCAGAAGTCAAGACTAAACCAATTCACCTTGGTGACCACAATCGTTTTGTGTTACATATTTTTATTAGCCATTTCACACAATAAAAAAAAAAAAAAATGTTCAGGAACTTTAGGCCTATATTTATAATATTATGAATGAAATGTTCGTTATTTGTAAGAAAGTCGAGGTGCAACTGACTTTAGCCCCCCCCTTGTCCGTTCCATTTGGGAGACCCAGTCAGGTGAGCTGTCTGTCCCCCTCCAAGCAGGGGTGCCTGCAGCTGCCTGAAGGGGGCGCACAGTCCCACACAGTGAAATGATAGAAAAGAGAAAACCGCTTCGCAGCGCAGAGATTTTTATTTATTTATTTTTTGCTCGTGCGCCCCCCACGTGACATGAAAAAATGCCGCCCCAGGCGGCTGCCCGGTCCGCCCGTGCCTAAAACCGCCCCTGGGAGAGAGGGGGTCAAGAGAACTACCTCCCCCTGAATGGAACTAGCCACTGCATCCATGTCCCACTATGTTTCCATAGGGACCAAATAACCCAGGACTGAACCACTCATCATGACATTATCATCTCAACATTCCAGAACATTGCAGCAAATTTGCAGAAAAACAACTGAGATAATGACTGTGTAAGTGTGTGTTTGTGTGCCCCACGATCCCGGTAATTATTGGGATCTCTCTCTCACACACACGCCTGAATACCTGAATGGGAAATCATTTGAACTGTCAAATTCTCTCTCTCACACAAACACACCCAAATGCACACGTGCAATATATATATATATATATATACACACATACACACCTTTACTCTATCTGTTTATGGTTAGCTTGGTTTAATTGTTTTACACCGGTCTGAATTATACAGTAGCTACGGCATTGAGTATAGGTTCTTTATTACCTGAATACTTGTCCCACACGTGTGTGGGATTATTGTTTGATACCAGAGTAAATGATCTTTCCATTGTTAAGGAAACGCCGCAGGATGACTTCAAGCACTTTATTTATAACAAATAATTTTGTAGCACAGTCTACTGGTCAACATGAGCTACCAGAATGATTCAGAGTTTAAAGTCTCAAAATATGGAGGGAGGGGAGGGGGTAATCTTCAGCAGGCACCAAACACTATTGATATGCAGCTATCTATTAATATGAATATTTATAGTGAGTATGTATATTCATAGATTTCACATGACATCACGTTCCAAGGGGCACGCCCGAGGGCACAAAAGACTTTCCGCTGCCCGCCAACCATAAGAAAGCCTACATATAGCCTACATTTACTCTGAGTCTGTTGCTTTTGTGTTGCCAAAATGCCAGATAGTTGTTGTGCTATTGGATTCATTAATCGAAGAGTAGACAAGCCTGGACTGTGTTTCTATAGAATTTCGTCCGATAAAGAAAACCCAGAGAGGAGATGATTCAGTGTGCTGTTTCTCTCCATGTCAAGAGAAGCAGATGACAAATTACACAACATGGAGACTCTGAACAAACTATACTATACTGTCATGTCTGCCGGTCTGTTTACTGTCGGTTAGAAAAACACCTTTTGAGAAGACTTAAAGATAACCATCTACTATTCACTTTTGACCACAGAACCAGGAAACACTAGTAAAATTCCTTGGTTGTGTGTATGTGTTTCTTCAGGTCTTCCTACTAACACCAACTTCAACAGCAATCACCCTTGGGATATCCTGGTTCCTGGACTCCTGGTGGCTGTGGCTGTGGTTATGGTTGGGGCTGTGGCATTATACAGGAAGTTTAAGGTAGAACATGGCAGAACATTCTACCAATGTTGAAAATTATTAGTCATTCTAGTATATACTTGTAGATGTTACCGTTGACTGCTGAAGGGCTCTATGTCTTCTAGTAAGCAAGTCAACATTCCTCCGATATGATCATAGTATCAGATATGATTAGAACATATATTGTATGTTAATATACAATATCTGTTCTGATCACTCTTTCATTTATACCTTGCTCAACAAAAACCAGGCCAGAGGTTCCTGAGAATTCTAATCATCATCAATCAACATTAAACTACATGTTTATCTGTCCTCACATCATTCAGTGCCTGTGGCTCCAAACCCTGACGAGAGAGCGCCTGAGTTAGTCAGGTACAGTTAACTGGTTGGAGAAGAATGTTTACTTTGAGTACAATAGATGAGGCTTTAATGGTGGGTTATAAAATAAAACCCTGTCTCTGCAGACGTGGATAGAGTAGATGGTCTCGGCGGGACTGAAGTGGTTGTAGAGCATTGCCTCGGTAACATGTTGGTGTATATCTCCTACATATGGAAGCTTTTGGACGTCTAGAAGAACGCTGATTCATTTTTTTGCTGACTATCTCATTGGAAATGATTTCAGGCAACTAGATGACATGTCTAACAAGGTTCTTTAAAGATCCTGTAAAGTAAATTCCATGTTTTGCTTCCAAGTACATTATATACGTGTGAAATGAGTTCCTGTGTCACTAAGTGAATGTTGTAGCTCGATGAGTCTTTCATGGATGAAACATGCCTATTCATTTTGCTTCTGTTGGATACAGCTGTTGATTAAAGTTTCTTGTATTGATGAATTAGTAGTTATTGTGTACATGTAAGAACCTTCTATAATCTGGTGTCGGGAGAGAGACAATAAGGTAAGTTATTTTTTGTATGTGTACTGTTAAACAAAAAGCAGATAAGCTGGCATGTAATAAGAAATATGGGGACCTTACCAAACAAGGTGAAATAATTTGAAACCTCAGATAGATCGGCTACTGTTCTTTCATGTTTTATGCATTTCGTATTCCTAAATATTGTAGTTTTATGATGCATTGGTGTTTTGGGGGGGTGATGATGAGTGTCTTCTACTTTCTCCCCGTGTGACAGTGGAGGATTTGGAGCATAATGATGGAACTGCAGAGAGGCCCTACTTCATGTCCGAGAACCTGCTCACCATCCTGAACAAGTCCAACGAGGGGACCAAGACAATGGACTAACCTGAAGGACCGTGTGTGTGTATGTGTCCATATGACTGTTATTGATTGCCACACTGTGTGTGGGTAAGTGTGTGTGTGTGATGGTTTTGTTGATTGACTGTCAGATGACGTGCGTGTGCATGTGAGTGAAGAGAACAAAGGGAGATGAGTTCCAACAGCCATTATTAACCATGTCTGTGATGTGTATGGAATGTGCCTTAAGTATGCTATAAAGTAGCTGGGCTCCGTATAATTTTGACACAAGCAAAGCAATGAGAGATTACTTTTTTTAACAAGAATAGTTGTCTTTTTGACACCCGTTCATACTGACTACTGAAGTAGCACGGTCTAATTGATAAGTGGCAATTGTTTGCTAAACAGTAGGTGAAGATGACAGGACAAAAATGGATTTCATTGTCGGGTTTCTATTCAACCATGATTGTACTTTTGACATTTGATTTTAGAGAACTTTAACTGTTAATTCTTTTTTCTCTATTAGATGTCTGAGTTGCTATCTTGAGAATGACAGTTTTATCTGTCGGGTTACTATGGATTGACAATAGTCTGTTGCTTTAGGCCTATTGTACCAATGCCACCAGTATTACGTTTGAAAAAAAAGCTGTCATGCTAAGATACTAAAATGTTATATAAAGTTATTTTATTTTCCTCATTAGGTTGTCTTGATTCATGTTGTTAAGCATTCACCATGTACTGCCCTGTATTGTACTTACAATTTACCAAATCAGGTTTTACAGTTTAAACCATAAACTAAAGTAGAGTTGAGACTGAAAATATTTTGTCAGCTTGACCTAAAATGCATTATTTTGTAATGCTCAAGTTGTGTTTGTAATGTGATATTACAACATGTAATGTGTTGTTGCTTTTCACAGTGAAGGTTCTTGTAAATAAAGTGTTTCGTAAGCTACAAGACGTTATTGAAGTGTGATATGTTTATGATGAAGACATTAATATAATTTCAAGAGTAATCATTTCTATGTACATAATTAGATGCAGCATGTCTTGTATCATACTGGATACAACATTTAAATTGTTCTAATTTTGTCAGTAACGAGACTCTAGTTGTAAATTACATTCAGTTGACCATAGAGACAGTTGTTGTTTTGTTAACAATTAAACAAGATAAACATTCAACAACAATATTTAAAAAATATTATGAGAAAGCAATTATAATAGCGGCTACACCTGCTTGTGATTGGCTTTTGTCTGAGAGAATGTGAGTGTGTGTGTTGGTGTGTGTGCAGTCATGATCCAAATGAAACACACAATCAAGCCCCCAGGTGTGTTCGAACAGGAGTGTGACTTCCCTGAAGTCAGGTGTTCTTCCTGGACACAGAATCAGAATCAGAAAGGGGTTTTAATCGCCATGAAAGTTTGCATAGACAAGAAATTTACTTTGGCAGGATGGTGCATACATTAAACATATAGGAATCTTAAAACTTACATATGTGATCTAACTATTCAAAAGGAACAAAGTCTCGCTGATACTACATTTACATTTAGCAGACGCTCTTATCCAGAGCGACTTACAGTAAGTACAGGGACATTCACCCGAGGCAAGTAGGGTGAAGTGCCTTGCCCAAGGACACACAGTCATTTGTCACAGCCTGGAATCGAACCAGCAACCTTTGGATTACTAGCCCATTCCCTAACAGCTCAGCCACCTGACTCCACTAAGCGAAGTCTAGCTAATACGAAAGGGTTTAGAATAAAATATAAAGTAGCCATAATTTAAAAATACAGATACAAATACTACAAAAGATACAAATAGGGCAAATTGCAATGTGGCAAGATGTCATTGTGCAGGTTGTGATTAAAGTCATTAAAGTCAGTGTGAGCCCTTGGCCTTGTTGAAGAGGCCAACAGCGGATGGAAAGAAACTGTTCTTATGGCGTGAGGTTTTGGTCCTGATGGACCGCAGGCTTCTGCCAGAGGGGGGTAGCTGGAACAGAGGGTGTCCAGGGTGGGAGGGGTCGGCCACAATCTTCCTCGCTCGCCTCAGGGTCCTTGAGGTGTGCAGGTCCTCGAGGGTAGGCAGATTGCAGCTGATCACCTTCTCAGCAGTGCGGATGATATGCTGCAGTCTGCTCTTGTCCTTGGCAGTGTCTTTGGCAGGTTGAATTTCTTCAGATGCCGTCGGAAGTACATCCTCTGTTGTGCTTTTTTGGTGAGGGAGTTGATGTTCAGTTCCCACTTGAGGTCCTGGGATAGGATGGTGCCCAGGAAGCGGTGTTGACTGGGGAGTCACACAGGGTGATGGGGGTGAGTGGGGCTGTATTTTTCCTGAAGTCCACAACCATCTCCACTGTGTTAAGAGCATTGAGCTCAAAGTTGTTCTGGCTACAGCAGGTCACCAGGTTGTCTGCTTCCCACCTGTAATCAGACTCGTCCCCATCAGAGATGAGCCCAATGAGGGTGGTGTCGTCCGCAAACTTCAGAAGTTTGACAGACGGATTACTGGAGGTGCAGCTGTTGGTGTACAGGGAGAAGAGCAGAGGGGAAAGGACGCAGCCCTGAGGAGATCCGGTGCTGATGGACCGGGAGTCAGAGACTTGTGTTCCCAGCTTAACACACTGCTTCCTGTCAGACAGGAAGTCTGTGATCCACCTGCAGGTGGAATCAGTCACGTTCAGCTGGGAGAGCTTGTCCTGAAGCAGGGCTGGGATGATGGTATTGAAGGCAGAGCTGAAGTCCACAAACAGGATCCTGGCGTAGTCCTGGGGAGTCCAGGTGCTGTAGGGTGAAGTGGAGGGCCATGTTAACTGCGTCGTCCACAGACCTGTTGGCTCTGTAGGCAAACTGCAGGGGGTCCAGTAGAGGGTCTGTGATGGATTTAAGGAGGCTATTCTACCTGGCACAGGGACACTGTGAAATCAAGGTTAACCCCAAACCCTGGACAGAGGGGCTCAGCGAATGTGATGTGAAAGGTGTGCAGATAACCTGTAATCAGACTCATCCCTGCCAGAGATGATCCCAATTAGGGTGGTGTCAGCAGAGAGCAGCTTCATGCCAATGTCCTGCACGTCATTGTTACTCAGCTGTTACGAGTTTAACTTCATGTTTGAGGCCAGAGAAGCACAGCCCTGCTCTGTGACCAGACAGACTGACAGCCTGTAGAAGGTTATCATTACAAGAAGGACTACAAACACTACCGTGGTCCGTGACGCGCTCCTAGTTGTGGTGCTGCTTTGTCGCTATAGGTTTTACAGGACAGTGATTGGAGGGCTAAGGAGGTTGTCTGGCTGCTTACCTTCGACTGCGAAGCTCCCTATATTGGGAAAATGTAGCTGGTTTATCCACTTTGTATTGATGACATGGTTATAGTACCACACACAATATTCTTTCAAATGAATAACATATGTTATACATTTATGGTCTACACCCCCTTTTGAGAAACGTGTTTTTTCCAACCCCACTACTTGAGATGAAAGTTTCTGCACAAAATACTTAATATGAATTAGCAATAATACACAAAACATGCTTTTGATATTCTTTGAAGTGCTTCAAGTACAATAACGCTGCTAGTTTTAAGAGCATTATTCATACAGCCTCTAGGTCTATGGCACATCTATGTGCCTCATGAAACATAGATGGTAAGAAAACTTAATTTATTGATCAAATAGAAATGTCACCTTTTTGTCTAAAACGCATTGTTTCGGGAGACGACATATGGTCTCCATGGTGTATAGACATATCATGACGTCATGGGGCAGACAGGGATTGTGACGTGCTTTACCAAATTATAAGAACTCGTTACACAATCAAATCAGTCATTGATGCTCTGTAGACAAGTAGCGAAAAGCTTTTGATTCTACTTTTTCCTCGTTGGTAAGTGTACTGGAATTGTACATTTTATTTGAGTATTTCCTATTTCCTTCCTCGTTTGTCATTTTTAAAGAAACATGGATGAAATCCCAAAGCATTAAAAACTTTGGCGGCCTAAACAGAAGGTAAGTCTGGTAAACCTAAAGTAAATAAAACAATTTACACTGTCGATAAACATCGACAAAAATACTTAGTTATTGTATCAGTAAGGTACTTTTGCGTTTGACAGTTGTGTTTCACACATAGCCTACCTAACGTGATTAATACTGTAGACCTTTTTCATAGTCATCATATGTATATCCATTTCATATGTAAAAGTCCTGTTTCTTTTTCGAAAAATAAAATAATCTCTGTTCAAGACACTCGCTGTATTTTCCCGCTAACCCTAACCCTTCTCACTCTTGTGTGTGCGTGTATGTATGTTTTCATACGTCTGCGTGTGTTTGTGTGTGTTTGTGTGTGTGTGTGTGCGTGTCTAGCCTGCTCGTCTCGCTACCCTCCAGTTGCCCCTCGCGCCCTGCTGGCCAGAGCTGGGACTGAAGCTTCCTGCCCTGCTGTTCTCAGACAGGAAGCTGCTGTTCTCAGAAGATCAGAACCCCCTCCAGGTAGGAACACATACCTGTAGAGACTCAACACATTGGACACTATGTTCATGTCTGACACACTGATCAAAAGCAACATACAAATAGTTTTGCATTTAGTAAGAACAGTAGATAACAAAGGTTCAGAAGTGCATAAGTCTAACAGTATTTCAGTGGGTAGAGCCAAGGTCTGTATTTTACTATTTAATATCAGCATAATCCCAAATACAGTATGTTAATGTCGAAGTGTAATAATAACAATATAATCATGTCAGAACTTGGTGCCAAAGCCTCCTCGATGCCCAGAGCCCAGCCGCAAGAGCAAGGCTGCCAGGAAGGCTGCAGGAGCTGAGAAGGACACAGGGGGCAACAAAGGGCCTTTGGCAGAGTCCTGGAGGGTTGTGGAGGACGCTGGAGCGGCTTATCCTTCAGCCCTGGATGACGAGCTGGCAGGACTAGGCAGGGTGGTCAGTAGAAGGCCCTAATCCACCTCCCTGGGTACTACAGACTCCAGCCAGGCTCCTCTTCTCCTCTCTATCTTCCTCCACCTTTCCTGTATCTCTGATACTGGCTCTGTTACTGTGCCTTGATAAGTATTTTTCTTGCCTGCAGGTGACTGGTGGTGCATGTGCGAAGATGCTTCCCGTCCCCCAGACCAGCTACTGTGAGTCTTTGTTCATTAATGTATCAAATGTAGACTATTCCTGATGAAATGATCCCTTGCTGTCAAGAGAAGGGATCCACCAATCACATTGTCACTCTCCTCTTCCTGTAGGTGTTCTTCCAGCAATCAAAAGTTACTCTCGCCCAGTGGAACCAATCAGAGCATCGGCCTCTGAAACACCCGGGCCCCTGGGCTGCAGATCAACACCAGATGGAAGGGAGAGTGCGTACTCCTCTCCACCTGCGTCTCCACCTGCGTCTCCACCTGCGTCTCCACCTCCGTCTCCATGGCGACCTGAGGCGCAGTCTCCAGGTTCTTCTCCACCTCCAACCTTGAATGACCCTGTGACCTGGGAGACCACGCCCAGTCTTCTGTCATCGGAGGAGACCGAGGACGACCGTTCTGTGTTGGAGGCCATGATGTCACACCCGTGAGTGCTCCTCCAAACGTCCCCTTTAGACTAGTGTCCTGTTCAGCATAATGTTACGATGCGTCGTCAGTTGTCATTGTACTGTGAAGTGATGTCAAATGTCAGTTCTTGTTGTCGTTACAGTCATTGGAAAATCTTCAACAGGGTCTTGTTGAGGAAGGTAAATAAAATATTTACTATAATTCCCTTTGCTCAGTCTGACAATCATATTTCAAATGTAATAGTAACATTTCTTTTTCGAAAAATAAAAGAATTTCTGTTCAAGACACTCGCTGTATTTCGCCGCTAGTCCCTTCTCACTCCTGCTTATGTTTGTGTGCGCGCGTGTGTTTTCATACGTCTGTGTATTTACGTGGCGTGTGTGTGTCTGTGTGTGTCTGTGTGTCTAGCCTGCTCGTCTGGCTACCTACCGCCTCGCGCCCTGTTGGCCAGAGCTGGGAGCTGAACTGAAGCTTCCTGCCCTGCTGTTCTCAGAAGTTCAGAACCCCCTCCAGGTATAATAAGGAATAACAGATTAAGGACACTCAGTCCTCACTGTCAGTGTCAGGACAGTTATCTTCCAGTTCCTCAGTTTCTTTTGTGTTGGCACAATTACAACAACGACATAAGTCTGTGCAACACAGTCCTGCAGAAAAACATGAACATCTGCTTGTCTCACACGCACTTTTGCAGCCGCAGTGTATCACATGCAAAACACTGTCAGGGGCCGAATTTCTGTTACGTGCAAGGTCCCATCCTCTATTTGCCAAACATATCCATCCATGTTGACAAAAAGAAGCTACCTTATTGGTGTATAACGATCACGTGTCGAACCGTGCCACCAAAATCCTATTATACGCTCTGAAGAAACTAGTTCTGCATAAAACATAGACGCAACGATAATCGACTGGAATTTCAGCGACAAACTTTTTTTTGGTAGCTTAGCACTTTTTTTTTTTTATGAGCTAAAGATTGTGTAGATGCCAGACTGTGGAGCGGGAATCATTTTCTAAAAGACTTTCCGTGGTTCACCTTGCAGCCTAGTAGGAACACATACCTGGAGAGACTCAACACATTTGACACTTTGTTCATGTTGTCCACATTGATCAAAAGTGACATACAAACATACAGTAGATAATAAAGGTTCAGAAGTGCATAAGTCTAACAGTTTTTCAGTGGGTAGAGCAAAGGGAGTCTGTATTTTACCAGCTACTATCAACATAATCTCAAATACAGTATATTAATGTCGAAGAGCAATAATAACAATATAATCATGTCAGAACTTGGTGCCAAAGCCTCCTCGATGCCCGGAGCCCAGCCGCAAGAGCAAGGCTGCCAGGAAGGCTGCAGGAGCTGAGAAGGACACAGGGGGCAACAAAGGGCCTCTGGCAGAGTCCTGGAGGGTTGTGGAGGACGCTGGAGCGGCTTATCCTTCAGCCCTGGATGACGAGCTGGCAGGACTAGGCAGGGTGGTGAGTAGAAGGCCCTAATCCACCTCCCTGGGTACTACAGACTCCAGCCAGGCTCCTCTTCTCCTCTCTATCTTCCTCCACCTTTCCTGTATCTCTGATACTGCCTCTGTTACTGTGCCTTGCTAAGTATTTTTCTTGCCTGCAGGTGACTGGTGGTGCATGTGCGAAGATGCTTCCCGTCCCCCAGACCAGCTACTGTGAGTCTTTGTTCATTAATGTATCAAATGTAGACTATTCCTGATGAAATGATCACTTTCTGTCAAGAGAAGGGATCCACCAATCACATTGTCACTCTTCTCTTCCTGTAGGTGTTCTTCCAGCAATCAAAAGTTCCTCTCACCCAGTGGAACCAATCAGAGCATCGGCCTCTGAAACACCCGGGCCCCTGGGCTGCAGAGCCACACCAGATGGAAGGGAGAGTGCGTACTCCTCTCCACCTGCGTCTCCACCTGCGTCTCCACCTGCGTCTCCACCTCTGTCTCCACCTCCGTCTCCACCTCCGTCTCCATGCCGACCTGAGGCGCAGTCTCCAGGTTCTTCTCTACCTCCAACCTTGAATGAACCCGTGACCTGGGAGACCACGCCCAGTCTTCTGTCATCGGAGGAGACCGAGGACGAGCGTTCTGTGTTGGAGGCCATGATGTCACACCCGTGAGTGCTCCTCCAAACGTCCCCTTTAGACTAGTGTCCTGTTCAGCATAATGTTACGATGCGTCGTCAGTTGTCATTGTACTGTGAATATCAACGATATTATCGGCCGATATTAGGCATTTTTCAAACTATTGGTATCGGCATTTATAATGTCCGATAAATTAATATAAAAATATATTCATATATCTCCCACAAATAAAAACTTTAAAACTCAAATTGTATATGAAAGTTTTATTGTACCATGAAGAATCAGTTGTCACCCGCACAAAATGAGTGAAAACATTATTTCCGGAAAATGCTGAAGAAAATGAACGAAGCCCATAGTTCAGCATGGCATCCGGACGTCCAAACGTCCCCTTTAGACTAGTGTCCTGTTCAGCATAATGTTACGATGCGTCGTCAGCTGTCATTGTACTGTGAAGTGATGTCAAATGTCAGTTCTTGTTCTCGTTACAGTCATTGGAAAATCATCAACAGGGTCCTGTTGAGGAAGGTAAATAAAATGTTTACTATAATTCCCTTTACTCAGTCTGACAATCACCACATGTATCTGTATTGCCATATTCTCCCTCCCTCCCTCCCTCTCAGAACAAGAGCGTAGCTGAGCTGCAGGAGCGCTCGGAGGAGGTCATGGAGTGGGTTCTCAAGGTGACCAACGAGGTGGTCCTGCCCGTCATGGCCCTTTACCAGGTCCTCCACATCCGCAAAGACCAAGATGGCCGCCCGCTGTCCGCCACCATCTCCTACAGCAGCTGTGACTCCCAGAGTGACAGGTCCTCTTCCGCAGGGCTGCTGTCCACAGCCAGGCCTGTCGTCACTGGCTCTCTGACTGGGATGGTATGTTTCAACCCTGCTGATTCTCCCCAGGACCAGGCCTCTTCTCCGGGCTCCGCCCAGCCCTACGTTCCCCAGGGCGTTCTGAGAATTATCTCAGAGAGGTTGCACCATCTGCTGCTAGGAGGGCAGGGATCCAGGTCCCAGAGCAGGATGCTGGGTGGCAGGCCTCCGATGTTGGACTCTGATAGGCGAAGGACGTCCTCGCCACGGCATCCCTCACTGTGGCAGAGATCCTGATGAAGGTGCAGGCGGTGAGGGATAAACAAGAGCACGATGCAGAGGACAAGCTGTCAGCCTGTGCGGAGGAGCTCTACGAGTCTGTCATGGGAGAGGTGCTGGAGAAGTTTGCACTCCACCGCCCCTGCTGCTTGCTGTCGGACTGCCGTGTGACCTGATATGCAACGCCTGGCAGGACGCCAAGGAGAAGATTCAGGTCCTCGCCAACAGCCACACCGACGCCATCAACGAGCTGGTGTCCACACGGCCCCCGTTGTCTGCCGACACGAGGGAGAGGATGGAGATGGCCTCCTTCCTCATTGGTAGCGTGGCGGAGGCGGAAGAGATGGAGAAGGCGATGGCTCCGCCCAGCCGCGTGACGTCACCGACCCTCTGCTCCCTGAAGGAGAGCCTCTCTGGAATCCTGGCCTGCCACGCCCTGTTCCAGAGCCCGGGCGTGGTCCCCACGGAGGAGAAGCTGGACCTGGTGAGGATGGTGGGGGGCTTCCTCCAGGAGATGGAGCCCACAGAAGGAGGCTCTTCCCTGGACCAGCCCCAAGAGGCCTACGAGGCCTCCCTGCTCCAGAGCGTGGCCACAGCCTGCAACGTAATCCACAACGTCCTGAAGAACTTCCACGCAGCCCAGCAGCTGACTGGGCAAGTGGAGGTGGCAGACTTCCTGCAGCCTGGAAGTAAGACCTTCACCATGGTGGTGAAGTGTGTTAGCCAGAGCCTGCTAGGAGACGTTGCCATGGAGCTGGATGCCCTGAGGAGGAGCCCGGGGGCCAGCATCAGCAGTGGGAGGAGCAGCAGGAATCAGGAATGCCTCCCTCTTGACACGCAGCAGGAGCGACCAGTGGAGTGCAGCTCTGCTAGCAAGGAAGAGCAGGAGGAGGAGGATCCTCAGAAGAAGGAGGAGACCGAACTTCCCTCCTCCAGGAGCACTAGCGCCTGGAGCGAGGCTAGCAGTGCTGCCAGCTGCCAAGACCTCAGCCTAACCGCTGAAAACATGCTGGATGCCATCGTGCGGATGGCCCACTCGGCCTCCAGTTCCTCCCCCGACAATCAGGACGACAAATGCGACGGAGGCTCCTCCGTCAAATCGTTCTGACCAGGCGGAGTACGACCTGGGCCGCCTGCTGGCATCCCACACCATGTGCACCAGGATGTTCCAGGTGAGGATCCACCACTTCTCCGAGCAGTTGATTGGACACATTTATCAGCTTCTCCTGGACACCCGGATGGGACGACTCCCCTCGACACCCCATTGCCGCTCCGAGCCCAACTTCCAGAACCTGGAGGACAAGGAGCGCCTGGACCAGGAGCTCTTCACCCCTCTGCTGTACAATTTCTTCCAGATGTCCTTCAAGAGCCTGATGGGGAACCTTCTGGGCGAAGAAGACCTCACGCACGACCACCGGGCCGACTCCTGCAGCGATGCGTCCTCGGACAGCAGTGACAGCAGCAGTGACAGCAGCAGTGACAGCAGCAGTGACAGCAGTGACTTTCCCTCCCTGGACTGGTCCCGTGGGATGACGCCGGGCCCCAGGCATGGGGTTGTGGGTAGTAGGAGATCGCAGAGCAGGTTAAAGCCCTCCTGCAGCCAGGACCAGAGGTGGGCGCTGGAGGCCATTTGTGAGGTGTTGACTACCCAGGCGGGAAGTGACCTCTACAAGACCTGCAACGACCCACAAGAAAACATGGTCGTTGTTAACAAACGTCGACGTGGAGCAGCGTCGTGTCGACGTGGAGCAGCGCGGTGTCGACGTGGAGCAGCGTTGTGTCGACGTGGAGCAGCGTGGTGTCGACGTGGAGCAGCGTGGTGTCGACGTGGAGGAGCGTCGTGTCGACGTGGAGCAGCGTGGTGTCGACGTGGAGCAGCGTGGTGTCGACTTGGAGCAGCGTTGTGTCGACGTGGAGCAGCGTGGTGTCGACGTGGAGGAGCGTGGTGTCGACGTGGAGCAGCGTGGTGTCGACGTGGAGCAGCGTGGTGTCGACGTGGAGGAGCGTGGTGTCGACGTGGAGCAGCGTGGTGTCGACGTGGAGGAGCGTGGTGTCGACGTGGAGCAGCGTTGTGTCGACGTGGAGCAGCCTCGTGTCGACTTGGTGTCGACGTGGAGCAGCGTCGTGTCAACGATATTATCGGCCGATATTAGGCATTTTCCAAACTATCGGTATCGGCATTTATAATGTCCGATAAATTAATATAAAAATATATTCATATATCTCCCACAAATAAAAACTTTAAAACTCAAATTGTATATGAAAGTTTTATTGTACCATGAAGAATCAGTTGTCACCCGCACAAAATGAGTGAAAACATTATTTCCGGAAAATGCTGAAGAAAATGAACGAAGCCTATAGTTCAGCATGGCACCCGGACAGCGCGACTCATTCCACTCTTTACCTACACCTGTGTGAACCAATGAAAGTTGCCACAGCCGATAAGGCGGCATTAACATTCCGCAAGGATACGTCTTCACTCACTCCCTGTTGTAAGCTATGGAGCTACTGCCATCCCCATCTCCCCCGTGCTGTCTGAACAATTTCGAAACTCTTGGGCACCTCCCATTTTTTGGTACTAAATGACATCTTACTCATTCAGTGTCCAACCACCGAGGAGAGAGGACCTCTGAACTTTCGCTTAGGAACACTGCATAACACACAGCCTATATACTGCCGATTGAAATGAACAATTGAAAGTCTTCTAAAAAGGAAATTGTGCTTCCGTGGACATCTCTCCTGTACCAATAACTCGTACATACACATATTATTCAGTTGATTGTTTGAGAAGACTTTATGCGATGTATAGGATCGAACTCTCAGCTCCCTCCTCTCAGCTCGCGAACTCTCTCTCTCAGCTCCTTCCTCTCAGCTCGCAAATTCTCTCAGCTCCCTCCTCTCGCTCGCAAACTCTCTCTCATCTCCTTTAGCTCCCTCTTCTCAGCTCGCAAACTGTGTCCCAGTCTCCCCCGTGCTGTCTGAACAATTTAGGTTTGCTTCGGCACCTCCCATTTTTTGGTACTAAATGACATCTTACTCATTCAGTGTCCATTCTCGGGATGGTTAGTGGACACGTTGTGTCCCGAACATTTCACTAAACCGAAATTTTGTCCTATAAATGGTGTCGCGCGTTGAGAAGGTGAGAGAAGACGCGCTTCACTGAAGTTTTAAACCCCGCACAAGCTTCCAATTGAAACGTGGAACTACCCATTTTCCTGTGATGGAACCCGAGTTGTCTGACGAACTACAGAGCGAGCAGTCCATAGGCCTCTCCGTCAACTGGACTTTGACGCTTGGATGCATAAGTCTGACTTTCCAATCAGACGCCAGCGGAATTGCTTTCGTGTCAACCCTGAGCAACGAAGTAAATATTCGCAGTGTGAACACAATGCGTCTCGCACTTTCCGGGCGGCGACTCGAAATGGTTGTGAGCGGGAAGGCTAGTGGATTGACAGTAGCCCTTCGGATTGGTTATAGCTGGCTGTGATGTCACCTCGTCTACTGCCTATCTCGTGTTCCTGTGTTTTGCTTCCTGCCTCATATTGTCTAGAGACAGGGAGTGCCTCCCCTCTACTCCGCCAAAGTCAAAGCTATTTCCATGTCTATGTCATCAATAAATTGTCAAATCAATAAGCAAGTGTCTTGACTGAATTGTGTCTGTGATGTCAAAAACGGTTTTCGTTAGAGAGAAACAGATCAGGGAGGTGTCTTCTGTACTACCAGGGAGAAACAGAGCGCTCACCTCACCGGCTTCCACAGCAAGTGTGCGCTCTCATAACGCTCTCTGCACCGCGACTCATTCCGCTCATTAGAATCAGAATCTGTTTTTTAATAATAATAATAATAAATTGTATTTCTAACGCACCTTTCATCCGAAAACAGATGTCAAGGTGCTACAGTTAAGATTATAAAACAAGGTAAAACATCAATATAAAATACAATAGACAAGTAAAACTCACAAGATCTGCTAAAAAGAAAGGTTTTTATTGCCATTTAAGTTTACACAAACACGGAATTTACTGTGGCAGGAAGGTGCACATATACGAATCTAAATTTTAAAAAGTTGAATGTATGAATAAAATAAAAAAGTATAATACTAAAGAGCTTAAGACCGAGGATAGAGGACCTCTGAACTTTTTCGCTTGAACACTGCGTAACACACCGCCAGTTGATTGTTTGTGGTGACTTTGTGCGATGAATGAGATGGAACTCTCTCAGGTCCCCCCTCTCAGCTCGCAAATTCTCAGCTCCCCCCTCTCAGCTCGTGAACTCTCTCAGCTCCCTCCTCTCAGCTCGCGAACTGCCATTCCCATCTCCCACATGTTGTCTGAACAATCTCGGAGCGCTTAAGCACCTCCCATTTATTTGTGCTAATTGACATCTGACACATTCAGTCTCCAACCACCGAGGAGAGAGGACTTCTGAACTTTCGCTTAGGAACACTGCGTAACACACAGCCTATATACTGCCGATTGAAATGAACAATTGAAAGTCTTCTAAAAAGGAAATTGTGCTTCCGTGGACATCTCTCCTGTACCAATAACTCGTACATACACATATTATTCAGTTGATTGTTTGAGGTGACTTTATGCGATGTATAGGATCGAACTCATATGCTCCCTCATCTCAGCTCGCGAACTCTCTCTCTCAGCTCCTTCCTCTCAGCTCGCAAATTCTCTCAGCTCCCTCCTCTCGCTCGCAAACTCTCTCTCATCTCCTTTAGCTCCCTCTTCTCAGCTCGCAAACTGTGTCCCAGTCTCCCCCGTGCTGTCTGAACAATTTCGGTGTGCTTGGGCACCTCCCATTTTTTGGTACTAAATGACATCTTACTCATTCAGTGTCCAACCACCGAGGAGAGAGGACCTCTGAATTTTCGCTTAGGAACACTGCATAACACACAGCCTATTCTATTGCCTATTGAAATGAACAATCGAAAATCTTCTAAAAAAGAAATTGTGCTTCCGTGGACATCTCTCCTGTACCAATAACTCATACATACACATATTACTCAGTTGATTGTTGGAAGTGACTTTATGCGATGTATAGGATCGAACTCTCAGCTCCCTCCTCTCAGCTCGCGAATTGTGTCCCAGTCTCCCCCGTGCTGTCTGAACAATTTCGGTTTGCTTCGGCACCTCCCATTTTTTGGTACTAAATGACATCTTACTCATTCAATGTCCATTCTCGGGATGGTTAGTGGACACGTTGTGTCCCGAACATTTCACTAAACCGAAATTTTGTCCTATAAATGGTGTCGCGCGTTGAGAAGGTGAGAGAAGACGCGCTTCACTGAAGTTTTAAACCCCGCACAAGCTTCCAATTGAAACGTGGAACTACCCATTTTCCTGTGATGGAACCCGAGTTGTCTGACGAACTACAGAGCGAGCAGTCCATAGGCCTCTCCGTCAACTGGACTTTGACGCTTGGATGCATAAGTCTGACTTTCCAATCAGACGCCAGCGGAATTGCTTTCGTGTCAACCCTGAGCAACGAAGTAAATATTCGCAGTGTGAACACAATGCGTCTCGCACTTTCCGGGCGGCGACTCGAAATGGTTGTGAGCGGGAAGGCTAGTGGATTGACAGTAGCCCTTCGGATTGGTTATAGCTGGCTGTGATGTCACCTCGTCTACTGCCTATCTCGTGTTCCTGTGTTTTGCTTCCTGCCTCATATTGTCTAGAGACAGGGAGTGCCTCCCCTCTACTCCGCCAAAGTCAAAGCTATTTCCATGTCTATGTCATCAATAAATTGTCAAATCAATAAGCAAGTGTCTTGACTGAATTGTGTCTGTGATGTCAAAAACGGTTTTCGTTAGAGAGAAACAGATCAGGGAGGTGTCTTCTGTACTACCAGGGAGAAACAGAGCGCTCACCTCACCGGCTTCCACAGCAAGTGTGCGCTCTCATAACGCTCTCTGCACCGCGACTCATTCCACTCATTAGAATCAGAATCTGTTTTTTAATAATAATAATAATAAATTGTATTTCTAACGCACCTTTCATCCGAAAACAGATGTCAAGGTGCTACAGTTAACATTATAAAACAAGGTAAAACATCAATATAAAATACAATAGACAAGTAAAACTCACAAGATCTGCTAAAAAGAAAGGTTTTTATTGCCATTTAAGTTTACACAAACACGGAATTTACTGTGGCAGGAAGGTGCACATATACGAATCTAAATTTTAAAAAGTTGAATGTATGAATAAAATAAAAAAGTATAATACTAAAGAGCTTAAGACCGAGGATAGAGGACCTCTGAACTTTTTCGCTTGAACACTGCGTAACACACCGCCAGTTGATTGTTTGTGGTGACTTTGTGCGATGAATGAGATGGAACTCTCTCAGGTCCCCCCTCTCAGCTCGCAAATTCTCAGCTCCCCCCTCTCAGCTCGTGAACTCTCTCAGCTCCCTCCTCTCAGCTCGCGAACTGCCATTCCCATCTCCCACATGTTGTCTGAACAATCTCGGAGCGCTTAAGCACCTCCCATTTATTTGTGCTAAATGACATCTGACACATTCAGTCTCCAACCACCGAGGAGAGAGGACTTCTGAACTTTCGCTTAGGAACACTGCGTAACACACAGCCTATATACTGCCGATTGAAATGAACAATTGAAAGTCTTCTAAAAAGGAAATTGTGCTTCCGTGGACATCTCTCCTGTACCAATAACTCGTACATACACATATTATTCAGTTGATTGTTTGAGGTGACTTTATGCGATGTATAGGATCGAACTCTATGCTCCCTCGTCTCAGCTCGCGAACTCTCTCTCTCAGCTCCTTCCTCTCAGCTCGCAAATTCTCTCAGCTCCCTCCTCTCGCTCGCAAACTCTCTCGCATCTCCTTTAGCTCCCTCTTCTCAGCTCGCAAACTGTGTCCCAGTCTCCCCCGTGCTGTCTGAACAATTTCGGTGTGCTTGGGCACCTCCCATTTTTTGGTACTAAATGACATCTTACTCATTCAGTGTCCAACCACCGAGGAGAGAGGACCTCTGAATTTTCGCTTAGGAACACTGCATAACACACAGCCTATTCTATTGCCTATTGAAATGAACAATCGAAAATCTTCTAAAAAAGAAATTGTGCTTCCGTGGACATCTCTCCTGTACCAATAACTCATACATACACATATTACTCAGTTGATTGTTGGAAGTGACTTTATGCGATGTATAGGATCGAACTCTCAGCTCCCTCCTCTCAGCTCGCGAATTGTGTCCCAGTCTCCCCCGTGCTGTCTGAACAATTTCGGTTTGCTTCGGCACCTCCCATTTTTTGGTACTAAATGACATCTTACTCATTCAGTGTCCATTCTCGGGATGGTTAGTGGACACGTTGTGTCCCGAACATTTCACTAAACCGAAATTTTGTCCTATAAATGGTGTCGCGCGTTGAGAAGGTGAGAGAAGACGCGCTTCACTGAAGTTTTAAACCCCGCACAAGCTTCCAATTGAAACGTGGAACTACCCATTTTCCTGTGATGGAACCCGAGTTGTCTGACGAACTACAGAGCGAGCAGTCCATAGGCCTCTCCGTCAACTGGACTTTGACGCTTGGATGCATAAGTCTGACTTTCCAATCAGACGCCAGCGGAATTGCTTTCGTGTCAACCCTGAGCAACGAAGTAAATATTCGCAGTGTGAACACAATGCGTCTCGCACTTTCCGGGCGGCGACTCGAAATGGTTGTGAGCGGGAAGGCTAGTGGATTGACAGTAGCCCTTCGGATTGGTTATAGCTGGCTGTGATGTCACCTCGTCTACTGCCTATCTCGTGTTCCTGTGTTTTGCTTCCTGCCTCATATTGTCTAGAGACAGGGAGTGCCTCCCCTCTACTCCGCCAAAGTCAAAGCTATTTCCATGTCTATGTCATCAATAAATTGTCAAATCAATAAGCAAGTGTCTTGACTGAATTGTGTCTGTGATGTCAAAAACGGTTTTCGTTAGAGAGAAACAGATCAGGGAGGTGTCTTCTGTACTACCAGGGAGAAACAGAGCGCTCACCTCACCGGCTTCCACAGCAAGTGTGCGCTCTCATAACGCTCTCTGCACCGCGACTCATTCCGCTCATTAGAATCAGAATCTGTTTTTTAATAATAATAATAATAAATTGTATTTCTAACGCACCTTTCATCCGAAAACAGATGTCAAGGTGCTACAGTTAAGATTATAAAACAAGGTAAAACATCAATATAAAATACAATAGACAAGTAAAACTCACAAGATCTGCTAAAAAGAAAGGTTTTTATTGCCATTTAAGTTTACACAAACACGGAATTTACTGTGGCAGGAAGGTGCACATATACGAATCTAAATTTTAAAAAGTTGAATGTATGAATAAAATAAAAAAGTATAATACTAAAGAGCTTAAGACCGAGGATAGAGGACCTCTGAACTTTTTCGCTTGAACACTGCGTAACACACCGCCAGTTGATTGTTTGTGGTGACTTTGTGCGATGAATGAGATGGAACTCTCTCAGGTCCCCCCTCTCAGCTCGCAAATTCTCAGCTCCCCCCTCTCAGCTCGTGAACTCTCTCAGCTCCCTCCTCTCAGCTCGCGAACTGCCATTCCCATCTCCCACATGTTGTCTGAACAATCTCGGAGCGCTTAAGCACCTCCCATTTATTTGTGCTAAATGACATCTGACACATTCAGTCTCCAACCACCGAGGAGAGAGGACTTCTGAACTTTCGCTTAGGAACACTGCGTAACACACAGCCTATATACTGCCGATTGAAATGAACAATTGAAAGTCTTCTAAAAAGGAAATTGTGCTTCCGTGGACATCTCTCCTGTACCAATAACTCGTACATACACATATTATTCAGTTGATTGTTTGAGGTGACTTTATGCGATGTATATGAGATCGAAATGACATGTGAGCCGAGCCTTTCCATTTTCTTCCTGGTGCGCACCTCCATGTTGAGTTAAACCGATCATTTCGGAAAACATGATCTCTCACAAACTATAAGCCTGTCACGGTTAGCATAGGTTATCCACGCTCTAACATCGCTATTTCACAATGGGTTGGGTAGAGGAGTCTATCATGAACCTGTACATTTTTTACTTATTAAATATGTTTTTCCTATACATTGCAATTTTTCGCTAAACCAATGTTCGGAATGGTTAGGACGGAATGGTTAGCCTACATAAATGGGCAGAGTCGTAAATGTTGTTAATAAATTGGTGTCCTCCTACTGAGCTCCCGAGCTCCGATCGTAGCATATGCCATATCGAGAAAAGGCACCACTAAGGAGTTTAAAACCCCGCAATAGCCTCCAGCTCAGACGTCGAACGACATAGGCTATTTTCCTGTCATGGAACCCGTGTTGTTGATACACCCAGCAATCGTCCGCTAAAACATTCTCGGGATGGTTAGTGGACACGTTGTGTCCCGAACATTTCACTAAACCGAAATTTTGTCCTATAAATGGTGTCGCGCGTTGAGAAGGTGAGAGAAGACGCGCTTCACTGAAGTTTTAAACCCCGCACAAGCTTCCAATTGAAACGTGGAACTACCCATTTTCCTGTGATGGAACCCGAGTTGTCTGACGAACTACAGAGCGAGCAGTCCATAGGCCTCTCCGTCAACTGGACTTTGACGCTTGGATGCATAAGTCTGACTTTCCAATCAGACGCCAGCGGAATTGCTTTCGTGTCAACCCTGAGCAACGAAGTAAATATTCGCAGTGTGAACACAATGCGTCTCGCACTTTCCGGGCGGCGACTCGAAATGGTTGTGAGCGGGAAGGCTAGTGGATTGACAGTAGCCCTTCGGATTGGTTATAGCTGGCTGTGATGTCACCTCGTCTACTGCCTATCTCGTGTTCCTGTGTTTTGCTTCCTGCCTCATATTGTCTAGAGACAGGGAGTGCCTCCCCTCTACTCCGCCAAAGTCAAAGCTATTTCCATGTCTATGTCATCAATAAATTGTCAAATCAATAAGCAAGTGTCTTGACTGAATTGTGTCTGTGATGTCAAAAACGGTTTTCGTTAGAGAGAAACAGATCAGGGAGGTGTCTTCTGTACTACCAGGGAGAAACAGAGCGCTCACCTCACCGGCTTCCACAGCAAGTGTGCGCTCTCATAACGCTCTCTGCACCGCGACTCATTCCGCTCATTAGAATCAGAATCTGTTTTTTAATAATAATAATAATAAATTGTATTTCTAACGCACCTTTCATCCGAAAACAGATGTCAAGGTGCTACAGTTAAGATTATAAAACAAGGTAAAACATCAATATAAAATACAATAGACAAGTAAAACTCACAAGATCTGCTAAAAAGAAAGGTTTTTATTGCCATTTAAGTTTACACAAACACGGAATTTACTGTGGCAGGAAGGTGCACATATACGAATCTAAATTTTAAAAAGTTGAATGTATGAATAAAATAAAAAAGTATAATACTAAAGAGCTTAAGACCGAGGATAGAGGACCTCTGAACTTTTTCGCTTGAACACTGCGTAACACACCGCCAGTTGATTGTTTGTGGTGACTTTGTGCGATGAATGAGATGGAACTCTCTCAGGTCCCCCCTCTCAGCTCGCAAATTCTCAGCTCCCCCCTCTCAGCTCGTGAACTCTCTCAGCTCCCTCCTCTCAGCTCGCGAACTGCCATTCCCATCTCCCACATGTTGTCTGAACAATCTCGGAGCGCTTAAGCACCTCCCATTTATTTGTGCTAAATGACATCTGACACATTCAGTCTCCAACCACCGAGGAGAGAGGACTTCTGAACTTTCGCTTAGGAACACTGCGTAACACACAGCCTATATACTGCCGATTGAAATGAACAATTGAAAGTCTTCTAAAAAGGAAATTGTGCTTCCGTGGACATCTCTCCTGTACCAATAACTCGTACATACACATATTATTCAGTTGATTGTTTGAGGTGACTTTATGCGATGTATAGGATCGAACTCTATGCTCCCTCGTCTCAGCTCGCGAACTCTCTCTCTCAGCTCCTTCCTCTCAGCTCGCAAATTCTCTCAGCTCCCTCCTCTCGCTCGCAAACTCTCTCTCATCTCCTTTAGCTCCCTCTTCTCAGCTCGCAAACTGTGTCCCAGTCTCCCCCGTGCTGTCTGAACAATTTCGGTGTGCTTGGGCACCTCCCATTTTTTGGTACTAAATGACATCTTACTCATTCAGTGTCCAACCACCGAGGAGAGAGGACCTCTGAATTTTCGCTTAGGAACACTGCATAACACACAGCCTATTCTATTGCCTATTGAAATGAACAATCGAAAATCTTCTAAAAAAGAAATTGTGCTTCCGTGGACATCTCTCCTGTACCAATAACTCATACATACACATATTACTCAGTTGATTGTTGGAAGTGACTTTATGCGATGTATAGGATCGAACTCTCAGCTCCCTCCTCTCAGCTCGCGAATTGTGTCCCAGTCTCCCCCGTGCTGTCTGAACAATTTCGGTTTGCTTCGGCACCTCCCATTTTTTGGTACTAAATGACATCTTACTCATTCAGTGTCCATTCTCGGGATGGTTAGTGGACACGTTGTGTCCCGAACATTTCACTAAACCGAAATTTTGTCCTATAAATGGTGTCGCGCGTTGAGAAGGTGAGAGAAGACGCGCTTCACTGAAGTTTTAAACCCCGCACAAGCTTCCAATTGAAACGTGGAACTACCCATTTTCCTGTGATGGAACCCGAGTTGTCTGACGAACTACAGAGCGAGCAGTCCATAGGCCTCTCCGTCAACTGGACTTTGACGCTTGGATGCATAAGTCTGACTTTCCAATCAGACGCCAGCGGAATTGCTTTCGTGTCAACCCTGAGCAACGAAGTAAATATTCGCAGTGTGAACACAATGCGTCTCGCACTTTCCGGGCGGCGACTCGAAATGGTTGTGAGCGGGAAGGCTAGTGGATTGACAGTAGCCCTTCGGATTGGTTATAGCTGGCTGTGATGTCACCTCGTCTACTGCCTATCTCGTGTTCCTGTGTTTTGCTTCCTGCCTCATATTGTCTAGAGACAGGGAGTGCCTCCCCTCTACTCCGCCAAAGTCAAAGCTATTTCCATGTCTATGTCATCAATAAATTGTCAAATCAATAAGCAAGTGTCTTGACTGAATTGTGTCTGTGATGTCAAAAACGGTTTTCGTTAGAGAGAAACAGATCAGGGAGGTGTCTTCTGTACTACCAGGGAGAAACAGAGCGCTCACCTCACCGGCTTCCACAGCAAGTGTGCGCTCTCATAAAGCTCTCTGCACCGCGACTCATTCCGCTCATTAGAATCAGAATCTGTTTTTTAATAATAATAATAATAATAAATTGTATTTCTAACGCACCTTTCATCCGAAAACAGATGTCAAGGTGCTACAGTTAAGATTATAAAACAAGGTAAAACATCAATATAAAATACAATAGACAAGTAAAACTCACAAGATCTGCTAAAAAGAAAGGTTTTTATTGCCATTTAAGTTTACACAAACACGGAATTTACTGTGGCAGGAAGGTGCACATATACGAATCTAAATTTTAAAAAGTTGAATGTATGAATAAAATAAAAAAGTATAATACTAAAGAGCTTAAGACCGAGGATAGAGGACCTCTGAACTTTTTCGCTTGAACACTGCGTAACACACCGCCAGTTGATTGTTTGTGGTGACTTTGTGCGATGAATGAGATGGAACTCTCTCAGGTCCCCCCTCTCAGCTCGCAAATTCTCAGCTCCCCCCTCTCAGCTCGTGAACTCTCTCAGCTCCCTCCTCTCAGCTCGCGAACTGCCATTCCCATCTCCCACATGTTGTCTGAACAATCTCGGAGCGCTTAAGCACCTCCCATTTATTTGTGCTAAATGACATCTGACACATTCAGTCTCCAACCACCGAGGAGAGAGGACTTCTGAACTTTCGCTTAGGAACACTGCGTAACACACAGCCTATATACTGCCGATTGAAATGAACAATTGAAAGTCTTCTAAAAAGGAAATTGTGCTTCCGTGGACATCTCTCCTGTACCAATAACTCGTACATACACATATTATTCAGTTGATTGTTTGAGGTGACTTTATGCGATGTATAGGATCGAACTCTATGCTCCCTCATCTCAGCTCGCGAACTCTCTCTCTCAGCTCCTTCCTCTCAGCTCGCAAATTCTCTCAGCTCCCTCCTCTCGCTCGCAAACTCTCTCTCATCTCCTTTAGCTCCCTCTTCTCAGCTCGCAAACTGTGTCCCAGTCTCCCCCGTGCTGTCTGAACAATTTCGGTGTGCTTGGGCACCTCCCATTTTTTGGTACTAAATGACATCTTACTCATTCAGTGTCCAACCACCGAGGAGAGAGGACCTCTGAATTTTCGCTTAGGAACACTGCATAACACACAGCCTATTCTATTGCCTATTGAAATGAACAATCGAAAATCTTCTAAAAAAGAAATTGTGCTTCCGTGGACATCTCTCCTGTACCAATAACTCATACATACACATATTACTCAGTTGATTGTTGGAAGTGACTTTATGCGATGTATAGGATCGAACTCTCAGCTCCCTCCTCTCAGCTCGCGAATTGTGTCCCAGTCTCCCCCGTGCTGTCTGAACAATTTCGGTTTGCTTCGGCACCTCCCATTTTTTGGTAGTAAATGACATCTTACTCATTCAGTGTCCATTCTCGGGATGGTTAGTGGACACGTTGTGTCCCGAACATTTCACTAAACCGAAATTTTGTCCTATAAATGGTGTCGCGCGTTGAGAAGGTGAGAGAAGACGCGCTTCACTGAAGTTTTAAACCCCGCACAAGCTTCCAATTGAAACGTGGAACTACCCATTTTCCTGTGATGGAACCCGAGTTGTCTGACGAACTACAGAGCGAGCAGTCCATAGGCCTCTCCGTCAACTGGACTTTGACGCTTGGATGCATAAGTCTGACTTTCCAATCAGACGCCAGCGGAATTGCTTTCGTGTCAACCCTGAGCAACGAAGTAAATATTCGCAGTGTGAACACAATGCGTCTCGCACTTTCCGGGCGGCGACTCGAAATGGTTGTGAGCGGGAAGGCTAGTGGATTGACAGTAGCCCTTCGGATTGGTTATAGCTGGCTGTGATGTCACCTCGTCTACTGCCTATCTCGTGTTCCTGTGTTTTGCTTCCTGCCTCATATTGTCTAGAGACAGGGAGTGCCTCCCCTCTACTCCGCCAAAGTCAAAGCTATTTCCATGTCTATGTCATCAATAAATTGTCAAATCAATAAGCAAGTGTCTTGACTGAATTGTGTCTGTGATGTCAAAAACGGTTTTCGTTAGAGAGAAACAGATCAGGGAGGTGTCTTCTGTACTACCAGGGAGAAACAGAGCGCTCACCTCACCGGCTTCCACAGCAAGTGTGCGCTCTCATAACGCTCTCTGCACCGCGACTCATTCCGCTCATTAGAATCAGAATCTGTTTTTTAATAATAATAATAATAAATTGTATTTCTAACGCACCTTTCATCCGAAAACAGATGTCAAGGTGCTACAGTTAAGATTATAAAACAAGGTAAAACATCAATATAAAATACAATAGACAAGTAAAACTCACAAGATCTGCTAAAAAGAAAGGTTTTTATTGCCATTTAAGTTTACACAAACACGGAATTTACTGTGGCAGGAAGGTGCACATATACGAATCTAAATTTTAAAAAGTTGAATGTATGAATAAAATAAAAAAGTATAATACTAAAGAGCTTAAGACCGAGGATAGAGGACCTCTGAACTTTTTCGCTTGAACACTGCGTAACACACCGCCAGTTGATTGTTTGTGGTGACTTTGTGCGATGAATGAGATGGAACTCTCTCAGGTCCCCCCTCTCAGCTCGCAAATTCTCAGCTCCCCCCTCTCAGCTCGTGAACTCTCTCAGCTCCCTCCTCTCAGCTCGCGAACTGCCATTCCCATCTCCCACATGTTGTCTGAACAATCTCGGAGCGCTTAAGCACCTCCCATTTATTTGTGCTAAATGACATCTGACACATTCAGTCTCCAACCACCGAGGAGAGAGGACTTCTGAACTTTCGCTTAGGAACACTGCGTAACACACAGCCTATATACTGCCGATTGAAATGAACAATTGAAAGTCTTCTAAAAAGGAAATTGTGCTTCCGTGGACATCTCTCCTGTACCAATAACTCGTACATACACATATTATTCAGTTGATTGTTTGAGGTGACTTTATGCGATGTATAGGATCGAACTCTATGCTCCCTCGTCTCAGCTCGCGAACTCTCTCTCTCAGCTCCTTCCTCTCAGCTCGCAAATTCTCTCAGCTCCCTCCTCTCGCTCGCAAACTCTCTCTCATCTCCTTTAGCTCCCTCTTCTCAGCTCGCAAACTGTGTCCCAGTCTCCCCCGTGCTGTCTGAACAATTTCGGTGTGCTTGGGCACCTCCCATTTTTTGGTACTAAATGACATCTTACTCATTCAGTGTCCAACCACCGAGGAGAGAGGACCTCTGAATTTTCGCTTAGGAACACTGAATAACACACAGCCTATTCTATTGCCTATTGAAATGAACAATCGAAAATCTTCTAAAAAAGAAATTGTGCTTCCGTGGACATCTCTCCTGTACCAATAACTCATACATACACATATTACTCAGTTGATTGTTGGAAGTGACTTTATGCGATGTATAGGATCGAACTCTCAGCTCCCTCCTCTCAGCTCGCGAATTGTGTCCCAGTCTCCCCCGCGTGCTGTCTGAACAATTTCGGTTTGCTTCGGCACCTCCCATTTTTTGGTACTAAATGACATCTTACTCATTCAGTGTCCATTCTCGGGATGGTTAGTGGACACGTTGTGTCCCGAACATTTCACTAAACCGAAATTTTGTCCTATAAATGGTGTCGCGCGTTGAGAAGGTGAGAGAAGACGCGCTTCACTGAAGTTTTAAACCCCGCACAAGCTTCCAATTGAAACGTGGAACTACCCATTTTCCTGTGATGGAACCCGAGTTGTCTGACGAACTACAGAGCGAGCAGTCCATAGGCCTCTCCGTCAACTGGACTTTGACGCTTGGATGCATAAGTCTGACTTTCCAATCAGACGCCAGCGGAATTGCTTTCGTGTCAACCCTGAGCAACGAAGTAAATATTCGCAGTGTGAACACAATGCGTCTCGCACTTTCCGGGCGGCGACTCGAAATGGTTGTGAGCGGGAAGGCTAGTGGATTGACAGTAGCCCTTCGGATTGGTTATAGCTGGCTGTGATGTCACCTCGTCTACTGCCTATCTCGTGTTCCTGTGTTTTGCTTCCTGCCTCATATTGTCTAGAGACAGGGAGTGCCTCCCCTCTACTCCGCCAAAGTCAAAGCTATTTCCATGTCTATGTCATCAATAAATTGTCAAATCAATAAGCAAGTGTCTTGACTGAATTGTGTCTGTGATGTCAAAAACGGTTTTCGTTAGAGAGAAACAGATCAGGGAGGTGTCTTCTGTACTACCAGGGAGAAACAGAGCGCTCACCTCACCGGCTTCCACAGCAAGTGTGCGCTCTCATAAAGCTCTCTGCACCGCGACTCATTCCGCTCATTAGAATCAGAATCTGTTTTTTAATAATAATAATAATAATAAATTGTATTTCTAACGCACCTTTCATCCGAAAACAGATGTCAAGGTGCTACAGTTAAGATTATAAAACAAGGTAAAACATCAATATAAAATACAATAGACAAGTAAAACTCACAAGATCTGCTAAAAAGAAAGGTTTTTATTGCCATTTAAGTTTACACAAACACGGAATTTACTGTGGCAGGAAGGTGCACATATACGAATCTAAATTTTAAAAAGTTGAATGTATGAATAAAATAAAAAAGTATAATACTAAAGAGCTTAAGACCGAGGATAGAGGACCTCTGAACTTTTTCGCTTGAACACTGCGTAACACACCGCCAGTTGATTGTTTGTGGTGACTTTGTGCGATGAATGAGATGGAACTCTCTCAGGTCCCCCCTCTCAGCTCGCAAATTCTCAGCTCCCCCCTCTCAGCTCGTGAACTCTCTCAGCTCCCTCCTCTCAGCTCGCGAACTGCCATTCCCATCTCCCACATGTTGTCTGAACAATCTCGGAGCGCTTAAGCACCTCCCATTTATTTGTGCTAAATGACATCTGACACATTCAGTCTCCAACCACCGAGGAGAGAGGACTTCTGAACTTTCGCTTAGGAACACTGCGTAACACACAGCCTATATACTGCCGATTGAAATGAACAATTGAAAGTCTTCTAAAAAGGAAATTGTGCTTCCGTGGACATCTCTCCTGTACCAATAACTCGTACATACACATATTATTCAGTTGATTGTTTGAGGTGACTTTATGCGATGTATAGGATCGAACTCTATGCTCCCTCATCTCAGCTCGCGAACTCTCTCTCTCAGCTCCTTCCTCTCAGCTCGCAAATTCTCTCAGCTCCCTCCTCTCGCTCGCAAACTCTCTCGCATCTCCTTTAGCTCCCTCTTCTCAGCTCGCAAACTGTGTCCCAGTCTCCCCCGTGCTGTCTGAACAATTTCGGTGTGCTTGGGCACCTCCCATTTTTTGGTACTAAATGACATCTTACTCATTCAGTGTCCAACCACCGAGGAGAGAGGACCTCTGAATTTTCGCTTAGGAACACTGCATAACACACAGCCTATTCTATTGCCTATTGAAATGAACAATCGAAAATCTTCTAAAAAAGAAATTGTGCTTCCGTGGACATCTCTCCTGTACCAATAACTCATACATACACATATTACTCAGTTGATTGTTGGAAGTGACTTTATGCGATGTATAGGATCGAACTCTCAGCTCCCTCCTCTCAGCTCGCGAATTGTGTCCCAGTCTCCCCCGTGCTGTCTGAACAATTTCGGTTTGCTTCGGCACCTCCCATTTTTTGGTAGTAAATGACATCTTACTCATTCAGTGTCCATTCTCGGGATGGTTAGTGGACACGTTGTGTCCCGAACATTTCACTAAACCGAAATTTTGTCCTATAAATGGTGTCGCGCGTTGAGAAGGTGAGAGAAGACGCGCTTCACTGAAGTTTTAAACCCCGCACAAGCTTCCAATTGAAACGTGGAACTACCCATTTTCCTGTGATGGAACCCGAGTTGTCTGACGAACTACAGAGCGAGCAGTCCATAGGCCTCTCCGTCAACTGGACTTTGACGCTTGGATGCATAAGTCTGACTTTCCAATCAGACGCCAGCGGAATTGCTTTCGTGTCAACCCTGAGCAACGAAGTAAATATTCGCAGTGTGAACACAATGCGTCTCGCACTTTCCGGGCGGCGACTCGAAATGGTTGTGAGCGGGAAGGCTAGTGGATTGACAGTAGCCCTTCGGATTGGTTATAGCTGGCTGTGATGTCACCTCGTCTACTGCCTATCTCGTGTTCCTGTGTTTTGCTTCCTGCCTCATATTGTCTAGAGACAGGGAGTGCCTCCCCTCTACTCCGCCAAAGTCAAAGCTATTTCCATGTCTATGTCATCAATAAATTGTCAAATCAATAAGCAAGTGTCTTGACTGAATTGTGTCTGTGATGTCAAAAACGGTTTTCGTTAGAGAGAAACAGATCAGGGAGGTGTCTTCTGTACTACCAGGGAGAAACAGAGCGCTCACCTCACCGGCTTCCACAGCAAGTGTGCGCTCTCATAACGCTCTCTGCACCGCGACTCATTCCGCTCATTAGAATCAGAATCTGTTTTTTAATAATAATAATAATAAATTGTATTTCTAACGCACCTTTCATCCGAAAACAGATGTCAAGGTGCTACAGTTAAGATTATAAAACAAGGTAAAACATCAATATAAAATACAATAGACAAGTAAAACTCACAAGATCTGCTAAAAAGAAAGGTTTTTATTGCCATTTAAGTTTACACAAACACGGAATTTACTGTGGCAGGAAGGTGCACATATACGAATCTAAATTTTAAAAAGTTGAATGTATGAATAAAATAAAAAAGTATAATACTAAAGAGCTTAAGACCGAGGATAGAGGACCTCTGAACTTTTTCGCTTGAACACTGCGTAACACACCGCCAGTTGATTGTTTGTGGTGACTTTGTGCGATGAATGAGATGGAACTCTCTCAGGTCCCCCCTCTCAGCTCGCAAATTCTCAGCTCCCCCCTCTCAGCTCGTGAACTCTCTCAGCTCCCTCCTCTCAGCTCGCGAACTGCCATTCCCATCTCCCACATGTTGTCTGAACAATCTCGGAGCGCTTAAGCACCTCCCATTTATTTGTGCTAAATGACATCTGACACATTCAGTCTCCAACCACCGAGGAGAGAGGACTTCTGAACTTTCGCTTAGGAACACTGCGTAACACACAGCCTATATACTGCCGATTGAAATGAACAATTGAAAGTCTTCTAAAAAGGAAATTGTGCTTCCGTGGACATCTCTCCTGTACCAATAACTCGTACATACACATATTATTCAGTTGATTGTTTGAGGTGACTTTATGCGATGTATAGGATCGAACTCTATGCTCCCTCATCTCAGCTCGCGAACTCTCTCTCTCAGCTCCTTCCTCTCAGCTCGCAAATTCTCTCAGCTCCCTCCTCTCGCTCGCAAACTCTCTCGCATCTCCTTTAGCTGCCTCTTCTCAGCTCGCAAACTGTGTCCCAGTCTCCCCCGTGCTGTCTGAACAATTTCGGTGTGCTTGGGCACCTCCCATTTTTTGGTACTAAATGACATCTTACTCATTCAGTGTCCAACCACCGAGGAGAGAGGACCTCTGAATTTTCGCTTAGGAACACTGCATAACACACAGCCTATTCTATTGCCTATTGAAATGAACAATCGAAAATCTTCTAAAAAAGAAATTGTGCTTCCGTGGACATCTCTCCTGTACCAATAACTCATACATACACATATTACTCAGTTGATTGTTGGAAGTGACTTTATGCGATGTATAGGATCGAACTCTCAGCTCCCTCCTCTCAGCTCGCGAATTGTGTCCCAGTCTCCCCCGTGCTGTCTGAACAATTTCGGTTTGCTTCGGCACCTCCCATTTTTTGGTAGTAAATGACATCTTACTCATTCAGTGTCCATTCTCGGGATGGTTAGTGGACACGTTGTGTCCCGAACATTTCACTAAACCGAAATTTTGTCCTATAAATGGTGTCGCGCGTTGAGAAGGTGAGAGAAGACGCGCTTCACTGAAGTTTTAAACCCCGCACAAGCTTCCAATTGAAACGTGGAACTACCCATTTTCCTGTGATGGAACCCGAGTTGTCTGACGAACTACAGAGCGAGCAGTCCATAGGCCTCTCCGTCAACTGGACTTTGACGCTTGGATGCATAAGTCTGACTTTCCAATCAGACGCCAGCGGAATTGCTTTCGTGTCAACCCTGAGCAACGAAGTAAATATTCGCAGTGTGAACACAATGCGTCTCGCACTTTCCGGGCGGCGACTCGAAATGGTTGTGAGCGGGAAGGCTAGTGGATTGACAGTAGCCCTTCGGATTGGTTATAGCTGGCTGTGATGTCACCTCGTCTACTGCCTATCTCGTGTTCCTGTGTTTTGCTTCCTGCCTCATATTGTCTAGAGACAGGGAGTGCCTCCCCTCTACTCCGCCAAAGTCAAAGCTATTTCCATGTCTATGTCATCAATAAATTGTCAAATCAATAAGCAAGTGTCTTGACTGAATTGTGTCTGTGATGTCAAAAACGGTTTTCGTTAGAGAGAAACAGATCAGGGAGGTGTCTTCTGTACTACCAGGGAGAAACAGAGCGCTCACCTCACCGGCTTCCACAGCAAGTGTGCGCTCTCATAACGCTCTCTGCACCGCGACTCATTCCGCTCATTAGAATCAGAATCTGTTTTTTAATAATAATAATAATAAATTGTATTTCTAACGCACCTTTCATCCGAAAACAGATGTCAAGGTGCTACAGTTAAGATTATAAAACAAGGTAAAACATCAATATAAAATACAATAGACAAGTAAAACTCACAAGATCTGCTAAAAAGAAAGGTTTTTATTGCCATTTAAGTTTACACAAACACGGAATTTACTGTGGCAGGAAGGTGCACATATACGAATCTAAATTTTAAAAAGTTGAATGTATGAATAAAATAAAAAAGTATAATACTAAAGAGCTTAAGACCGAGGATAGAGGACCTCTGAACTTTTTCGCTTGAACACTGCGTAACACACCGCCAGTTGATTGTTTGTGGTGACTTTGTGCGATGAATGAGATGGAACTCTCTCAGGTCCCCCCTCTCAGCTCGCAAATTCTCAGCTCCCCCCTCTCAGCTCGTGAACTCTCTCAGCTCCCTCCTCTCAGCTCGCGAACTGCCATTCCCATCTCCCACATGTTGTCTGAACAATCTCGGAGCGCTTAAGCACCTCCCATTTATTTGTGCTAAATGACATCTGACACATTCAGTCTCCAACCACCGAGGAGAGAGGACTTCTGAACTTTCGCTTAGGAACACTGCGTAACACACAGCCTATATACTGCCGATTGAAATGAACAATTGAAAGTCTTCTAAAAAGGAAATTGTGCTTCCGTGGACATCTCTCCTGTACCAATAACTCGTACATACACATATTATTCAGTTGATTGTTTGAGGTGACTTTATGCGATGTATAGGATCGAACTCTATGCTCCCTCGTCTCAGCTCGCGAACTCTCTCTCTCAGCTCCTTCCTCTCAGCTCGCAAATTCTCTCAGCTCCCTCCTCTCGCTCGCAAACTCTCTCTCATCTCCTTTAGCTCCCTCTTCTCAGCTCGCAAACTGTGTCCCAGTCTCCCCCGTGCTGTCTGAACAATTTCGGTGTGCTTGGGCACCTCCCATTTTTTGGTACTAAATGACATCTTACTCATTCAGTGTCCAACCACCGAGGAGAGAGGACCTCTGAATTTTCGCTTAGGAACACTGCATAACACACAGCCTATTCTATTGCCTATTGAAATGAACAATCGAAAATCTTCTAAAAAAGAAATTGTGCTTCCGTGGACATCTCTCCTGTACCAATAACTCATACATACACATATTACTCAGTTGATTGTTGGAAGTGACTTTATGCGATGTATAGGATCGAACTCTCAGCTCCCTCCTCTCAGCTCGCGAATTGTGTCCCAGTCTCCCCCGTGCTGTCTGAACAATTTGGGTTTGCTTCGGCACCTCCCATTTTTTGGTACTAAATGACATCTTACTCATTCAGTGTCCATTCTCGGGATGGTTAGTGGACACGTTGTGTCCCGAACATTTCACTAAACCGAAATTGTGTCCTATAAATGGTGTCGCGCGTTGAGAAGGTGAGAGAAGACGCGCTTCACTGAAGTTTTAAACCCCGCACAAGCTTCCAATTGAAACGTGGAACTACCCATTTTCCTGTGATGGAACCCGAGTTGTCTGACGAACTACAGAGCGAGCAGTCCATAGGCCTCTCCGTCAACTGGACTTTGACGCTTGGATGCATAAGTCTGACTTTCCAATCAGACGCCAGCGGAATTGCTTTCGTGTCAACCCTGAGCAACGAAGTAAATATTCGCAGTGTGAACACAATGCGTCTCGCACTTTCCGGGCGGCGACTCGAAATGGTTGTGAGCGGGAAGGCTAGTGGATTGACAGTAGCCCTTCGGATTGGTTATAGCTGGCTGTGATGTCACCTCGTCTACTGCCTATCTCGTGTTCCTGTGTTTTGCTTCCTGCCTCATATTGTCTAGAGACAGGGAGTGCCTCCCCTCTACTCCGCCAAAGTCAAAGCTATTTCCATGTCTATGTCATCAATAAATTGTCAAATCAATAAGCAAGTGTCTTGACTGAATTGTGTCTGTGATGTCAAAAACGGTTTTCGTTAGAGAGAAACAGATCAGGGAGGTGTCTTCTGTACTACCAGGGAGAAACAGAGCGCTCACCTCACCGGCTACCACAGCAAGTGTGCGCTCTCATAAAGCTCTCTGCACCGCGACTCATTCCGCTCATTAGAATCAGAATCTGTTTTTTAATAATAATAATAATAATAAATTGTATTTCTAACGCACCTTTCATCCGAAAACAGATGTCAAGGTGCTACAGTTAAGATTATAAAACAAGGTAAAACATCAATATAAAATACAATAGACAAGTAAAACTCACAAGATCTGCTAAAAAGAAAGGTTTTTATTGCCATTTAAGTTTACACAAACACGGAATTTACTGTGGCAGGAAGGTGCACATATACGAATCTAAATTTTAAAAAGTTGAATGTATGAATAAAATAAAAAAGTATAATACTAAAGAGCTTAAGACCGAGGATAGAGGACCTCTGAACTTTTTCGCTTGAACACTGCGTAACACACCGCCAGTTGATTGTTTGTGGTGACTTTGTGCGATGAATGAGATGGAACTCTCTCAGGTCCCCCCTCTCAGCTCGCAAATTCTCAGCTCCCCCCTCTCAGCTCGTGAACTCTCTCAGCTCCCTCCTCTCAGCTTGCGAACTGCCATTCCCATCTCCCACATGTTGTCTGAACAATCTCGGAGCGCTTAAGCACCTCCCATTTATTTGTGCTAAATGACATCTGACACATTCAGTCTCCAACCACCGAGGAGAGAGGACCTCTGAATTTTCGCTTAGGAACACTGCATAACACACAGCCTATTCTATTGCCTATTGAAATGAACAATCGAAAGTCTTCTAAAAAAGAAATTGTGCTTCCGTGGACATCTCTCCTGTACCAATAACTCATACATACACATATTACTCAGTTGATTGTTGGAAGTGACTTTATGCGATGTATAGGATCGAACTCTCAGCTCCCTCCTCTCAGCTCGCGAATTGTGTCCCAGTCTCCCCCGTGCTGTCTGAACAATTTCGGTTTGCTTCGGCACCTCCCATTTTTTGGTAGTAAATGACATCTTACTCATTCAGTGTCCATTCTCGGGATGGTTAGTGGACACGTTGTGTCCCGAACATTTCACTAAACCGAAATTTTGTCCTATAAATGGTGTCGCGCGTTGAGAAGGTGAGAGAAGACGCGCTTCACTGAAGTTTTAAACCCCGCACAAGCTTCCAATTGAAACGTGGAACTTCCCATTTTCCTGTGATGGAACCCGAGTTGTCTGACGAACTACAGAGCGAGCAGTCCATAGGCCTCTCCGTCAACTGGACTTTGACGCTTGGATGCATAAGTCTGACTTTCCAATCAGACGCCAGCGGAATTGCTTTCGTGTCAACCCTGAGCAACGAAGTAAATATTCGCAGTGTGAACACAATGCGTCTCGCACTTTCCGGGCGGCGACTCGAAATGGTTGTGAGCGGGAAGGCTAGTGGATTGACAGTAGCCCTTCGGATTGGTTATAGCTGGCTGTGATGTCACCTCGTCTACTGCCTATCTCGTGTTCCTGTGTTTTGCTTCCTGCCTCATATTGTCTAGAGACAGGGAGTGCCTCCCCTCTACTCCGCCAAAGTCAAAGCTATTTCCATGTCTATGTCATCAATAAATTGTCAAATCAATAAGCAAGTGTCTTGACTGAATTGTGTCTGTGATGTCAAAAACGGTTTTCGTTAGAGAGAAATAGATCAGGGAGGTGTCTTCTGTACTACCAGGGAGAAACAGAGCGCTCACCTCACCGGCTTCCACAGCAAGTGTGCGCTCTCATAACGCTCTCTGCACCGCGACTCATTCCGCTCATTAGAATCAGAATCTGTTTTTTAATAATAATAATAATAAATTGTATTTCTAACGCACCTTTCATCCGAAAACAGATGTCAAGGTGCTACAGTTAAGATTATAAAACAAGGTAAAACATCAATATAAAATACAATAGACAAGTAAAACTCACAAGATCTGCTAAAAAGAAAGGTTTTTATTGCCATTTAAGTTTACACAAACACGGAATTTACTGTGGCAGGAAGGTGCACATATACGAATCTAAATTTTAAAAAGTTGAATGTATGAATAAAATAAAAAAGTATAATACTAAAGAGCTTAAGACCGAGGATAGAGGACCTCTGAACTTTTTCGCTTGAACACTGCGTAACACACCGCCAGTTGATTGTTTGTGGTGACTTTGTGCGATGAATGAGATGGAACTCTCTCAGGTCCCCCCTCTCAGCTCGCAAATTCTCAGCTCCCCCCTCTCAGCTCGTGAACTCTCTCAGCTCCCTCCTCTCAGCTCGCGAACTGCCATTCCCATCTCCCACATGTTGTCTGAACAATCTCGGAGCGCTTAAGCACCTCCCATTTATTTGTGCTAAATGACATCTGACACATTCAGTCTCCAACCACCGAGGAGAGAGGACTTCTGAACTTTCGCTTAGGAACACTGCGTAACACACAGCCTATATACTGCCGATTGAAATGAACAATTGAAAGTCTTCTAAAAAGGAAATTGTGCTTCCGTGGACATCTCTCCTGTACCAATAACTCGTACATACACATATTATTCAGTTGATTGTTTGAGGTGACTTTATGCGATGTATAGGATCGAACTCTATGCTCCCTCATCTCAGCTCGCGAACTCTCTCTCTCAGCTCCTTCCTCTCAGCTCGCAAATTCTCTCAGCTCCCTCCTCTCGCTCGCAAACTCTCTCTCATCTCCTTTAGCTCCCTCTTCTCAGCTCGCAAACTGTGTCCCAGTCTCCCCCGTGCTGTCTGAACAATTTCGGTGTGCTTGGGCACCTCCCATTTTTTGGTACTAAATGACATCTTACTCATTCAGTGTCCAACCACCGAGGAGAGAGGACCTCTGAATTTTCGCTTAGGAACACTGCATAACACACAGCCTATTCTATTGCCTATTGAAATGAACAATCGAAAATCTTCTAAAAAAGAAATTGTGCTTCCGTGGACATCTCTCCTGTACCAATAACTCATACATACACATATTACTCAGTTGATTGTTGGAAGTGACTTTATGCGATGTATAGGATCGAACTCTCAGCTCCCTCCTCTCAGCTCGCGAATTGTGTCCCAGTCTCCCCCGTGCTGTCTGAACAATTTAGGTTTGCTTCGGCACCTCCCATTTTTTGGTACTAAATGACATCTTACTCATTCAGTGTCCATTCTCGGGATGGTTAGTGGACACGTTGTGTCCCGAACATTTCACTAAACCGAAATTTTGTCCTATAAATGGTGTCGCGCGTTGAGAAGGTGAGAGAAGACGCGCTTCACTGAAGTTTTAAACCCCGCACAAGCTTCCAATTGAAACGTGGAACTACCCATTTTCCTGTGATGGAACCCGAGTTGTCTGACGAACTACAGAGCGAGCAGTCCATAGGCCTCTCCGTCAACTGGACTTTGACGCTTGGATGCATAAGTCTGACTTTCCAATCAGACGCCAGCGGAATTGCTTTCGTGTCAACCCTGAGCAACGAAGTAAATATTCGCAGTGTGAACACAATGCGTCTCGCACTTTCCGGGCGGCGACTCGAAATGGTTGTGAGCGGGAAGGCTAGTGGATTGACAGTAGCCCTTCGGATTGGTTATAGCTGGCTGTGATGTCACCTCGTCTACTGCCTATCTCGTGTTCCTGTGTTTTGCTTCCTGCCTCATATTGTCTAGAGACAGGGAGTGCCTCCCCTCTACTCCGCCAAAGTCAAAGCTATTTCCATGTCTATGTCATCAATAAATTGTCAAATCAATAAGCAAGTGTCTTGACTGAATTGTGTCTGTGATGTCAAAAACGGTTTTCGTTAGAGAGAAACAGATCAGGGAGGTGTCTTCTGTACTACCAGGGAGAAACAGAGCGCTCACCTCACCGGCTTCCACAGCAAGTGTGCGCTCTCATAACGCTCTCTGCACCGCGACTCATTCCGCTCATTAGAATCAGAATCTGTTTTTTAATAATAATAATAATAAATTGTATTTCTAACGCACCTTTCATCCGAAAACAGATGTCAAGGTGCTACAGTTAAGATTATAAAACAAGGTAAAACATCAATATAAAATACAATAGACAAGTAAAACTCACAAGATCTGCTAAAAAGAAAGGTTTTTATTGCCATTTAAGTTTACACAAACACGGAATTTACTGTGGCAGGAAGGTGCACATATACGAATCTAAATTTTAAAAAGTTGAATGTATGAATAAAATAAAAAAGTATAATACTAAAGAGCTTAAGACCGAGGATAGAGGACCTCTGAACTTTTTCGCTTGAACACTGCGTAACACACCGCCAGTTGATTGTTTGTGGTGACTTTGTGCGATGAATGAGATGGAACTCTCTCAGGTCCCCCCTCTCAGCTCGTGAACTCTCTCAGCTCCCCCCTCTCAGCTCGTGAACTCTCTCTCTCAGCTCCCTCCTCTCAGCTCGCGAACTGCCATTCCCATCTCCCACATGTTGTCTGAACAATCTCGGAGCGCTTAAGCACCTCCCATTTATTTGTGCTAAATGACATCTGACACATTCAGTCTCCAACCACCGAGGAGAGAGGACTTCTGAACTTTCGCTTAGGAACACTGCGTAACACACAGCCTATATACTGCCGATTGAAATGAACAATTGAAAGTCTTCTAAAAAGGAAATTGTGCTTCCGTGGACATCTCTCCTGTACCAATAACTCGTACATACACATATTATTCAGTTGATTGTTTGAGGTGACTTTATGCGATGTATAGGATCGAACTCTCAGCTCCCTCCTCTCAGCTCGCGAACTCTCTCTCTCAGCTCCTTCCTCTCAGCTCGCAAATTCTCTCAGCTCCCTCCTCTCGCTCGCAAACTCTCTCTCATCTCCTTTAGCTCCCTCTTCTCAGCTCGCAAACTGTGTCCCAGTCTCCCCCGTGCTGTCTGAACAATTTCGGTGTGCTTGGGCACCTCCCATTTTTTGGTACTAAATGACATCTTACTCATTCAGTGTCCAACCACCGAGGAGAGAGGACCTCTGAATTTTCGCTTAGGAACACTGCATAACACACAGCCTATTCTATTGCCTTTTGAAATGAACAATCGAAAATCTTCTAAAAAAGAAATTGTGCTTCCGTGCACATCTCTCCTGTACCAATAACTCATACATACACATATTACTCAGTTGATTGTTGGAAGTGACTTTATGCGATGTATAGGATCGAACTCTCAGCTCCCTCCTCTCAGCTCGCGAATTGTGTCCCAGTCTCCCCCGTGCTGTCTGAACAATTTAGGTTTGCTTCGGCACCTCCCATTTTTTGGTAGTAAATGACATCTTACTCATTCAGTGTCCATTCTCTGGATGGTTAGTGGACACGTTGTGTCCCGAACATTTCACTAAACCGAAATTGTGTCCTATAAATGGTGTCGCGCGTTGAGAAGGTGAGAGAAGACGCGCTTCACTGAAGTTTTAAACCCCGCACAAGCTTCCAATTGAAACGTGGAACTACCCATTTTCCTGTGATGGAACCCGAGTTGTCTGACGAACTACAGAGCGAGCAGTCCATAGGCCTCTCCGTCAACTGGACTTTGACGCTTGGATGCATAAGTCTGACTTTCCAATCAGACGCCAGCGGAATTGCTTTCGTGTCAACCCTGAGCAACGAAGTAAATATTCGCAGTGTGAACACAATGCGTCTCGCACTTTCCGGGCGGCGACTCGAAATGGTTGTGAGCGGGAAGGCTAGTGGATTGACAGTAGCCCTTCGGATTGGTTATAGCTGGCTGTGATGTCACCTCGTCTACTGCCTATCTCGTGTTCCTGTGTTTTGCTTCCTGCCTCATATTGTCTAGAGACAGGGAGTGCCTCCCCTCTACTCCGCCAAAGTCAAAGCTATTTCCATGTCTATGTCATCAATAAATTGTCAAATCAATAAGCAAGTGTCTTGACTGAATTGTGTCTGTGATGTCAAAAACGGTTTTCGTTAGAGAGAAACAGATCAGGGAGGTGTCTTCTGTACTACCAGGGAGAAACAGAGCGCTCACCTCACCGGCTTCCACAGCAAGTGTGCGCTCTCATAACGCTCTCTGCACCGCGACTCATTCCGCTCATTAGAATCAGAATCTGTTTTTTAATAATAATAATAATAAATTGTATTTCTAACGCACCTTTCATCCGAAAACAGATGTCAAGGTGCTACAGTTAACATTATAAAACAAGGTAAAACATCAATATAAAATACAATAGACAAGTAAAACTCACAAGATCTGCTAAAAAGAAAGGTTTTTATTGCCATTTAAGTTTACACAAACACGGAATTTACTGTGGCAGGAAGGTGCACATATACGAATCAAAATTTTAAAAAGTTGAATGTATGAATAAAATAAAAAAGTATAATACTAAAGAGCTTAAGACCGAGGATAGAGGACCTCTGAACTTTTTCGCTTGAACACTGCGTAACACACCGCCAGTTGATTGTTTGTGGTGACTTTGTGCGATGAATGAGATGGAACTCTCTCAGGTCCCCCCTCTCAGCTCGTGAACTCTCTCAGCTCCCCCCTCTCAGCTCGTGAACTCTCTCTCTCAGCTCCCTCCTCTCAGCTCGCGAACTGCCATTCCCATCTCCCACATGTTGTCTGAACAATCTCGGAGCGCTTAAGCACCTCCCATTTATTTGTGCTAAATGACATCTGACACATTCAGTCTCCAACCACCGAGGAGAGAGGACTTCTGAACTTTCGCTTAGGAACACTGCGTAACACACAGCCTATATACTGCCGATTGAAATGAACAATTGAAAGTCTTCTAAAAAGGAAATTGTGCTTCCGTGGACATCTCTCCTGTACCAATAACTCGTACATACACATATTATTCAGTTGATTGTTTGAGGTGACTTTATGCGATGTATAGGATCGAACTCTCAGCTCCCTCCTCTCAGCTCGCGAACTCTCTCTCTCAGCTCCTTCCTCTCAGCTCGCAAATTCTCTCAGCTCCCTCCTCTCGCTCGCAAACTCTCTCTCATCTCCTTTAGCTCCCTCTTCTCAGCTCGCAAACTGTGTCCCAGTCTCCCCCGTGCTGTCTGAACAATTTCGGTGTGCTTGGGCACCTCCCATTTTTTGGTACTAAATGACATCTTACTCATTCAGTGTCCAACCACCGAGGAGAGAGGACCTCTGAATTTTCGCTTAGGAACACTGCATAACACACAGCCTATTCTATTGCCTTTTGAAATGAACAATCGAAAATCTTCTAAAAAAGAAATTGTGCTTCCGTGCACATCTCTCCTGTACCAATAACTCATACATACACATATTACTCAGTTGATTGTTGGAAGTGACTTTATGCGATGTATAGGATCGAACTCTCAGCTCCCTCCTCTCAGCTCGCGAATTGTGTCCCAGTCTCCCCCGTGCTGTCTGAACAATTTAGGTTTGCTTCGGCACCTCCCATTTTTTGGTAGAAAATGACATCTTACTCATTCAGTGTCCATTCTCTGGATGGTTAGTGGACACGTTGTGTCCCGAACATTTCACTAAACCGAAATTTTGTCCTATAAATGGTGTCGCGCGTTGAGAAGGTGAGAGAAGACGCGCTTCACTGAAGTTTTAAACCCCGCACAAGCTTCCAATTGAAACGTGGAACTACCCATTTTCCTGTGATGGAACCCGAGTTGTCTGACGAACTACAGAGCGAGCAGTCCATAGGCCTCTCCGTCAACTGGACTTTGACGCTTGGATGCATAAGTCTGACTTTCCAATCAGACGCCAGCGGAATTGCTTTCGTGTCAACCCTGAGCAACGAAGTAAATATTCGCAGTGTGAACACAATGCGTCTCGCACTTTCCGGGCGGCGACTCGAAATGGTTGTGAGCGGGAAGGCTAGTGGATTGACAGTAGCCCTTCGGATTGGTTATAGCTGGCTGTGATGTCACCTCGTCTACTGCCTATCTCGTGTTCCTGTGTTTTGCTTCCTGCCTCATATTGTCTAGAGACAGGGAGTGCCTCCCCTCTACTCCGCCAAAGTCAAAGCTATTTCCATGTCTATGTCATCAATAAATTGTCAAATCAATAAGCAAGTGTCTTGACTGAATTGTGTCTGTGATGTCAAAAACGGTTTTCGTTAGAGAGAAACAGATCAGGGAGGTGTCTTCTGTACTACCAGGGAGAAACAGAGCGCTCACCTCACCGGCTTCCACAGCAGGTGTGCGCTCTCATAACGCTCTCTGCACCGCGACTCATTCCGCTCATTAGAATCAGAATCTGTTTTTTAATAATAATAATAATAATAAATTGTATTTCTAACGCACCTTTCATCCGAAAACAGATGTCACGGTGCTACAGTTAAGATTATAAAACAAGGTAAAACATCAATATAAAATACAATAGACAAGTAAAACTCACAAGATCTGCTAAAAAGAAAGATTTTTATTGCCATTTAAGTTTACACAAACACGGAATTTACTGTGGCAGGAAGGTGCACATATACGAATCTAAATTTTAAAAAGTTGAATGTATGAATAAAATAAAAAAGTATAATACTAAAGAGCTTAAGACCGAGGATAGAGGACCTCTGAACTTTTTCGCTTGAACACTGCGTAACACACCGCCAGTTGATTGTTTGTGGTGACTTTGTGCGATGAATGAGATGGAACTCTCTCAGGTCCCCCCTCTCAGCTCGCAAATTCTCAGCTCCCCCCTCTCAGCTCGTGAACTCTCTCAGCTCCCTCCTCTCAGCTCGCGAACTGCCATTCCCATCTCCCACATGTTGTCTGAACAATCTCGGAGCGCTTAAGCACCTCCCATTTATTTGTGCTAAATGACATCTGACACATTCAGTCTCCAACCACCGAGGAGAGAGGACTTCTGAACTTTCGCTTAGGAACACTGCGTAACACACAGCCTATATACTGCCGATTGAAATGAACAATTGAAAGTCTTCTAAAAAGGAAATTGTGCTTCCGTGGACATCTCTCCTGTACCAATAACTCGTACATACACATATTATTCAGTTGATTGTTTGAGGTGACTTTATGCGATGTATATGAGATCGAAATGACATGTGAGCCGAGCCTTTCCATTTTCTTCCTGGTGCGCACCTCCATGTTGAGTTAAACCGATCATTTCGGAAAACATGATCTCTCACAAACTATAAGCCTGTCACGGTTAGCATAGGTTATCCACGCTCTAACATCGCTATTTCACAATGGGTTGGGTAGAGGAGTCTATCATGAACCTGTACATTTTTTACTTATTAAATATGTTTTTCCTATACATTGCAATTTTTCGCTAAACCAATGTTCGGAATGGTTAGGACGGAATGGTTAGCCTACATAAATGGGCAGAGTCGTAAATGTTGTTAATAAATTGGTGTCCTCCTACTGAGCTCCCGAGCTCCGATCGTAGCATATGCCATATCGAGAAAAGGCACCACCAAGGAGTTTAAAACCCCGCAATAGCCTCCAGCTCAGACGTCGAACGACATAGGCTATTTTCCTGTCATGGAACCCGTGTTGTTGATACACCCAGCAATCGTCCGCTAAAACATTCTCGGGATGGTTAGTGGACACGTTGTGTCCCGAACATTTCACTAAACCCAAATGTTGTCCTATAAATGGTGTCGCGCGTGGAGAAGGTGAGAGAAGACGCGCTTCACTGAAGTTTTAAACCCCGCACAAGCTTCCAATTGAAACGTGGAACTACCCATTTTCCTGTGATGGAACCCGAGTTGTCTGACGAACTACAGAGCGAGCAGTCCATAGGCCTATCCGTCAACTGGACTTTGACGCTTGGATGCATAAGTCTGACTTTCCAATCAGACGCCAGCGGAATTGCTTTCGTGTTAAGACGTTTGAGTTCACCTGCCGCGATAAACGACAGGCTTACACCTTGGAGAGATCGTGTTTTCCAAAATGATGAAGCCCCATCAGCAGTGCATAGCACTATCCAGGATGCGTTCACGACTATGGGTCAATTCTCTTCGGACCCTGGATCAACCCTGAGCAACGAAGTAAATATTCGCAGTGTGAACACAATGCGTCTCGCACTTTCCGGGCGGCGACTCGAAATGGTTGTGAGCGGGAAGGCTAGTGGATTGACAGTAGCCCTTCGGATTGGTTATAGCTGGCTGTGATGTCACCTCGTCTACTGCCTATCTCGTGTTCCTGTGTTTTGCTTCCTGCCTCATATTGTCTAGAGACAGGGAGTGCCTCCCCTCTACTCCGCCAAAGTCAAAGCTATTTCCATGTCTATGTCATCAATAAATTGTCAAATCAATAAGCAAGTGTCTTGACTGAATTGTGTCTGTGATGTCAAAAACGGTTTTCGTTAGAGAGAAACAGATCAGGGAGGTGTCTTCTGTACTACCAGGGAGAGACAGAGCGCTCACCTCACCGGCTTCCACAGCAAGTGGGCGCTCTTGTAACCCAGGTAAAATAATGGACCAATTAAAAGCAAAACTATATAAAAGTAAATATGTATATAACGCGCCTTACGAGTTGATGTTCGGTAGGCAGCCCAGATTGCCAATTGACCTGGCGTTCAAAATCCCTGTAAATAACAGTAACAAGAAGTCACATTCACAATATGTGCAGACTTTAAAAACGAATCTGCAAGAGAGTTATGACCTTGCTAGGAAAAATGCAGCAAAGGTTGCAGAACGAAACAAGACACGGTATGACAAAAGAGTTACTGAATCTCCCATTGACCTAGGTGATAGAGTTCTTGTCAGAAATGTGCGTCTGAGAGGAAAGCACAAATTAGCTGATAAGTGGGATAGCGTTGTATATATTGTAGTAAACCGTGCTGGTGAACTACCGGTGTATACAGTAAAACCTGAAGGTAGAGATGGACCGTTAAGAACACTTCACAGAGATCTACTGTTACCTTGTGGCTTTTTGTCACCAGTGGTGATAGAGAAGCAAACGACACACAAACCACGAGGAGAACAAACAGTTAGGAGAAAAGTATCAAAGGTAGAACAAAACAGTCCCGAGCAATGTCAGGATCATGATGAAGATGACGATGATTACTTGTTGCAGCTTAGTGAGCCTATTGTCAAGACTACACCATTTAGTCTTGTTAAGGAGTTTGAAGTTGTAACAACAACCAGAGACGCCTCCCGTAGATGTGCTGGAAATCTGACTTCACCTGATTCAGTTTCTGCTAGCGGCAATGTTATTGAAGGTACTTATGAGGAAAACCTACCCAAACCAGCATACTTACCTGAAATCCAGTCTTCTGCTGGATCAGATATAGTGGAAAGTGATGATGTATCTGAAAGGGACGTGCTGGAACAGAGAGATCAGCAAAGTTTAAACTCACCTGATGTTTCAGTGAGGGAAAACCGGGTAGATCCAGTGGACTGTACTGTTTCTGATGAAGAAACAGAATCAGAGGAAAGTGACACAGAAAGCAGATTGAGACAGTCCAAAAGGGTTAGACACAAACCCAAAAGGTTGACTTATCCTGATCTGGGAAACCCAATGATAACTATAATGCAGTCTCTTCTGCAGGGTTTGAACACAGCCAAGTCAGCTAAGGTACAAAAGATAACTAAAAAATGAATAATCCGCATGCAAGAGGACTTGCATAGATTAAATAGGGGAGGGTGTAACCCAGGTAAAATAATGGACCAATTAAAAGCAAAACTATATAAAAGTAAATATGTATATAATGGGAAAAAATATTATAAATTTGTCCAAAACTGATAAATTAATGATAATATTAAATTTGAATAAAATACAGAAAACGGACAGTTTCACCGGAAGTCATGTGACTGATCTGTGGCGTGTCGGAATTGACGTGCGGACACCTGTCAGAGATTGATTGAGAGAACCAAGAGAGGCACGCAAGACGGTGATCTCTGAAACATTTGGAAACTTAATAAAAATACTTATTAAATTGTTTAAGAACATAAAAAAACTATGCAGTTTTAAATGAATATCAATCGTAGAGTAACAATCCATGTTGGTTACTTTTATTGATGTGGATGGAAGCGGATTACAGAAATTGTTGCCATGCAGACTTTAGTGTTGTAGCCTAAATTATCCAACTTGGCCAGGTTTTTGATCTGGGATCGAAAGAGAAGAAAAGCCTTCTGAAAACGTCGAATGAAGACCTTGCTGGAAACCAACGGTTTCTTTGAACCCGAGATGGCGAGCCACCCACGCGAGTGAAACCTTCTGGAGCGAGAGTGCAAACTCTAGACGACGATAAGTGAACTTTATGCCAGAACCAATCATACAGAAAAGAAGTGATTGATCATTTATTTTGTTTACAATTCGAATCTTTTGTAATTGAATGCACTTTGATGGTTTTGAGGACCCGTTAGTTGATGTAATGTTGTTTATTTTTCTTGTTTTTGATATTGTATATTCTACTGTGTACCTTTTAAGGGAAACTAAATACCGTAGTGTGGTTTAAACATATTTAAGGGTTTACTGAATAACCAAGCTAAACCAAACAATCTTAACTGAAGTAAGGTTTAAAAGATAATTAGGAAATCTACATTTAAAATTAATTTCTTTAATGAATGAATGATAAGTAAACTAAAAGTATACAGTTAAATATCATTCTAAATTAGGAAAACCATGGTAAATAAATATATATCAAATTAAGAAATTCCAAGTCAATTTACATTCATAACTAAACAGATATATAGCAGGATATAAAAGAATAACCACATTTACTTCAAACAAAATTCATTGGATTTATTATTTTTCATACATTCTGTAAAGTACTAAGTTGTAGAAGATTTCAGAGTAGTTGGTTTGCTACAGAAAATAAATCTTTGTAATCATCCACCGTATCAAATCTGTTCTCTCAGGAACCTAGAGACCTGGTCCTTCTACTTGTACTTGTTACACTCTCATAACGCTCTCTGCACCGCGACTCATTCCGCTCATTAGAATCAGAATCGGTTTTTAATAATAATAATAATAAATTGTATTTCTAACGCACCTTTCATCCAAAAACAGATGTCAAGGTGCTACAGTTAAGATTATGAAACAAGGTAAAACATCAATATAAAATACAATAGACAAGTAAAACTCACAAGATCTGCTAAAAAGAAAGGTTTTTATTGCCATTTAAGTTTACACAAACACAGAATTTACTGTGGCAGGAAGGTGCACATATACGGATCTAAATTTTAAAAAGTTGAATGTATGAATAAAATCAAAAAGTATAATACTAAAGAGCTTAAGACCGAGGAGAGAGGACCTCTGAACTTTTTCTCTTGAACACTGCGTAACACACCGCCAGTTGATTGTTTGTGGTGACTTTGTGCGATGTATGAGATGGAACTCTCTCAGGTCCCCCCTCTCAGCTCGTGAACTCTCTCAGCTCCCCCCTCTCACCTTCAAATTTACATGGTACCTGCCTTAAAATGAACTTTTTCATGTCAGCATCAGTAATATCCACCGGGAAATGTGCCCCGTCACCAGGGTAAAGTGTAGTATTATCATCCGACTCTGTGGTGCGGCTACCCGAGGCCTCCGCACTGCTGCCTGCCACTGCACTGCTGCCTGCCTCCTCACTGCTGCCTGCCACCTCACTGCTGCCTGCCACCGCACTGCTGCCTGGCTCCTCACTGCTGCCTGCCTCCGCACTGCTGCCTGCCTCCTCACTGCTGCCTGCCACCTCACTGCTGCCTGCCTCCGCACTGCTGCCTGGCTCCTCACTGCTGCCTGCCACCTCACTGCTGCCTGCCACCGCACTGCTGCCTGCCACCGCACTGCTGCCTGGCTCCTCACTGCTGCCTGCCTCCTCACTGCTGGCTGCCTCCTCACGGCTGCCTGCCTCCTCACGGCTGCCTGCCACCGCACTGCTGCCTGGCTGCCTGGCAGTAGTAGCGTGCTGTGACAGGAGCGAGGTTATGAAAACTCTGCAGGACTAAAAGAGAAGTGTCTGTGTGACGTATGTAACAGACTTAGCCCCGCTCCGTCACAACAAGGTTGTTCGCCACTCGCTGGGCTCGAACGCACAAGCTTTGCACTACACCAAAGAAAAGCAAGCTCTTCGTTGTCGCAGATGGCCTTTTATAATTACTGTTTGGAGAAAATGTAAACTTTGATGCGGTCATTTCACATCCATTTTCTATTCAACTCGCTCCACAGGCTGCGGCCGTACAGTAGCCTAGTAGGCTACTAGTATATGGCCGATACTTTAATTGTTCGTGAAAATCTTGATATTGATTTTGTGACAGTGACGTGTCTTGTTAGCTAGCAAATCTTTTTGTCAAACATATGACGAGGCGCTCCATGTATGGAGGAAGAGCGAAAGGGGATGCACCTTTCGGGCGAAGCTACAAAAGCTTCCTCCTCCTAAAAAGCTTAGCTTTCGCACTCCGCGGCAACGAAGAGCTTGAGTTTTCATAACCTTCCTCCTGTCACAGCCCGCTACTAATATGAACTTAATGGACAATACTATCTGGACGATCTATTCTGTGGTTCTGAATGGTAAAACATTATGCTTTACAAATTGATTTATTATTGTTGATTATTCTAAAGTGTGACTGATAACCGGTATTTTTATCGACCCATAATTCTGCAATGAACTGTCAATTGAACTCAATTTCTATCTTCAGGTATGTTGGCTTGGACAGCCCAGGCTCAAGTGACTCAACTCAGTGTGCAAAAGGGAAAGACTGTCACTCTGGACACACATATAGCTGGACTCCAGACTGACGACGAAATACTGTGGATATACAATGAATGGATGTTACTGCAGGTCCATCGGGGGAAATTACGAAGAAGTTCGTTAGATGAGCGGTTTAAAGACAGACTTCATCTGGACAGACAGACCGGATCTCTCACCGTGAGAGACATCTCAGTCCACGACGCTGGAGTTTATCAGTTACGAACCATTAGAGGAGACAAAGCTGCTTATCCCATAACTATTAATCTATACGTTTATGGTAAGTTTGGTTCAAACCTTTTACACCAATCTGAATTTTAGCGGCATTAAAGTAGCTTATCTGAGTTTTGGTACGGGCTCTTTTAACTCAATATTGCAGTTTAGTTGCATATTGCAACTAATTAAACAAAAACATGTAGCTACTTTGACACAGTTCCTATAGGTCACTTTTAGGCATACAAATTAATTTGTAAAGCGCATTGAATTATGAAAGAAATGCGCTCATGTTGCCGGTGCATTGTTTATACATTGTTTATTCTTTAATATGACAACTGAAAGCTGAAATGTTGAGTTAGCTTAGGCTACTTGGTCGAGTTCCCAGTTTGATTCTGGTGTAGAGGGAAATATCATCTCCTAGAGTAGCAAATCGGCAATTCATGACTGTTTTCATATTTTCAGACACGGTGTCCGGTCCTGCCATCAGTTACTACTCCCTCCGTCTGTCAGCTAACAACGTCTCTTGTACGGTGGAGTGTTCTGTGAATAACGGGAGAGATGTGACCCTAAGCTGGTACAAAGGAGAGGAGAGGCTTTACCAGACCAGCAGTCCTGATCTCTCCTCCAACATCTCTCTCCATCTGGAGATGAAGGACCAGGATGGAGACACCTACAGCTGTGTGGCTGAAAACCCCATCAGTAACCAGACAGCCAAACTCCACAAGACAGAGCTGTGCCCAGGTCAGTGTACTGTTTCTCTCCACGTCAAGAGAAGCAGATGACAAACAACTAAACATGGAGACTCTGAATCCTAATTTTTCATAGTAATATCTCTGATGCACTTCATTACACACATATTAAACACTATAGTATACTGGCATGTCTGCCCGTCTGTATACTGTGGGGTAACACCTGGTGAGAACTTAAATAAAGCATACCACTCACTTTTGACAACAGAACCAGGAAAGAGTAAAACTCCCTGGTTGTGTGTATGTGTTTCTTCAGGTCTTCCTATACCCAACAAACCTTTTACACCAATCTGAATTTTAGCGGCATTAAAGTAGCTTATCTGAGTTTTGGTACGGGCTCTTTTAACTCAATATTGCAGTTTAGTTGCATATTGCAACTAATTAAACAAAAACATGTAGCTACTTTGACACAGTTCCTATAGGTCACTTTTAGGCATACAAATTAATTTGTAAAGCGCATTGAATTATGAAAGAAATGCGCTCATGTTGCCGGTGCATTGTTTATAGATGTTTATTCTTTAATATGACAACTGAAAGCTGAAATGTTGAGTTAGCTTAGGCTACTTGGTCGAGTTCCCAGTTTGATTCTGGTGTAGAGGGAAATATCATCTCCTAGAGTAGCAAATCGGCAATTCATGACTGTTTTCATATTTTCAGACACGGTGTCCGGTCCTGCCATCAGTTACTACTCCCTCCGTCTGTCAGCTAACAACGTCTCTTGTACGGTGGAGTGTTCTGTGAATAACGGGAGAGATGTGACCCTAAGCTGGTACAAAGGAGAGGAGAGGCTTTACCAGACCAGCAGTCCTGATCTCTCCTCCAACATCTCTCTCCATCTGGAGATGAAGGACCAGGATGGAGACACCTACAGCTGTGTGGCTGAAAACCCCATCAGTAACCAGACAGCCAAACTCCACAAGACAGAGCTGTGCCCAGGTCAGTGTACTGTTTCTCTCCACGTCAAGAGAAGCAGATGACAAACAACTAAACATGGAGACTCTGAATCCTAATTTTTCATAGTAATATCTCTGATGCACTTCATTACACACATATTAAACACTATAGTATACTGGCATGTCTGCCCGTCTGTATACTGTGGGGTAACACCTGGTGAGAACTTAAATAAAGCATACCACTCACTTTTGACAACAGAACCAGGAAAGAGTAAAACTCCCTGGTTGTGTGTATGTGTTTCTTCAGGTCTTCCTATACCCAACAACTTTAGCAATCACCGTTGGGATTTCCTGGTTCCTGGACTCCTGGTGGCTGTGGTTATGGCTACACTGTAAAACATTTCATGTTAGTTTAACTTGCATATTTTGCATTTATTTCAAGTTAAAGTTTCAAGTTTAAACAACTTACAAACATTTATACTATTTTCCATTTCAAGTTCCATTCCCACCTGTGCTCATGTTGATTAATGTGCATTGTCCTTTTAAATAAAGAAATACATTTTTTTTTTTAAAACATTATACCCGAAGTTTTGGCTGATAAGTGGTGTTCTCCTGAGCTGTGATCGTAGTAGACCTCATGCTCAAGAAACATCACGGACCCCGACCGTAAAATGGGCGGAGCCTCCCCGACCGAAGAGGCGGGGCCTCCCCGAACAAAAATGGGCGGGGCCTCCCGACCGGAAATGGGCGGGGCCTCTCCGACCGAAGAAGAGGCGGGGCCTCCCCCCCAAAAAAATGGGCGGGGCCTCCCCGACCGAAGAAGGGGCGGGGTCTCCTCGACCGAAGAAGGGGCGTGGCCTCCCCGAACACAAATGGGCAGGGCCTCCCCGGGCAATTTTGTCCTATTAATGGTGTTGCGCGTTGGAAAGGTTAGAGAAGACTCGCTTCACTGAAGTTTTACACCCCGCACAAGCTTCAAATTAAAACGTGGAACGACCCATTTTCCAGTCATGGAACACGTGTTGTCTGACGGACTACAGTCCACATTTGGATGCGACGTGGAGCAGCGTGGTGTCGACGTGGAGCAGCGTGGTGTCGACGATATTATCGGCGGATATTAGGCATTTTCCAAACTATCGGTATCGGCATTTATAATGTCCGATAAATAATATAAAAATATATTCATATATCTCCCACAAATAAAAACTTTAAAACACAAATTGTATATAAAAGTTGTATTGTGCCGTGAAGAATCAGTTGTCACCCGCACAAAATGAGTGAAAACATTATGTGCGGAAAATGCTGAAGAAAATTAACGAAGCCTATAGTTCAGCATGGCACCCGGGCAGCGCGCCTCATTCCACTCTTTACCTACACCTGTGTGAACCAAAGAAAGTTGCCACGGCCGATAAGGCGGCATTAACATGCCGCAAGGATACGGCTTCACTCACTCCCTGTTGTAAGCTATCATGGAGCTACTGCCATCCCCATGTCCCCCGTGCTGTCTGAACAATTTCGAAACTCTTGGGCACCTCCCATTTTTTTGTACTAAATAACATTTGACTCATTCAGTCTCCAAACACCGAGGAGAGAGGACCTCTGAACTGTCGCTTATGACTGCGTAACACACAGCCTACTGCCTATTGAAATGAACAATCGAAAATCTTCTAAAAAATTAATTGTGCTTCCGTTGACATCCGTCCTATACCAATAACTCGTACATACACATATTATTAAGTTGATTGTTTGAAGTGACTTTATGTGATGTATGAGATCGAAACTCTCTCAGCTCCCTCCTCTCAGCTCGCGAACTGCCATTCCCATCTCCCCCGTGTTGTCTGAACAATCTCGGAGCCCTTAAGTACATCCCATTTATTTGTACTAAATGACATCTGACACATTCAGTCTCCATTCTCCAACCACCGAGGAGAGAGGACCTCTGAACTTTCGCTTAGGAACACTGCATAACACACAGCCTATTCTACTGCCTATTGAAATGAACAATCGAAAATCTTCTAAAAAAGAAATTGTGCTTCCGTGGACATCTCTCCTGTACCAATAACTCATACATACACATATTACTCAGTTGATTGTTTGAAGTGACTTTATGCGATGTATAGGATCGAACTCTCAGCTCCCTCCTCTCAGCTCGCGAACTCTCTTCTCTCTGCTCGCGAACTCTGTCTCTCAGCTCCCTCCTCTCAGCTCGCGAACTCTCTCAGCTCCCTCCTCTCAGCTTGCGAACTCTCTCAGCTCCCAACTCTCAGCTTGCGAACTGCCATTCCCATCTCCCACATGTTGTCTGAACAATCTCGGAGCACTTAAGCAGTTCCCATTTATTTGTACGAAATGACATCTGATACATTCAGTCTCCAACCACCGAGGAGAGAGGACTTCTGAACTTTCGCTTAGGAACACTGCGTATAACACACAGCCTATACAGTCTATTGAAATGAACGATTGAAAGTCTTCTAAAACGGAAATTGTTGTATGTATATGAGATCGAAATCAGGCCCGTAACGGAAACACATGAGGCCCCCCCGCAGAATAAGTCTGAGAGTCCCCCCCCCCCCCCCCCACATATAGGGATACCTATATACAAATACCGACGGGCCGAACAGGACCCAGACGCGATCAACTGAACTTTTTGGAACATTCTGAGAGCCTTATAATAAATGCACGATATCAAAACTCAAGCTTGTCTTGTGAGGGGAAAAAAACGCTCAAACAGAGAATATGTTACAACAACATAACAAATAGGACTACATATAGTCGATACACTTTCTACAGGTTTGCAGGTTTATACACATGTGCCCGTCTTTTAACAAATCTGTGTGCAAAGTCTTTTACCACACTCTTTACGTCTAAACTGCGCGCACGTTCATTTTCTATGCTAAGGATGGCCAGACCTGACAGCCTCTCTTGTGACATGGTGCTTCTGAGATACGTTTTTATCAGTTTCAGCTTCGAAAATGACCTTTCGGCGCTTGCAACAGTCACGGATATTGTCAAAAATAATGTGATGGCCGTGGCTACATCAGGCACACTTGATAATATAGAGTTGTGTTTTATTATTAGCGTGTTCGCCATTTTTTATTTCCCTGATGGCGAACTCGTCTCAAGGCGAGCACCTGGTCTGGGAAGTCCGCGGATAAGTCGTCAGAGTTTGCGATCTGAGGGAGGGAGCTGAGATAGTTCGCGAGCTGAAAGGAGGGAGCTGAAACAGTTCGATCTCATACATCGCATAGTCACTTCAAACAATATACGGAATAATATGTGTATGTACGAGTTATTGGTACAGGAGAGATGTCCACGGAAGCACAATTTTTTTTTTTTAGAAGAACAGGGAGTGAGTGAAGTCGTATAAAATATGCCGCCTTATCGGACATTTACATTACATTAAGTCATTTAGCTTTTAGCAGACGCTCTTATCCAGAGCGACTATAAGTTAGGGTTAGGTTTATCGGACGTGGTATCTTTCGCAGGCTAACATAGGTGTAGTTAAAGACCGGAATGAGGTGCGCTGCCCGGGTGCCATGACTGAAGTAGGCTTCGTTCATTTTCTTCAGCATTTTGCGCACATAATGTTTTCGCTCATTTTGTGCGGGTGACAATCGATTTTTCATGGCACAATACAACTTTCATTTTACAATTTGAGTTTTAAAGTTTTTATTTTTGATCGCGCCTCCAAGAATGTTAAACCGTGCAGACAAGGAAATAGCCACACAGTCCTAGATTGTGCCTATATGCGTAAATGGCAAGCTTTTTTGTCAATTCTCGCCACATAACCAGGTTTGGGTCCTACCAATTCCAAGAGGCCTAATTTTTTTGAGGAATAACTTGTGCGTATTGGCGTGTATGAGGTACTGGTACTGGAGAGATCTCCACGGAAGCACAATTTCTCTTTTAGAAGATATTATTTTCTATTGTTAATTTCAATAGGCAGTAGGCGGTGTGTGTTACGCAGTGTTCCTAAGCAAAAGTTCAGAGGTCCTCTCTCCTTGGTGTTAAGCTCTTTAGTATTAGACTTTTAAAATTGTATTTATACATTCAACTTTATTAAAATCCGTACCTATATGTTTATCTTCCTGCCACAGTAAATTTTGTTTGTGTAATCTTAAATGGCAATAAAAACAAATTATGATTCTAATGAGCGGAATGAGGCGCGTTGTGAGAGTGCAGACTTGCTGTGAGGTGAGCGTTCTGTCTCTCCCTGGTACAGAAGACACCTCCCTGATATGTTTCTCTCTAACGAAAACCGTTTCTGACATCACAGACACAATTTAGTCAAGACACTTGCTTATTGATTTGACAATTTATTGATGACCAGAGACATGGAAATAGCTTGGACTTTGGCGGAGTAGAGGGGAGGCACTCCCTGTCTCTAAACAATATGAGGCAGGAAGCAAAACACAGGAACATGAGATAGGCAGTAGACGAGGGGAGTGACATCACAGCCAGCTATGGCCAATACAAAGGGCTACTGTCAGTCCATACGCCTTCCAGCTCACAGCCATTTCGAGTCGCCGCCCGGAAAGTGCCAGACGCATTGTGTTCACACTGCGAATATTTACTTCGTTGCTCATGGTTGATCCAGGACCCGAAGAGGACAGCGCCATGGTCGTGAACGCATCCTGGACAGTGTTATGCACTGCCGATTGGGTTTCATGATTTTGGAAAAGACGATCTCTCCCAGGTGTCCGCCTGTCGTTTATCGTGGCAGGTGAATTCCTCACACATCTCAACACGAAAGCGGTTCCGCTGGCGTCTGATTGGAAAGTCAGACGAATGCATCCAAATGTCAAAGTCCAGTTGACTGATGTGGACTGCTCGTCCTGTAGTTCGTCAGACAACACGGATTCCATGACAGGAAAATTGGTCGTTCCGTTTTTTAATTGGAGACTTGTGTGAGGTTTACAACAGCCTTGAGGTGCGTCTTCTGAGTTCGGAGCTGAGGAGGACACCATATATACAAACTTTGGTTGGACAATTCAGCCGAGGTTGGATAAACATTGTTGCATAAAAACATGAATAAACATAAAGCATGATTGGATAAAACAGCTTGTTGGATGTTCTGAACTGTCATAAATAGATATAACACTGTTCGGACAATTCAGCCGTGGTTGAAATGTGATTTTAAGATTATTTTGTCAGCCGAAGTCTAACCCTGTAACATGTAAATGTTGCAATTTTGAGGAGTAATCCGCCATTTCCAGGGTGCCATGCATAGGCAGCTAGGGGTTCATATGAACTAGGCTTCTTTTTCTTCAACATTTTGCGCACATAATGTTTTTGCTCATTCTGTGCGGGTGACAACCTAGTCTTCATGCCACTATACAACTTTCATTTGACAATGAAAGAGTTTTAAAGCTTTTATTTCTGATTGCAACTCCAAGAATGTTATAAGGTAGGCCCGATTGTGTCGGTGGTAGATCTTTTAATATTCTGTTCACACAACAATGTATGCATCCTACCAATTCCAGGAGGCCTAATTTGAGGAATAACGTGTGCGTATTGGCATGTATGAGGTACTGCCTACTGGAGACATTTCCACTGAAGCACAATTTGTCTTTTAGAAGATTTCCTATTGTTAATTTAACCCTTGTGTTATCTTCGGGTCATTCTGACCCATCAGTCATTGTGACCCACCGTCGTATTGCGACAACTTTACCGCATACAAAAACAAAGTGAAGCATTTTCTTTTAACCGTTGGGCTGTCTCAGACCCCCCACATTGCGAAGGTTAAAAGAAAATTATTTTTATTTGTTTGGGTAAAATTGGGTAAACACAACGATGGTTCGTTATGAACCTTTGGGTCATGTGACCCGAAGGCAGCACGAGGGTTAAATAGGCAGTGTGTGTGTTATGCAGTGTTCCTCAGATAAAGTTCAGATGTCCTCTCTCCTCGGTGGTTTGAGACTGAATGAGTCAGATGTCATGTAGAAGCCTCCAAAAAAATGGGAGGCGCTAACACGCTCCGAAATTGTTCAGGCAACACGGGGGAGATGGGGATGGCAAGAGCTCAATGATATCTTACAACAGGGAGTGAGTGAAGTCGTATCGTTGCGGCATTTTGATGCAGCCTCATCGGACGATGTAACTTTCGCAGACAACGCGGATACAGCGAGAGAGTGGCGTAATAGACAACGCAAACAAAATTACTCTTTCCTCATTTCGTCGACCGACCGAGATGAGGAAGTCTATTCTTCCAACTGGGATGAGGAAGTGCATTTCTCCAACAGAGACGATGAGGGGAAGGGAACTCATTTGTCCGACCAAGATGAGGAAGTCTATTCTTCCAACTGGGATGAGGAAGTGCATTTCTCCAACAGAGACGATGGGGGGAAGGGCGCTCATTTGTCCGACCGAGATGAGGAAGTCTATTCTTCCAACTGGGATGAGGAAGTGTATTTCTCCAACAGAGACGATGGGGGGAAGGGCGCTCATTTGTCCGACCGAGATGAGGAAGTCTATTCTTCCAACCGGGATGAGGAAGTGCATTTCTCCAACAGAGACGATGGGGGGAAGGGCGCTCATTTAGTCCAACCAAGTTGCAGGGGGGAAGGGCGCTCATTTGTCCAACTTAGTTGCAGGGGGGGGGGAGGGCGCTCATTTGTCCGACCGAGATGAGGAAGTCTATTCTTCCAATTATGAGGAAGTGTATTCCTCCAACAGAGATGATGGGGGGAAGGGCGCTCATTTGTCCAACCGAGATGAGGAAGTCTATTCTTCCAACTGGGATGAGGAAGTGCATTTCTCTAACAGAGACGAGGGGGGGAAGGGAACTCATTTGTCCGACCGAGATGAGGAAGTCTATTCTTCCAACAGAGATGAGGAAGTGTATTTCTCCAACAGAGACGATGGGGGGAAGGGAGCTCATTTGTCCGACCGAGATGAGGAAGTCTATTTTTCCAACCGGGATGAGGAAGTGCATTTCTCCAACAGAGACAATGGGGGGAAGGGCGCTCATTTAGTCCAACCAAGTTGCAGGGGGGAAGGGCGCTCATTTGTCCAACTTAGTTGCAAGGTGGGGGAAAGGGCGCTCATTTCCTCTGACAGAGACGATGGGGGGAAGGGCGCTCATTTGTCCGACCGAGATGAGGAAGTCTATTCTTCCAACTGGGTTGAGGAAGTGCATTTCTCCAACAGACACGATGGGGGGAAGGGCGCTCATTTGTCCAACTTAGTTGCAGGGGGGATGGGCGCTCATTTCGTCCAACCTAGTTGCAGGGAGGGGAAGGGTGCTCATTTCGTCCAACAGAGACGATGGGGGGAAGGGCGCTCATTTTTCCGACCGATATGAGGAAGTCTATTCTTCCAACAGGGATGAGGAAATGCATTTCTCCAACAGAGACGATGGGGGGAAGGGAACTCATTTGTCCAACTTAGTTGCAGGGGGGATGGGCGCTCATTTCGTCCAACCTAGTTGCAGGGAGGGGAAGGGTGCTCATTTCGTCCAACAGAGACGATGGGGGGAAGGGCGCTCATTTGTCCGACCGATATGAGGAAGTCTATTCTTCCAACAGGGATGAGGAAGTGCATTTCTCCAACAGAGACGATAGGGGGAAGGGAACTCATTTGTCCGACCGAGACGAGGAAGTCTATTCTTCCAACCGAGATGAGGAAGTGTATTTCTCCAACAGAGACGATGGGAGGAAGGGAACTCATTTGTCCGACCGAGATGAGGAAGTCTATTCTTCCAACCGGGATGAGGAAGTGTATTTCTCCAACAGAGACAATGGAAGGAAGGGAACTCATTTGTCCGACCGAGATGAGGAAGTCTATTCTTCCAACCGGGATGAGGAAGTGCATTTCTCCAACAGAGACGATGGGGGGAAGGGCGCTCATTTGTCCAACTTAGTTGCAGGGGGGGAAGGGCGCTCATTTCCTCTGACAGAGACGATGGGGGAAAGGGCGCTCATTTCGTCCAACCTAGTTTACATTTATTTACATTTACATTTATGCATTTAGCAGACGCTTTTATCCAAAGCGACTTCCAAGAGAGAGCTTTACAAAAGAGCATAGGTCACTGATCATAACAACGAGATAGCCCCAAACATTGCGAGCAGCCAAAACATGAAGCATACATTGTGGAAAACCAAATAAGTGCCAAAGCGAAGAACCATAAGAGCATGCAGTTAAACAAGTTATAATTGAACAACATGAAACTCCCCACAAGAGTGCAAGAGTGTACCTGTAGAAAAAACAATCAACAGTAAAAATACTTCACAGCGAGTACAAGAATTTGAAACCGTTACAACTAACCAACAAGAGCAACAAGTCTCTCAATACGAGTCATTGTGATCCTGGAGGAAACTAACATCAGGTCCAGCCAAGCATTCCCATTGGGGGGCCAGACAGGAGAAGAGCTTGTGTTGGGACCGGGTGCTCTTGAGCGGTGGTACCACCAGACGGTTGTCAGAAGAAGACCGTAGGTGGCGGGGGGAGGTGTAAGGCTGGAGGAGAGACTTGATGTAGTCGGGTGCAGTCCCGTTCACCGTTCGGAAGGTCAGTACCAGAGTCTTGAATCTGATACGGGCCGTGATGAGAAGCCAGTGGAGGCAGATGAGGAGCGGGGTAACATGGGAGTGTCTGGGTAGATTGAAGACCAGACGGGCCGCCGCGTTCTGAATCCTATGGAGAGGGCGGGTTGCGCATGCTGGGAGACCGGCGAGCAGCGAGTTGCAGTAGTCCAACTTTGAGAGGACATGGGGGAAAGGCAGGGAGGGGGAAGGGCGCTCATTTCCTCAGACAGAGACGATGGGGGGAAAGACGCGCATTTGTCCGACCGAGATGAGGAAGTATATTCTTCCAACTGGGATGAGGAAGTGCATTTCTCCAACAGACACGATGGGGGAAGGGAACTCATTTGTCCGACCGAGACGCGGAAGTCTATTCTTCCAACCGAGATGAGGAAGTGTATTTCTCCAACAGAGACGATGGGGGGAAGGGCGCTCATTTGTCCAACTTAGTTGCAGGGGGGATGGGCGCTCATTTCGTCCAACCTAGTTGCAGGGAGGGGAAGGGTGCTCATTTCGTCCAACAGAGACGATGGGGGGAAGGGCGCTCATTTGTCCGACCGATATGAGGAAGTCTATTCTTCCAACAGGGATGAGGAAGTGTATTTCTCCAACAGAGACGATGGGGGGAAGGGAACTCATTTGTCCGACCGAGACGAGGAAGTCTATTCTTCCAACCGAGATGAGGAAGTGTATTTCTCCAACAGAGACGATGGGGGGAAGGGAACTAATTTGTCCAACCGATATGAGGAAGTCTATTCTTCCAACAGGGATGAGGAAGTGCATTTCTCCAACAGACACGATGGGGGGAAGGGAACTCATTTGTCCGACCGAGATGAGGAAGTCTATTCTTCCAACCGGAATGAGGAAGTGCATTTCTCCAACAGAGACGATGGGGGGAAGGGCGCTCATTTGTCCGACCGAGATGAGTAAGTCTATTCTTCCAACCGGGATGAGGAAGTGCATTTCTCCAACAGAGACGATGGGGGGGAAGGGCGCTCATTTGTCCGACCGAGATGAAGAAGTGTATTTCTCTAACCGAGACGAGGAAGTGTAGTCCTCCTACCAAGACTTGTATGGGCTCCGGGGGTGAATGGGAGAGATATTAAACTCCACTGAAGGGAGAAGTGTACTCAGCTTCCCTCAGCAGAGGAGACAGAGACCCAGGCTCCGCTCAATCATGTCCTACTGTGAGGTATGCGGCAAGGTCTTATTCATCTTTGTTGTTGTATTTACGTATCTATGATTTGTAGGTGTACATTGAAGGTCATTTTACAACTGCTCCCCAATGGAAGGTCCCACAGTCACAATGTGGCAGGTCTGTCTAGTTCTTTGGGGTCTTTGAAATCTATCTTTAGATAAAGGATAAAGGATAATTATAGTCTGGTAAGTTGGTCTCAGCAAATAGAAAGATGACTGTGCAACTTAAAAAATATGTTTGGTCAAGAATCTTTTCAGTTTTGAACAGTCATCATGTCATCCTTTTTTACCAAGGCAAGTTATGGTGGTTTGTGAAACTGATTATTCTCTCTCACTTCATCTACTAGTGTCTTTTTATGTATCTCATGACTGTTGCCATCTCTCCCCCCCTCCTATCTGTCTCTCTCTCTGTCTCTCTCTCTGTCTCTCTCTCTGTCTCTCTCTCTCCCTCCCTACAGCATATTGTGTTTGCCTATGACATAAACTACACTGGTTCTGGCGACTTGGGGGTGGCCCTGGAGGATCCGTGTGACCTGGATCAAGTTATAACGCCTGACCTCCAGAGAGTGTTCCTCCCTGTCGTCTACGGCTTCATCTTTGTCCTGGGCATCACTGGGAACGGCCTGGTGGTGATGGTGCTTGGCTGCCAGCGCAGGTGAGAATAAAGATGGATGATGAAGACGATGACAAAGATGTTGTTAGTTTAGTTCATTAGTAAGTTTAGTTAGTTACTTTGTACATTTTAATCTTTAAAAAAAACTTAAGATCCGTACATTCGTTTATTGTATGCACCTTCCTGTCACAGTAAATTCCTTGTTTGTGTGAACACATTACATGGCAGATAAAACAAATGCATCTGATTCTGATGTAGAAGATGACACACAGAGGGTTTTATCTGATTGTCCCCAGGTCAAAATTGAGTCTGACAGACCGCTACCGGCTGCACCTCTCTGCTGCCGATCTTCTCTTCGTGCTGACGCTCCCATTCTTGGCAGCGGATGCCGCACTGACGGACTGGCATTTCGGATTAGGCACCTGTGTGGCCGTGCACGTCATCTATACAGTGAACCTGTATGGGAGTGTGCTCATCCTGGCCTTCATCAGTCTGGACCACTACCTAGCTGTGGTCAAAGCAACAGACGCGCACACGTCACGCACGAGACAGCTACTGTGACGGAGACTGGTGTTTGTAGGTGAGCTAGGTCTCTAGCCTCATCCCTTATCTCTCTCTCACGACGTGCCCATGCCTCAGATGTACAGAGGTACATCTTCACTTGTATTCTCCATATCCTGATCTAATCTCCTCTTTGTCTCCCTCACCCCCTCTCCTTTTCCAGGAGCCTGGTTGCCTGCGGCTCTCTTGGCAGTGTCAGACATAGTGTTTGCCAGGACTTGGGAAGCAGGAGATGGGGTGATTATGTGCCAGCGCTTACACCCAGCTGACAACGCTCCTCTCTGGGTGTCAGTGTTCCACCTGCAGCTGGTGTTTGTAGGCTTGGTGGTACCGGGCCTAGTTTTACTGGTGTTACTGTGTCATCGTGTCCAGGCTGACCCGCAGGGCCAGAGACAGAAGCGCAGAGCTGTCAGGACCACTGTGGCATTGGTCCTCTGCTTCTTCCTGTGTTGGCTCCTGTATGGTGCTGGCATCACTGTGGATGCTCTCATGCGCCTACAGGTCCTTCCCAGGGGCTGCAGTCTGGAGGTGGTGCTGGGTGTGTGGCTGGCGATGGCTGAACCAATGGCATTTGCCCACTGCTGTCTAAACCCACTGCTGTATGCCTTCCTGGGGGCGGACTTCAAGAAGTCCGCCAGACGGGAGAACTCAACACTCGGTCGCGTCATCTCCAGTCTGAAGATTCCACCTCCGAGACGCCCAGGAACCTCTACTACCACAGAGTCTGAGTCATTTAGTCTACACTCCAGCTAACAGAATATGGGTGTGGATGTAGGTGTGGGTTGGATGAGGGTGTAAATGCTTTGTCCTATATATGAGAAGAGGGTAGTCTGCTGATCCATGACTTTGTCCCTTGTCTGAAAGATAACCTTTTTTTGTAAATAGGGTTTGTGGGTCACTGATGTTTTTTAAGTTTGTTTATATACAATCAAATTTCGAATGAAATGTTTTAACTTTTTGTGTTACTCTTCCTGTCTCTCAGAGTTGTCAGTGTGTGTGTGTGTGTGTGTGTGTTAGTTTCAATTATTTTGGAGGCGTTCACCCTTCCCTCCTCAGTTAGTGCTGTGGTAGTCTTGGATGTGTCTATATGACTGTCATCATCATCATCACACACCAACTATGACTCAACTTTGACTCATTATGGTTTCTGAACAAACGCATGTCAAAAGCACTGAAACATTATATTGAGAATGAAACTAGGTTTCAGGTGTATGCTTCCTCCTCCTCCTCATTTAAGAATATACAAGGAGCAAAACACATTATTACAATGCCACATTAGTGGCGGTGTTGTAATACACAACGCGGACACGGCAGGGGGGTCACAAGGACCCGGAGACAGCGCGAGCGTGATGTAATAGACAACGCTGTGGGTCACAATGAACCTGATACCCCGCGAAGGATAAAGAAAATGTTTCACTTTATTTTTTTATTATGAAAAGTTGTCACAACATAGCTGTGGGTTAAATCAACCCTGATACCACACGAAGGACAAAGAAAATGTTTCACTTTATTTTTTTATTATGAAAAGTTGTCACAACATAGCTGTGGGTCAGTGTGTGTGTGCGATTGAGTGCCCCTAAACATTTAAATATATTAGTAAATCATAGCAAATTGACATTTTTAAGTATACTTCTTGAAGTATTTACATTAATTTAAAGCGCACTTGAAAGTATTGCATAGTATACGTTGAGGTACTTTAGGAAGTATACTTCATGAACTGAAAGTGCACTACACAGGTTACTTTAGAGTATTCCAAAGTATACTTTGAAGTACTTTAAAGAAGTATACTTTATGAACTGAAAGTGCACTACACAGGCTACTTTACAGTATTCAAAAGTAAACCTCAAATACACTATAAGTGTACTTTAAAGTGTACTAAATGACCTAAAAAGTGGGCCAATTCAGTTTACTTAGTACAAAAATAGTATATAAATAAGTACACTGCAAGTATACTTTAAGTACCATGATAATAGTATACTTTTTATACTAAGTATACTTACAAAATAAACTTGAAGTATACAATTTTTTGTAAGGGAAGAATTGTGGTTTGTTCGCGAGGGCGACCTTTATGTGTAGGCTATTCGTCTATACATTCATTTATACAAAGTATACGCCCTTATCGCCCCACGTCTAATATTTGAAAGTGCGTTAAGTTTATCATCTAGCCAATATTAATAGCCAGATTTGCTACTCTAGGAGATGATATTGCCCTCTACACCAGAATCAAACTGGGAAATCGACCACGTAGCCTAAGGTAACTCAACATTTCAGCTTTCAGTTGTCATATTAAAGATTAAACATAAGCTATACAAACAATGCACAGGCAACATGAGCGCATTTATCATAATTAAATGCACTTTACAAATTCATATAGGCCTAAGAGTGAGCTATAGGAACTGTGTCACAGTAAAAAAAAATGTTTATTAGATGCAATATGCAACTAAAATGCAATATTGTGTTAAAAGAGCCTGTACTAAAACTCAGATAAGCTACTTAAATGCGGTTAAGATTCAGATTTGTGTGAAAGGTTTGAACCAAACTCACCATAAACGGATAGATGAATAGTGATGGGATAAGCAACTTTGTCTCCTCTGTTGGTTTGTGACTGATAAACTCCAGCGTCGTGGAGTGAGATGTCTCTCATGGTGAGAGATCCGGTCTGTCTGTCCAGTTGAAGTATGTCTTTAACCCTTGTGTTATCTTTGGGTCATTCTGACCCATCAGTCATTGTGACCCACCGTCGTATTGTGACAAATTGACCTCATACAAAAACAAAGTGAAGCATTTTCTTTTAACTGTCGGGCTGTCTCAGACCCCCCACATTGGAATGGTTAAAAGAAAATAATTTGTATTTGTTTTTGTATTGGGTAAAATTGGGTAAACACAACGATGGTTCGTTATGAACCTTTGGGTCATGTGACCCGAAGGCAGCACGAGGGTTAAACCGATCATCTAACGGAGTTAGGAATTCTCCCCGGACCTCGAAATTTTTCGTATCCAATTTCATAGGTTCGAAAAAGATGTTATCGATTTTTTGCACGAAATTTTTCAGATAAAACTTTTTAAGATCGAATTTTTTAAGATCGAATTTTTTAAGATCGAATTTTCTAAGATCGAATTTTTTAAGATCGAATTTAAGATCGAATTTTTTAAGATCGAATTTTTTAAGATCGAATTTTCTAAGATCGAATTTGAGCAATCTTAATTTGATTTTACATTAAATATATAATACAAATAACTAATAAAATACATTCATATGAGAATTCGTTGTTTTTGACATTTCAATATTAAGTATTCAATGCCTTTGCTTCCATATAGGTCTATGTAACCGTGACATGCGAAAGATCATGTTTTCCAAAGGATCGGTTTAACTATGGCAAGCCTTTTTAACATTTAACAGCTAGACTGGATATGTGTTGCAGATATCTGTAATTCAGTTTTGCCTAGTCAAAAAGAACATTTCAGATATCCGCAATTACATTCTTCCTATCCATAATTGTCATTTCAGATATCCACAAAGACATTCTTCCTAGGACAAATGACGTCACTTTTGACATTCATTTGTATGGGGTTTATCATTACAGATATCTACAATTCAGTTGCGGATATCCACTATGTGAATTACGGATATCCGCAACTGAATTGTAGATATCTGTAATTCCAGTTTGAGATATCTACAATTTGATTCTGACTAGTCATAACTCCAGTTCAAGATATCTTTAATTCACCTCAATTCAAGATATCTACATGTTCATTTTGAGATATCTTAAATTAAGTTTTGACTAGGCGAAATTACGTTGTAGATATCTGTAACTGGAATTATGACTAGTCAAAATGACGTTGTAGATATCTTTAACTGCAGTTAGGGATAGTCATAATTTAATTGTAGATATCTATTATCAAGTTATAGATATCTTGAAATTAATTTTGATTAGAGATATCTGAAATTTGAGATATCTGTAACTTTCATTCTGCCTAGTCAAAATGTAATTACAGATATCTTGAATTAGAGTTTTGACTAGGCGAAATGACGTTGCAGATATCTGTATGTGTATGCAAATCATTGTTAGGCCCGCATCCCACTTTAGGCGGAGCACCTGTTAACTTTTAATTAGGGTTAGGGTTAGGGTTAGGGTTAGGTGGTCATGCCATTTTCTGGTGGTTTTTTCGATTACAGCCAACGCCATGACTGCTCGTTTATCCATTCACTTTGATTATGGCGGGGAGGGGGAATTACGTATTTATGGATATCTAAAATAGAGCAACGTCATGCACAATAATTTGCACTAGTCATAATGACGTTTGAGATATCTTTAACTTTCATTCTGTCTAGTCAAAACTGAATTACAGATATCCGCAATTGTCATTTAAGATGTGTGACGAGTTGAATGTCGTTTCCAATGACGTCATTGCAGATATCTGTAATTCAGTTTTGCCTAGTCAAAACTGAATTACAGATATCTCTAACTGTAGTTTCGACTAGTCACAATTACGTTACAGATATCTTGAATGACAATTCCAACTATCCAAAATGTAATTACGACTAGTCAGAAAGACGTTGTTGATATCTACAATGTTAATTCCGGATAGTCAAACTTAGCTTTTAAATGTTAAAAAGGCTTGCCATAGTTTAACTCAACATGGAGGTACGCACCAGAAGGAAAAATGAAAGGCTTGGCTCACATGACAATTCGATCTCATAGCCTACATCGCATAATGTCACCTCAAACAATCAACTGAATAATATGTGTATGTAGTTATTGGTAGGCTACAGGAGAGATGTCCACGCAAGCACAATTTCTCTTTTAGAAGATTTTCGATTTTTTCATTTCAATAGGCAGTAGAATAGGTTGTGTTTGTTACGCAGTGTTCCTAAGCGAAAGTTCAGAGGTCCTCTCTCTCTCCTCGGTGTTAAGCTCTTTAGTAGGCCTATTAGACGTTTTAATTTTTATTTAGACATTCAACTTTTTAAATTAGGATTCTTATATGATTATTGTATGCATCTTCCTGCCACAGTGAATTCCGTGTTTGTGTAAATGTAAGGCCAATAAAAAAAAACTATTCTGATGAGCGGAATGAGGCGCAGTGCAGAGAGCGCGCTGTGAGAGTGCAGACTTGTTGTGGAAGCCGGTCAGGGGCGGACTGGGGGGAAAAAGTGGCCCGGGAGTTACTGTCACTGACCGGCCCACTCAGTACACGGCGCGCGGCCCACTCAATGCATCGCACGTATAGACCAGTCATTGGCCTACTTGGAAAAATACACATACCCATAACATTATTTTGGATGATTACAAAGAAATTACATCATATATGTTTCATTTCTTACGTTGAACTTCCGAAGTCCGTAAGAACACATGTCAGAAGACACTTCAGAAATGTTTCGAAAAATAGGCACCATGAGTGTTAAATACAGATCGCGGGGAGGAGTATAAATCTCAGTCAGCGATTGAGTACTATCAAGGTCCTAGAGCAATATATACGTGTTCAAGCTGTGTAATATGGAAAATAGTTGGAGGTGCTGGCGATGTTAGAGGGAGGGCCGGTTAGTGATGACAGTGGGCTGGTATTTTGGATCATCCCAACCCCGTCGGCCCACCGGGGATTCTCCCGGTATCCCCAATGGCCAGTCCGCCCCTGAAGCCGGTGAGGTGAGCGCTCTGTCTCTCCCTGGTTCAGAAACTTCGCCGATCTGTTTCTGTCTAAAGAAAAAACATTTCTGACATCACAGACACAGTTCAGCCAAGACACTTGCTTATTGATTTGACAATTTATTTAATTTTCCAAGAGAGAGCTTTACAAAAAGTGTATAGGTCAATGATAAGCAACTAGATAGCCCCAAACATTGCAGGTAGCCAAAACATGCAGTATATACACTGAAAAGCAAATAAGTGCCAATGGGTAGAACCAGAAGAGCATGTAGTTAAACTAATTACAATTAAAAAACATGATCCTCGAGTGTACCTGGAGAAAAGCAAGCAACAATAATATAAATCACAGCGAGTACAAAGAGTTAAATCAGTTACAACTATAACCAGCAAGAGCAACACCTCCCTCAATAACTGGCATTGTGTTCCTGGAGGAAACAAGCTAGCATCTCATCCAACAATCTTTCTGTGCTGGGAACAAGTGCGTCTTTAGCCTTTTCTTGAATGTGGAGAGACAGTCAGTATCTCTGATGGAGGTGGGGAGAAGATTCCACCATTGGGAGGCCAGATGGGAGAAGAGCTTGAGTTGGGAGCGGGCGTTCTTGAGAGGTGGGACCACCAGACGGTGTAAGGCTGGACGAGAGACTTGATGTAGTCAATCCATACGCATTCCAGCTCCCAGACATTTCGAGTAGCCCCCTGGAAAGTTCGAAACGCACTGCTGATGGGGCTTCATCATTTTGTAAAAGACGCTCTCTCCCAGCTGTGAGCCTGTCGTGTGATTGTAAAGTCAGACGTCTGCATCCAAATGTCAAAGTACAGTTCACGGACATGGACTGCCCCATGACAGGAGATTCGGTCGTTAGGGGGTTCAGATGGCTGAGTGGTTAGGGTATCGGGCTATTAATCAGAAGGTTGCCGGTTCGATTGCCAACTGTGAAAATGACGTTGTGTCCTTGTGCAAGGCACTGCACCCTACTTGTCTCGCCGTCGCTCTGGATATGAGCGTCTGCAAAATGACTAAATGTAGTGTTTTAATTGAAAGTTTGCGCGGGGTTTCAAACTTCCGTGAGGCGCGTATTCTATACGATCGTAGCTCAGGAGGACACCATTCATTAGACCAAATTTCGGTTAATGGCTAATGTTCTGGACACAATCAAGTGTCTTCGCACGAATTCCCTCCCGAGATTGTTTTTGCGGACGATTGGGGGGTGTACCAACAACATATGTCGTTCGACGTTTGAACTGGAGGCTATTGCGGGGTTTTAAACTCCTTATAGTAGTGCCTTTTCTCGATATGGCATATTACGATCGGAGCTCGGGAGCTCAGTATAGGGAGTATGTGTATGTAGGAATTATTGTAGGCTAGGAGAGATGTCCAAGCAAGCACAATTTCTCTTTTAGAAGGTTTTCATTTCATTAGGCAGTAGAATAGGTCGTGTGTGTTATGCAGTGTTCCTAGCGAAACTTCAGTCCTCTTGAAGTGGAAGAATATGTACTACGTTATCAATTTCTCAACGTTTGAAATTATGTAAATACTTTTGTAAGTTCCCTTGTATTGCGAAATATATTAAGTCTTGAAGTGAAGAATAATTCAAAGTGTAGTGAAGTCCAAACAGACGCACTGGAACTCAGAGTCTGATGCGAAAGTTTTTTCAGACACAAACGTATCTAAACAAGTGAGTGTGTTCCCGGGAGCACACTGGAATTTTTCTCCGGACATTTCTCTTATATAGCAAAACCTTATGAGTTCTGTAATTTTTCTATTGGTACAATACTGTTTGTCACAGATGCATTATGCATTTCTCACACTATTGGTCTCTTACCCTAGGGGCTTCAGATTACAGTTACATAGAAAACGCTACTATTTTTTAGGCTTGCTCTGGCGTTGAAGAGCTGCACTGGGTTGCTGAGCGTAAGGTCGTAAATCTGTCCCATGATATCTGGGCCTTGTAGTTTTCTATGGAAGAAGCATATACACACAGTCTTCTCTCGACCTCAGCCCCTAAATATCCAGATTTGGGCTTAATATCTTCTAGCTACATATTAGTGGCAATACTAATCAGTCAACAACTTTGCATTTGGTTTTGAATAATATAGCATATACAAAGTAAAAAAGGTGATTGAGTTCGATTACCAGTTGTGCAAATGACGTTGTGTCCTTGTGCAAGGCACTGCACCCTACTTGTCTCGCCGTCGCTCTGGATATGAGCGTCTGCAAAATTACTAAATGTAATGTTTCAATTTCGACCAAATTACGCACACTTTGTTAGTCTTAAATATTCTGCTTCTCCTTGATGGACGTCTTCTCTTTCTTCTGGGTTTGGAAGTGAGAGCAAAGACACACAGAATCATTGAGATGGTCACATGTCGTCCCTTCTTATCGCTGACTGTGTGTGGTGTTGTTTTCAGCTTACCAGTGTGAACCATCTCTGGAGGATGGGGGGGTTGGTCTTTCCAAGCGGCCCCAGATGATCTCCCTCTGGGCTGGGGCCCTGAGGAATGGAGCCCCTGGAGGCGGAGGAGCTGAGGATTGGGAGGACGAAGAAGAGGAGAAAACAGAGGTGGAGGAAGAGGAGGAGTAGCAGGACCGGGAAGTGGAGGAGGACGAGAGGCAGGAGGCGAGTCTGCTGGCCTTTCCAAGCCAACAGACTCCATCTCAAGCCCTTCACCCAAGCTTGTGTTGCTTATGAAGGGCCCGGAACTTCCACCGGCCTTTTCCAAGTGTAAAAACATCACACTGCTGTAATTATGAAGATGGAGATATGATTATGGATTATATGATTGAAAATGAACCTCTTAATCACCTTTATTACCTTTTATATGCTATATTACTGAAAACCAGATGCAAAGCTGTTGACTGATTAGTATTACCACTAAAACATAGAAGAAATAGAGGCCAAATGTGGAAGACCAGATAGATAGAGTTTGAGTGCAAGAGAGAAGTATGTGTGTAGGCCTTTCCCATGAAGGACTACAAAGCCCAGATATTGAGAACTACAAGCGCCAGACATCAGGGGACAGATTTATGTCCTTAAACTCAGTATCCCTGTGCAGCTGGGCCGCAAGGAAGGGGAAGATAGAGGAAAAGTACTGGCGATGTCAATTCTGTGACAATTGACCAACCGGGTGTGAATACATAAATGCATCTGTGACCAGTTGTAATGTACCAATGACAAAATATCATACAATAATGGAGAGTAAATATATAAGCAAATGTCCGGAGAAAAATTCCTGCCATAGCAGCAAAACACCGAAATTAGGTTTAGGTTAAATAAACTTAGCTGTGCGCTTGATCTGGAGAGTCTGACCATACAACGGTTAAAGCACACTATTGTTAGACACAGGAGGTTCAGACAGGGCACGTATGGACGTCCGTGTGTAGAAAGTAGATTAGTATATAGCCGCTATCATTAGTTTAGTTCCCGGACAGGGGGTAAGGTACTTCATGTACGGTAGCAGTATACGAAGTAAAAGCCGGCATATTCTCTTGGTAAAAAGGGAATATTCTCCTGGTAAAAAGAGAAGGGTAGAACCGCGCGCATCGCTGGTAAAAGTGATAGAGAACATCAGTGGCCAGAATTAAATTCGCCTATGTAACCAAATAAGCCGATATTAGATAAGTCACATAAGTGACTATATGTATATATATATATAAAGACTATTACTGTATATCTTGGTAAATAGAGAGAAACGAACAACTGGACCAGCCGCACAAGCTGGGAGTTCTGGCGAGACAGCCCAGCGCGTCCCGATTAGGGCTCTCGCTAGAAGCGTTGCTGGACGGACATGGGCCGGGTTTCCCACGCTCTTAACCCTTGTGTTATCTTCGGGTCATTCTGACCCATCAGTCATTGTGACCCACCGTCGTATTGTGACAAATTTACCTCATACAAAAACAAAGTGAAGCATTTTCTTTTAACTGTCGGGCTGTCTCAGACCCCCCACATTGGAATGGTTAAAAGAAAATTATTTGTATTTGTTTTTGTATTGGGTAAAATTGGGTAAACACAATGATGGTTCGTTATGAACCTTTGGGTCATGTGACCCGAAGGCAGCACGAGGGTTAAGAATCTCTTAGCGTTAAGAGCTTCTTAACGAATCTGGGAAACCCGGCCATTGTCCGTTTCTCTTAGTGGTTAAAAATTGAAAGGAACAGACTCATCTAATTGTGTCAGGTTGGAATGAAGAGCACAGTCGCAGATGCAGTTTAGAGTTTTTAATGGTTCTGATTTACTTCAATCACGTAAAAGTAGTCAGTAATGACCACACACTGGGTCAAATAATAATTGAGGCAAAGGCAAACTTAAACTCCATCAAGACGGTTGGTTCAAGGGTAATCCACAATCAAGGTCAAGGCACAGTCCAGGGTCAAGGTACACAGAGCAGCCAGTACAATCGAAGTTTCCAGGTAGGGCAAGACAAAGGAGAGGTCAGAGACAAGCGGGGTTCAATACCGTGAAACAAAAGAGAGTCCAAGTGAACAGTCCAAATCGTGATCCAAAATCCACAGTCGGGGCAAGCAGGGTCCAGCACAGGTAAAGAGTTTCCGTAAAAAGTTTCCAAGTGAGGTAACGTCCGTAGCACAAAAACCATGAATGAGCACTGACAAACAATTCAGGGTTCCTTTTAACCATGGCCGTTCACTTCCTCACGGCTGAGCCGGCCTTGCTCTGACTCCTTAGTGCCCTCTGCTGTCCTGGAGGGCACGCTGTGTGTTGAGTCGTGACAAATTCGTTTAAAAAATTGACTATAACATTCCCCCGATTGTCCCTTAAGGACTTAGTATTAGTGTGGCATTATTCAAACCGTTGAATAACTGCAAACGAAAAAACTCGTGCAATTTTATTTGTTACTAAAAGAGCAAAAAAAGTTTAAAAAACCATAAGCTGAGCATCTTATTTTTTTCTTATTTTCATAGTCTAGCTCTAGGCAAAATATTTCCAGGCTGATCCACAACTTATAACGTTTAAATAACATCCCCGACCCGCAAAATAGTAGTTTTGATCACAAGCCGCCCCGTAAATGGAAATAGTTTTCCCTTTAACCCGAGAAATTACATTTTAGAGCGAAACAGTCTGTAAACCTCGGTGAAAATCAAGCACAACCGAGTCCGTAGGAACACCACGGAGTACTGCGACCAGCAGACAGATTGGGGTGGTCGGAAAGCGAGAGTTCTGAAAAAAAAACTAGTATGAGCGAGCCGGAGGGATAGCTAATTTTCAATGCTTCATGAGTTCTTTGGGTCTGTGACTGATCATACCATCTGAATCACGGACCTTTGTATATGACTAGAAGCTAGAAGAACCTGTGGTCAAACACAACCAGAAACGTTGGCAGTTTGATTGTCTGTGTCGTTGTAACTGACTAGGTGCTGAAACCCCTGGACTCTCTCTCTCCAAAAAACTCTCTCACTCACTCAGCGCAGAGCTACGCCCAGCAGCTGACTCAAAACTGGAGTTGTTACACTCCCATTTCGCCCCCACTCTCTCTCTCTCTCTCTCTCTCTCTCTCTCTCTCTCTCTCTCTCTCTCTCTCTCTCTCTCTCTCTCTCTCTCTCTCTCTCTCTCTCTCTCTCTCTCTCGCTCTGAACTCTCTCTGAACTCTCAAACTCTATCCAAATTCTATCTAAACTATCTAGACTCTATCTAAACTCTCAACTCTCTCTCGCGCCCTCACCCACCCTCTGTCTCTCTGTCTCTCTGTCTCTCTGTCTCTCTGTCTCTCTGTCTCTCTGTCTCTCTCTGTCTCTCTCTGTCTCTCTCTCTCTCTCTCTCTCTCTCTCTCTCTCTCTCTCTCTCTCTCTCTCTCTCTCTCTCTCTCTCTCTCTCTCTCTCTCTCTCTCAACCACACCCCACACACACTACACAACACAAACACAACACACACACACACACACTCATCCCTCTCACACACACACCACTCTCACTACACACACGCACCCACTCACACACTCCCTCCCTCTCACTCACACACACACATACACTCACCCCAACGCCCTCCCCTTCACCCATTCACACCCCTCTCACTCACACACACCTCCACACACACAGAACACACATACTTCGCACACACACACACACCTCCCTCACACCACCACCCCACCACACATACACACACCTTCCCCACACCAACCTTTCCCTACTCACTATACACAAACACGCACATACACACAGTCACTCACCACACACACTCACACTCCCTCTCTGTGGCTCTCTACCTCTCGTTGTTTTCAATGAAGTTGTGTCTGATTTATTGTGCTATAGGAGAACAAGGGCATGTTATAACGAGCTGGGAGGAGAGGCATCAGGCCTGTGTAACACTAACAGCAATCTGAAATCAGAGGAACAGGACAAGGATTTGTGCAAAGTATTGTTTATAAACTAAAGCAAAAAGATTATTCTTACGTAAACACATCAAAGACCCGAGAAGATCCAGTTGAAGTCGGTGTGTCACTCTAACGAATTGACATACTAGATAATAGTGATTCAATTCCACCCATACCTATTCTACCATTGATTGAAACAAACACACACACATATTTATAAATTGATTTATAAATCAACACAGACGCTCAGCTGAAAAACTCAAAGCTTGGCAGATCACCAAATCATTGATACAGCCCCAAAATAAGTTTTTTCCCTGGCGTGTCTTGGCAGCAAGCATTATATCATTGCATTGGTTTGACTCTACAGTCTAGCCCAGAGTTTGGAACAGACTGCAGTAGCCTCTATTCTGGTGACTTCTGTTTAAAAGTGCCCGTAGGGCAGACCATAGCAGTATGGGAAAGGCCAGCCACACATCCATCACTCAGTATTACCGTTGTTCCCAGTAGGTTAAGCGAGGATTATAAAACCGAACCTCCAAGAAACGATATATCAGAGAAGCTGGTGTAGGACCCCAACCGAGCTTCAGAAAACTAATTAGGATGACTAATAAGCTATTTGGTAGAAATTAAGAAAATCAGGGAAACCGACGACAAACCAGATCTTTCCAGGTCCTTGGTCAGCAGAACACAACACATTTATACGGGAATCATTCACGGGAAAAACAGTGGAAAGGCTTTGGACAGCCAGATGACGCTCCAGTGGAGGTAATACAAATAAAAAAAATAAAAACGCTACCCAGACGACAAAAAGTGAATTCAACAGTTCATAAAGAAATGCAATTCAGTTTGGCCGAAAGGAGGATGCTTTGATTTAGCGTGCTGTGAGGAGGTGGAGGTCAATATAAAGCCCCATAAATTTAAAAACCAGAGCAATAAGAGATTAAGACAGAGAAGATAACCAAGATTAAATAACGAATCCTACAGAGACAGGAATAAAGGAAGTATAGGGACAGAGCCCCCACCAGTATGACCATAGGAGCCACCCCCATATTTAGACAGTAAAATGTTAGTTTACGTACCCTTAGTATAGTTTAGACCTCATATTTAAATTTTTAAGATTCCTATATGTTTAATGTATGCACTTTCCTGCCAAAGCAAATTCCTTGTCTGAAAAAAAAATCCAACACAATATCCAGACTGGGGTCTACATGATGAAATACAAGACCGAAGCTAAATCGCCTTTTACAGTCAGAAGTATGTGAACACATTAATTCCATTGAGATAAAAACAACCTATGAACATCACTTCTATCAAAGGATTCAAACCATTTGGCGTCAGCTGGTGTTGATGTAAACGGTGAACACGTCGATCAGATTGAGATTTTTGTTTATGACTTTAAACAGGGTGGTGGCTTGGTAGTGCATTTGTTAAAGTGATTAAGACAATATTATAGAAAATATTTACAAAGTGGAGTGTAGCCTCATGAGGGCTTTTGGGAGAGCTGTCAGGAGAGCTGTCAGGAGAGGCAGAGGAAAGAGAGTACCTTTAAGTAGATCTTCACAGTTGTTATTATGTAAACATGGTTACATTCATAATAAACATAAAGTGTGCATACCATGTTGGTTACCAATGGTTTCCTGGTGTTCTGAGCACATAGAGTAGAAGTTCATCTGAAAGGATTTTATTTTCTTTTTGAAGGATTGCACTGTGGGTGAGAAGACCTATGGTGGAATCTCACATGCAGAGAACATCACCTCCATGAAAGCTGCTGCATCTGCTGTGAAGAATGGAGATGCTGATCAGTTTCCCACTACTCTGTAATCCACATAAATTATGAATCATTAATTACTGTAAATCTGGAAGTGCATAGTGCTGTGCATGGGCCTGATGTGCTGCATTTGTTTTGTCTTGTCCAGAGATTGATGGAGCTAGAGGCAGATGCCATGGGTCATGAGCAGCTTTTTGTGGATGAGGCAGGTTTTAACCTCACTAAAACAAGGAGACGTGGCAGGAACATTATTGGACACCGCATGTGATGTAGACAAAATTTTGTGGCCAGACCCAGAGAGACGACACGATGTGGACTGATTTAGTTTTTTTTTAATTTTCAGTGAAATTACTATTTGGTGTTTTGACCTGGAAAAAACACACTTGTGTTTGTTTTGATGTGTGTAAATACACACCAGTACTTGAAGTTTGGATCCCTGTATGTCTACAGAACTACGTATGACAAAAGTATGACCTCAAACTGACATAGCCTACCTTGTGCACAGAGAAAGCAAAAGCCAGATGTGTTTTGTATTCATACCATCAGTGTGTAGTTGGCGCATTGTGTGCTTATTAATGTGATGGCTTGTATTAACTGTTTGATACAAAAATAAAATGTTTACGAAGGTTTGAAGAGTTAAGCAAGGTTTATTAGCTTTTGCAAGATAATTACAATGTTTTGCTGATTTGGTGATGGGTTTTCTTATTTGTGAGTTTTGCAAAAATAGCCAATAGTTACAAAAAATGTGCTTAAGCCATCAGAAAAAACTGTAACATCAACCAATGAGATCTTAATTAAACTCCATTTGTGCAGTGAACTGCAGTTCTTAGTAAAGCCTCTAGATGGCATAGGGGAGTATGGGAATTCATGACTCAGCTTGTATGGTATCGTTAAAAATGTGTCTGACTGTGTCTGATATATTTGGGTGTTACAATGCCAAAGAGAATCCCACTACATAAGTAGAGTCATCCATATTCTGCTTCTGCAGTGCAGGGATGATCACTGATCATGGCTTGATAACCTTTTAAAATATGCTCACCTTGGTCTCAATCAAGTCCTCTGTGCTGTGACCAGCTGTGAGGAATTCTGGAGAGGGAGATGACCTGAGAGTTTCCAGTCTGTGTTACAGGCCTTAGCAATAAGTTATGCCTTTATAAGACCTTCTGATCAGGGACTGTTTATTAGTAGCAATTAGATGAAAATTGAATAAACTTTACAAGGTTGGTTAACAAAAAATGGAGTCTCCTGTTTTAACAATTCCCTTGGCCTTTGTCTGTTTTTTTCTACAACTCCAACCACACTTATATCCCATTGTGAGTATAGAAACAACAGTGGTGTCTCTACATGTCCTCCAGTGAAGGTCCTCGCTGAGCGGAGCTCCTCTGCAGGACCTTTATAAGGGAACGACTCAGGGAACACCTCCCCTGTCTTCATGTTTAGCACTGCTTAATAAAAAAATACAATACTCTGTGCCATCCTGCCCACAAGTGGAAAAAAATCCTGTACCATTTTCAGCTGCTATAACTGGCTGTTTCCTCTGAAATGGATTTCAACATCATGTATTCATTCCACTGTCTTTGGCATTGTGCAGTAATTAATAAATATAAACGTGCTTACGCGTTGCTTAAAGCAAACGTGTCTACGTAACCCCGTATGACTCATGTGTGATTGTAGACATGAATTAATTTACATTATTGCCAAAATGAATTTACCAGTCTGAAATATTAACCATTTAATTAATTATGTGTGTCCCACAAATACAACACAAATGCATCCTGCAGCACATCAGAAAGTCTACATAAAAAAAAGGAACTTAGACATCATAAAGCATAAAATCAATTTTTTACACCTTGATTTGTACATATTAAATATATATCTACATTGATTTATGTTGGGCTCTGACTGGACTACTCCCATGGGCGTAGATTTAGGGGGGGACGCTAGGTACTAGTCCCCACCAATATTTTAAGATGACAAAATTGTCCCCACCAATATTTTAGCGAACTCCTTTGTGCTGTAATTTGGATCGATTCAGAAAAAATATTTTGCACAATATATTTGCAAAACTCATTAGTATTATTGTTCGTCGTCCAGAAAAGTGGAAAATACATTTTCAAGTTATCCAATGCGCCCTCGAGCCTGCGAGACAAGATAATGTAATTTAATTGGCTGAAGTGGCAGTCAGAAACACTTCAGAAACACGAGAGCTGTGTCAGTAGTCTGACACGGTAAACTACTAAATACGCCAGGAAATAATAAAGCCTCATATTAGTATTTCGTTTGGTCTCAGCATTGATATTTTTGACCCTTTTGTGCTTTGCATCTTTCCACTAAAATCAATTTTGTATGAACAAACATTAAAATACACTGCATGACAGTGCCTCCATATTGTGGTACTTACAGTGTATTATTTTATTATAGCTTATAGCTTGCTTTTTTATTAAACAAACTAAATGGCCTTATGTTATTTATCTTATTTACACAACGGCATTTCATTTCTGTCTCTACATGGTCGTCGCCCCCGCTGCCGCCCTACCCCCCCCAAAGCTGTAAACCTAGGGGAAACACTGGCTGTACATAATATACAATATATACCAAAATACTATAAAAGGAGGTGTTTTGTTTGGACTGGGGTTGAGCATGGAATGTCTCTTGCTGCTGTAGCTGCTTCCCGGACAGCATAGCACACCACAACACTGACACCAATACCAACTACAATCCCAAGACATGAGCCCAGTGGTCCATATTGGGCTCCTGCAATCGCCCCAAAGAATGCTGCCACGATTGTAGTAATTATCATAAATAATGGCTTGATGTAGTGCTTCATTACAGCCATACCCGCCTCCTTGTAACCATCTCTAACTACCTCCAGGTCCACTTTCTGATGGCCAAGATCATCCTTTGTCTGCTGCTCTTCGCCACTGACTAGAAAGAACAAACAAACAAAACAGCTTGTTACAATCTGTAGTTAGTTTTGTGATATATTGGTTACAAAACTTGTGCTGTTCACATTTTATAGTGCACATTTCATGATTTTGAATCAACAGATTTGGTGTTTCTATTCTATTCTTGAACAAAATGTTTGTTCTACTCTTCAAAAATGTATGCTTACAGGTAAGTGGAATGTCAAGACTACTCCTCCGCTTCCTCAACCCCTCTTTTGCCTTCATTTCTGTTTTATACAAATCCTCCATATTTTTCAGCTGCCATTCGTATCTTTGTTTCTGTTTTGCCAGACTTTGTTTCATTCTTTCCTCATACATCCTTCTCGTCTCTGACACCTCTCTTGGCATCTTCCTCTCAAACAGATCATAGTACACTTGGGGTAAGAAGAACTCATCAGCGTTGTCCTCCACCATCACCTCAATCTTCTGCAGGAGCTCAGTCACCTGCGTACGATTACTTGAAGGTCCACAAAGAACATGATATCTGCCTCCACATTTCTCCAAAAGTGTTTTTGTACTCTCCATAACCTGTTTGGAGAGAGTCAATGTATCCTCTTCTTCACTAACAAACAGGAGCATAGTGTGTTTCCAAACCCTCTCTGACAAAAGCTCCATGTGGTGCTGGTTGGACTTTTTCTCATTGCCTGAAATCTCTTCCCCTAAGGGCACCACAAGCAGGAGAGCGTGGGGTCCTGGGGGTAACAGAGTCACACTGTTCACTATTTCCTTTTTGATTCGGCTGGACGTGCGTTTCACAGACACTCTGTCCCAACCCGGTGTTTCCACCACAGTCACTGTTCTTCCAGCTACTTCTCCTTGCTTCTTCACACACATGCCTCTGTCTTTCCAGTTCCCTTCTCCCAGGATGTGTCCGGCAACCACACTCTTCCCGGCCCCAACTTTCCCCAGCAGTACAAGTCTAAGATCAGACTGAGGAGTAAGACCCTCTGAGGGAAACAAAAACATAAATAGATTGAACTGTAATTATGTAATTATTTATCCATTTAGCAGACATTTGTATCCAAAATGGACCACCTAAATGCATCCACCTAAACCACTTTTACAGACAAAATGTAAGGATTTTAGAAAATAAGGTTAACGTACCAGAACCTTTTGTTGAGTGCTCAGCTGCCATTTTACAGGTGAGTCAATGCAAGCCTTGTCCTGTCACTTGGTAGTCCTGTCACCTGGACCTGGTTGTCTGCAACACAGATAGCCTACAGTAAATCACTTGTTAAATATGGCCAACTGCACGTAATCAATGTTGTTCTTTATGAATCAACTGAAGAAAAACCCCAATAGAAATTAATCATACATGATGTACAGTAAAGGACTGTGGACAGATAACTTGCTATGTCTTGGTTAGTAGTCACACAGAACGAGAACAGTCGTGTTAAACTGTACCTTTTATAGTTTCTTTGTGTTTTACCTAAATGTCTCGAAGAAAACTATCGCCCGACAGAAAATCTAAATGTAGCAGTGTTCAGCCTATAAACTATCATGGAGTCTTACGTATTCCTGACAGACGAAGCACCCAAGTTAAACTTTCGCTTTCACTTTAGTTTGTAAGCCTTATATAAACAGCATCACGCAACATATTCAACAGAAGTAGTTAAACAGTCTATATAATTTGTAAATTAATTGTAAAATAGCAACATTCAGCAAAAGAAAGAAGATAAAAGCCATATTTGCTCTTCAAAATGTACTACTTCTTCGCCGTTTCCTGTTTTTATCTTGCAGAATGTCAGAGGATCTTTGGTATACTACTGACCCACAATTTATGTTTCTATAGTACCTTACGTATGCATACATTGAAGGCGTAGGGAGACTTGGACAAGTAGCATACGCAGCCATTGTGCGTATGCATAGGCCTATAGCGTGAAGTATATTTCGGCCAATCGGACCATAATTACAAGTTAAACACCATGGACTATTGCACATCTCTACCAGACAAGTACAAGGCATATAACACTGAAATGAATCATATATTGCAATTAAATCTATTTTAAGGCAGATTGAGTCAAAGTAGTTATCAATTTGTAGTTATCAATTTTAAAACTTACAAACGACATAATTTACCTTATTTCTCATGCTACTGCAGGCGAATTCTGTATACCGCAATCATGTTTAGGTGGGGTGTGTCCATTGAAGCAGTTTCCTGGAACTTTGACTTGAAGTATTCACATGACCTACCTGGGACAGGGTTCAAGTTCACAATTGATAAGGAAGTATGACAACTGAACATGACTTTAAAGTATTTTTTCTCTAACAAAAGGGAGTTCAGACATTCACATATATTTTGTTTTAACATGCACAGCATAGTATCTTTGCTGTATGAAACATGGATCTTTATTATTGCAGAACAGTGGAACAATTAGTATTGTAAAATGCAGGGAAAGAGTCTGGTTGTGTAATTGTCATGTCTTTTTTCAGGACTATAGAGGTGTGTCAAAGTAAATCTCCTGATGTCCTGACTGGCTGATCTGATCAGCCAGTCTTGCTTTGACGTTCCTTAAGACACTCCTTCCAGCTTCTTTGACCTGAAGTAAAATCATATGAGGAACACATTCCTGAGTTACCTTGAATAAAGTAAACATACATTTTCTTTAATTGTATTATTGTACTGTATTCAGGTAGTGTTTCCACAATTTGCTTGAGCAGATACATCTTTGTTTAAGATGTAACATGCTCTATGAAGACATTGGTATGATGCATATAGTGATTTAGCCGCACCTAAAATTGTATTATCAACCCCTTCTCATACTCATATATGAGATATATTTACACCTTGCACAACTGACTGTTTGCTGATGTTTGCAGGTTACAGTATCGGCAGTGGACAATCCTCCAGTTTTAAACAGGGATTTTGCAGATCTACTACCATCACACCAAAAAAAATCCAATCACATGAACCCAGAAGTCACCTGAACAGGCGTGCCATACTTCAAGGAAAATTAGCTACACCTTTGTAGGGTTTAATTGGGGGACTTAAGTCACTGGACCATAGATTCCCAGACTGCACCTTGCATTTGGTAAAAAACATAGGAGCACTACCCAATTCATTTTTCATTCACCAAACACTACAGCAGTGCAAACATACAATAGCATATGGACACAGGGCATCGTAAGTGGTTGAAGGGCATATGTAGTACTGTAAATCTGACTGATGAGAATTGTTTTTCGCATCCCAGTCATGCTGAGTGGGGACAAATGGGTCCATTTGACCGAAACTAGTCATTAGTCTGGCCATGAGGATTGCACAAGGTTTGTTTTTTCCAATAGCTCCTGTGCTGTACAGACACACTGAGCGCCTCATGTACGTACATTCGCAAACGTAGCGTTATTAGCGCCATGGCCAACCCGCAGATTGCGCACGCTGTGATACTTCAGTTTACGTCGTATTTACGAAACCTGCAGGTCATCGGGTAATCAGCGCCTTTCTCCGCCCACTATACCGTACATTGCGAGCATTTAAACGCGCAATTGAATGGGCCCCCTTCTCTCTTTCTATCATTGATCAGCCACCAAAGTCAAAACAGTGATGACTGTTTGAAATGATCCCGATGCCAATATTTGTAATGTAGTGAGGAGTTAAACAACTGATAGAATGGAATGTGAACGCTGAGTCGGAGATTCGATGTAATCTTTGATTTCTTCCAGTAACTGTAATATTGCATGGCTGCTTAATCTGTAACGCGTAATGATTTCGTGTTCACTCAACTCAAAAAGTGTGATCCTTGTGGCAAAAAATACTTTGGCCTATGTCTCCTTCGTCTTGCTAGGGTTACGGTTGCCATTTCAACAGGAGGCATATGCGCATCCTTGTTTACGCCTGCTCTTATCAGGCGGAGAATTTTCACCGCAAAATAGAGGTGCGCTTTCACAGGCGGTTTTTGTACATACCGCGGAATACATAATTAGGCGCACTTTACGCATCCCCTCCCATCTCTTCATGGGAAACTCCCACTTTCCCCTTGACCCTCCCGTGAATGCATATGCATGACACGGAAAAGCGCAATTTGCCATTTTCAGTTCAGCGACAGGCAGTCTGCGCTTTTACCTCAGTGCGGAATGTTTGTACATACCTCGCCATGCTTTTACGCGCAAATTGCGAAACAAACACGCCTGAAGTGGGCGCAAAACCGTTAGTACATGAGGCCCTGAGTTTCTATGCAGAGGGAAGAGGTGCTAATCAGCTGACGGCGCATCTTTAGAACGATTAAGAGAAACATAAATTCTACTCAGTTTTTAAAATGTGTTTGAAGGTGTGTGCATGTGTGTACAAATGTTTTTGTCTGTGCTGGGATGAGTCCTCAACTTGGGAGAGCGGTAGAAGAGGTGCTAATCAGCTGAGGGCGCATCTGTGGTACGATTAAGAGAAACTCAAAAAGGGTCGGACTGTCTGTAACTACTGTGCGTAACACAAAGGAAGCATTAATTAATAATTCATTGCATTTCATTTGGCTATTTGACAGTTGCAATTTTCGTCTATTAACATCAACCAAAGAGATCTTTATTCAACTCCATTTGCAGTTCTTAGTAAAGCCTCTAGATGGTAGTTATTAAGAGGATTCTCTTATGGGGAAAAAAGTGTTCAATTTGTGCCCCGCAATCCCTTTGGCGATTCCTACTACATGATGAGACTGCTTTTTATCTGCTTGGTTTGACATTTGTTGTATGTGAGACCATGATGTGCAGGGGTTAATATGAGTCTGGGAATTCATGACTCTGCTTTTATGGTATCTTTTAAAATGTGTCTGACTCATGTTATATTCTGGTGTTATGAAGTTGTCAGTGGTTATCTGTCAGTTACCTCTCTACATTCCTTTACAAAAGTTAATTTAATCTGACATTTTTAACAGTTTACCTCACAACGACGTTGGCAACTATGCCAAAGAGAATCCCACTAGAAGCCCAGTCATCCATATTCTGCTCCTGCAGTTGACCTAAAGACTGCTGCCTGTCACAAATGCAGGGATGATCACTGATCATGGCACTCTTGATAACCTTTTTAAATGTGCTCACCTTGGTCTCAATCAAGTCCTCTGTGCTGTGACCAGCTGTGAGGAATTCTGGAGAGGGAGAAGTCCTGAGAGTTTCCAGTCTGTGTTACAAGCCTTTGCAAAAAGGCTTGTAAGGCTTCTGATCAGGGACTGTTTATTAGTAGCAATTACATGAAAATTGAATGAACTTTACAAGGTTGGTTAACAAATTGGTTGGTCGGTATTCTCTACAACTCCAACCACACTTTTATATAATTTCAGTGAGTATAGAATCCCATTGTGAGTATAGAAACAACAGTGGTGTCTCTACCTGTCCTCCAGTGAAGGTCCTCGCTGAGCGGAGCTCCTCTGCAGGACCTTTATAAGGGAACGAGGCAGGGAACACCTCCCCTGTCTTCACGTTTAGCACTGCTGCTTGTTTACGTCACATTGATTTACAGCGTTTAATAAAAGATGCAATACTCTGTGCAATACTGCCCACAAATGGGGAAAAAAGCCAGTACTATTTTCAGATGCTGTAACTGGCTGTTTTCTCGGAAATGGATTTCAACATCATGTATTCATTCCACTGTCTTTGGCATTGTGCAGTAATTAATAAATGTAAACGTGCTTACGCGTTGCTTAAAACAAAGGCGTCTACATAACCCTGTATGACTCAGGTGTGATTGTAGACATAAATTAATTTACATTTTTGCCAAAACCAGTCTGAAATATTAACCATTTAATGAATTATGTGTGTCCCACAAATACAACACAAATGCATCCTGCAGCACATCAGAAAGTCTACATTTTAAAAAAGGAGCTTAGACATCATAAAGCATGAAATACAATTCATACACCTCGATTTGTACATATTAAATATGTGTATCTACATTGATTTATGTTGGGCTCCAACTGGACTACTCCTGTATCTTTAGGATTTTCTTGGACAAAATGGTTTTAGTAAAATAAATATATATTTTATTAATAACACAATTGCAACTTTCTTGAAAAGGGTAACATGTTTTCATCTTTGCATTGACCTATATTCATGTCTCTTTTCACTAAAATCAATTTTGTATGAACAAACATTAAAATACAGTGCATCCATATTATGGTACTTACAGTATATTCACACTGCTGTACATGAATGCTATTATTTTGCACTTCTGGTTAGATGCTAACAGTATTTCATTGGCTTTATACCCACGCAATTACAATAAAGTTTAATCTTAGCTAATCTAATTATCCTGTCATTAGATAATGTCATTAGATCATGTTACAAGTTATCCTAAAATGCTAATATCACCAAACACCAAACATAACCAATATACAATATATACAAGTCCAAAATACTATAAAAGGAGGTGTTTTGTTTGGACTGAGGTTGAAGAAATTCTCTTGCTGCTGTAGCTGCTTCCCGGACAGCATAGCACAACACAACACTGACAATAATGCCAACTACAATCCCAACACATGAGCCCAGTGGTCCATGTTGGGCTCCTGCAATCGCAGCAAAGAATGCTGCCACGATTGTAGTAATTATCATAAATAATGGCTTGATGTAGCGCCATAAGTATTGAGTTATTGGGGCACCACCTTGATATCTGTTTTAGAGAGACCAAGGAAACCTATAGTTAATATGTAATAATCAGTACTCTGAAGGAATTAATTTGTTATATGAGTAGAGCAGATCATATAACATGAGGGCACTAATTAGGCTACACAAGTTAAAATGATATACAATGATTTATTGAAGTAAATGGAAATATAATGAACAGTACTGCATATGTTATTGTTTGAGAAGAGTTGGATAGAAACATGTTGGATAACAAAATGAACAATGAAATGGTGAAAAGAGTGGGAAGAGGGGTGAAAGGATCAGGCCTTGTCTGGTAACTGTTGTCTGGTAACTTGAAGAGTCTAGCAGTAACCCTAACAATAGTTCGCTTTACTTGTAGTCCAATCAAACACAATATAAATCACTTCATGCCAATGTCACAAGAAATATAGTCGCATTTACTTTTGTCGGTATGTTGATTAGTGGGTCAAAGCAGGCTCTGTTTAAGTCCTTAGAGTTCGATCAAAGGTCCTTTTGTCAAAGTATTCCTTTCAATCCGGTGACTGAGTTTGGTTTTCTCAGTCAGTTTGTGTAGGTGAGATAGTTCATTGGTCAATTCCTCGGCTTGGGTGTTATCCAAGCTGATTCACAGAGAGGTGTGAATGGAATGTAAGGATTGTGGCCTTCAAATGTTCCCACCTTGCATATACTTTATATTGATACACAACATTGATAAATGGTTTTGTTAGTAGATTACAATAAGTTGGATACCAAGGTTGTCTGACTCATCATAACGTAACATGAAAGGAAGTTACATTAAAACATCAAATTAAATCAACACAGTATAAAAGGGAAATATACTTTCCCCCCCAACCCTCGGGGGAGGGAGACAGATGGTCACGTATTAACCCTTTGAAGCTCCTCCAGAGAGATAAGATGTCTTATAAGACATTGTATAATGCAAAGTTGGGGTTCTTCAAACAGTCACACGTTTACAAATTTCCTGTTTGGTTTTGTAGACTGAAATCAAATTTCCACTTCCATAAACGCCACTGATGCAGCTTCAAAGATTGGCTGTGCGCAGGGGGAAAAAGTGAATTGTCTTCATGGATTCATCTTTTGGGTAGACTTAATCCATTGATAGAACAAACTATAGAACAAAAAAGCAGAGTAGAGTTCAATTCATGTAACTCTCTACTGGCTCTGACTTTATCTTGTTCTGATAAAAACAATATATTTTGAGCCAGCTGTATGTCTTTACCCCAATTACCAACCTTTCATTTTCTGACAGAGGTGCGCCCCTAGTGCACAAAAAAATCAAACAAAACTGTGAAAAAGTGAAATGGCTTCTATAGTAATCGTTCATTGAAACCTTGTCCATCTCCTTTCAACCCTCTTTGAGTGTCTTGAAGTTCCTATTCAGACGACATTGCTTGTTCTTCATCTCCTTGTAGTGTGGGATCTGAGTTCACTAAAAATAACGAACAAATACACAGAAGGTTAAAACCAAATAGCTTCCTACCATCACAGGCTAGTGTAATACTTGTGTTAGGCTAAAACTGAGCGCAGTGCATTGGGTCAACACAAATTTAGTTTACTTACAGCTAGGAAGCCTTTCCATACTTTTCCTCCTCCTCATCCCCTCTTTATGCATTCTTTCTGTTTTATACCAATCAATCTCCTGCTCCAACTCTTTTAGACGGTTTTCATATCTCATGTTCTCATGTTTCAGTTTCTCAACCCGGTCTTCATAAGTTCTTCTCTTCTTCTCAAACAGTTCATAGTACACTCGAGGTAAGAAGACCTCGTCAGAGTTTCTCTCCACCATTTTGTCAATCTTCTGCAGGAACTCAGACACCTGCATAGGTTTACTTGTAGGTCCACAAACTACATGATATCTGCCTTCACATTTCTCCAAAAGGCCTCTTGCACTCTCGATAACATTTGAGTGGGCATATTTGTTCTTCTCAGTCTCACTAACAAACAGGACCATGGTGTGCTTCCAAACCCTCTCTGACAAAAGCTCCATGTGGTGCTGGATTGACTTTCTCTCATTACCTGAGAGTTCTTCTCTTAACGGTACCACTAGCAGGAGAGCGTGGGGTCCTGGGGGACAGTCACACTTTTTTCAATTTCTTTTTTGATTTGGTGGGACGTGCTCTTCAAGGACATGGGGTCCCATCCCGGTGTGTCCACCACAGTCACTGTTCTTCCAGACACTTCTCCTTGCTTCTTCACACACATGCCTCGGTCTTTCCAGTTCTCTTGTCCAAGAATATTTCTAGCAAATACACTCTTCCCAGCCCCAACTTTACCCAGCAGCACGAGTCGAAGATCTGACTGGGGAATAAGACCCCCTGAGGAAAACAAAAACAGAAGCAGACACTTTTATCCCCAAAAGACATACAGGGGGCACTTGAACCTGCAACCACTTGACCTGCAGTCAGATTGCTCTACCACTGAGCTGTATACCCATCCACCTAAACCACTTTTACAGACAAAATGTAAAGATTTGAGAAAATATGGTTAACGTACCAGAACCTTTTGTTGAGTGCTCAGCTGCCATTTTACAGGTGAGTCAACGCAAGCCTAGTCCTGTCACCTGGTAGTCCTGTCACCTGGTGGACATGGTTGTCTGCAACACAGATAGCCTACAGTAAATCACTTGTTAAATATGGCCCACTGCCCTCTATAGAGGCACATATCATACAATGCTGTTCTCTATAAATCAACTGAAGAAAAAACCCAATAGAAATTCATCATACATGACGTACAGTAAAGGACTATGGACAGATAACTTGCTATTTCATGGTTAATAGTCACACAGAACGAGAACACTCGTGTTAAATTGTACCTGTAATAGTTTCTTTGAGTTCAACAAAAATGTCATGAATCTCGAAGAAAAGTATCGCCTGACAGAGAAAATCAAAATGTAGCAGTGTTCAGCCTAAAAACTATCATGGAGTCTTATGTGTATTCCTGACAGACGAAGTGCTCAAGTTACACTTTCGCTTTCAAGTTTGTTTATGTAAGCCTTATATGAACAGCACCACGGGAAACATTTAACAGAAGTAGTTAAACAGTCTATATAATTAGCTAATTAATTGGAAAATAGCAACATTCAGCAAGAGATGAATGTTAGTCTACAACTTTTTTTGCGAATTACTAATGAGTGCAGTCGACGTTGCCTCGCTCACATCGACCAGCAAATCCAACTGGGAATCATTTGCCACACCCTACCCTCTATACGTGACCTGAAGTAAACTAGTAGTACAAGATTACCATAGGTTCTAGGAAATGGAACACACCATTACTGTAATGAGAGACATTACAGAACAATCGAGGGGGGAATTCTTACAGAATTCATTCACAGTTTATTGTCAACATCTAATTTTATCTTTTGGAATTTTTTTCAGTAGGCTACAATGTGACAATTGTTCCATTGCATGATAGGGAAGCATATTGGACTCACATCTTTAGATTAAGTAGCACTGTGTTTAATTTGACCCTTAGTAAAATACATATATCATTTCAGTTTTTTCAATTAAATTTTTATTGAGAATCAACTCGCAGTGCACAATGTGTCGAGCATGTACCACTGAATTGTGTTGATTTTACACAGATTGGGCAGACTCAATATGAAGATAATATAAAGCTAATATACACATACAAGTACCAACCATTAAGTCACAAGAACATCACATACTGTAGATAATACTGATGTGTCCTCAGCCATTTGACTCATTGTACAGACGGATAGCCTGATGGAGGAATGAATTGCTGAGTCTTTTTTTAAATGATCTTTGATTACATTCAAATGAGAGAAACACAAGCAGCACAAGCATTGATAATTACTCCAACACATTGGGTTTCATCCTTTATATAAGTGGGAAGTGTATGCAACCAGTGATAGCAGCAGTTAGGTGTTAGGTGGCTGAGCGGTTAGGGAAGTGGGCTAGTAATCTGAAGGTTGCCAGTTCGATTCCCGGCCATGCCAAATGACGTTGTGTCCTTGGGCAAGGCACTTCACCCTACTTGCCTCTGGGGGAATGTCCCTGTACTTACTGTAAGTCGCTCTGGATAAGAGCGTCTGCTAAATGACTAAATGTAAATAATGTAAATATGACAGTTAAAATTAACAAAGTGATCATGGCAGTTTTGCTGTTTTGGTTGGTCGATCATTCCGTATACATAAACTGTTGCAAGGTCAAACTTCTGGATAAGATCTTCCAGCTTCATGTCATTATACTGCTCTGCTTTCAGCCAGTGGAATTTGTCTCCTGAATATTTATTCACTTCAAAGACAAAATGACGGACACACACCTTACAAGTTCAAAGTCCGCACCACAAATGCAAATGTCGGTAGCAGAGCCAAGCCTGCTGTAGGGTGAGGCTGGTAGCAAAGCCAAACCTTTAGCACTGTGTAGACACACTGGAGCATCACAGTATCAACAAATGAACATAAGAATACTGTAGGATAGGTGGTTTAACAGTTACCAGGCATGAGACTCCGATTGTGGCGGATGAGTCCTCGACTCCTCAGGGTCACGTCTTAACAGGAAGCACGGGCAGATCCCCCGGGGTGCCTGGATAGGAGATAGCACTTGAGAGCTGGGGAAAGTGTGTGGGGGGGGCACTCCAGCATCTCACTCGTACCATGAGGCCTTATCGCAGAGGCCTTTGCTGCATGTCTTTCCCTCGCTGACTCCCTGGGTTTCCTGTCACACTTAACTATCTGTCCAATAAAGCATGAAAAATACAAAAAGAATATTGGCCCTATTAACAAAACAAAAAAATGGTGGGAGGGTTTGGCAAGAACATGAGAATACAATAACAGGTCAACTTGAGGTTTATCTATGCAGTGAAAATGAGTGAAGAAGTGGAGTAGGTATGGTCTTCTCATCCCAAACCTCAGTTAGGCTCTATCTAATTCCTTAAACACACACACTCACATACAGTGCACATTCACTTGTAAGTGTTCCAGTAGCAACATGTATGACTACAGAGTTCAATTGTTTTTTTTGTTTTGTATTTATGATGGCTGACTCCCTATTTCAGCAATTAAGTCAAAGCTTACCCTAACCCTATTCTTTTTTATCCAAGGTACAATTTGTTTTATGGCTGACTTATTCATGTAGATTGTTGAAACTCCTTTGAAAGCAACCTTTAGAAGCATACGGTTTCAAAGTATGTCCATCCATTGTTGAAAAAGCATCCAATATAATATTTATAGAATTTGTTCTATTGACTATAATAAAACACTACCTGCTGCTTTTCATTCTCAACTCTATGCTTAAAATCCCCCTGAACCAGCAACGACTAGCTTTTTTACTTGTAATCTATAGGTCTACTTACAGTATATCTGGAACTACACAGCAGATTATTTAGTAGAAGACACACAGCAAGCTAGTTGCTTAAAGTTTCTTAACCCTCGTGCTGCCTTCGGGTCACATGACCCAAAGGTTCACAACGAACCATCGTTGTGTTTACCCAATTTCACCCAATACAAAAACAAATAAAAATAATTTTCTTTTAACCATCGCAATGTGGGGGGTCTGAGACAGCCCGACAGTTAAAAGAAAATGCTTCACTTTGTTTTTGTATGAGGTAAATTTGTCGCAATACGACAGTGGGTCACAATGACTGATGGGTCAGAATGACCCGAAGATAACACAAGGGTTAAATATATTAGTGTGATTGTCATTTTCAACTCACTTTTGGTCTTTTTTGAACCGTAATTGCGAACAAGCTCAGATATTTGCTCTTCAAAATGTAGTACTTCTTTGTCGTTTCCTATTTTTATCTTGCATTATGTCAGAGGATCTTTGGTATACTACTGACCCACAATTTCTGTTTGTATGCATACTTTGAAGGCCTAGGGAGACTACGCACCATACAAATCAGGATATATTTGGCAGCCATTGTGCTTATGCATAGGCCTACACATACTTAGCATGAAGTATATTTAGGCGTTTAGGCTTGCAGTTGACTGGAGAGGCGCATAGACTGTCCGAGGGAACCCAACTGCTGTTGACAAACCGTGACGTACTAAATCTTTGTCTGGGATAATAAACAGTAGTATGGGTACTGGGATGCACCCAGTGGTAGTGCCTGAAGAGGTGCATTACAGCATTACACATTGAGACAACTAACTCCATTACATATCATATATATTATCTTTTAGCTGAATAAAACAGATTTAGTGGATGGAAACATTTTAATAAATGATAAGCTAAACAATTTTGACGACTATACAATTTTTGCAAATCCAATATAGCCTTCACAATGCACAATATAACATGATCTTGAACATGGAACCCCTGTACGTGCACCCCACCTTTCTAACCATTCCTATCTTTATATTTTCAGCAACACAGAATCCATATATTTATTCAGTTTCATTATATTACATTATTTGAATAACTCCTGCTTAGTGTAAAGGCTTAGTGTTACATGCGTAATGTTGCTTTAGTATATGGAATTATCAGCCATTACACCATTACAGATCACAAATAGTCAAGTAAAAGATGGAAATATTACAGAAATCCCAGTAATATAATCTTAGATGAGAAGATTCACACACAAAACCAGCTGTGACATTCTTTGCATTTCAGTTTAGCAATACTTGTCTTTGTACTCTCTTCTCTCTCTTAGAGATGTAAAAACTTGTGTAGAAAATGTTACAGTCCCCTGGCTGTAATACCACAGGTTGCTCCTTCAGTTTTTGAGCCCAATCATATGGTGCATGAATTAGAAGCTAACACAGACCATATAGTTACTTAAAACACATAGTCACTGAGAAGGGGCATGTTATAAAACAACATATAGAAAACATATATTATCCTTAATATGGATATCAGTTTCAGTTTACAAAATAATATCCCATTGTCTGGATGCCATCGATATCAGATGTATTGGAAACCCTATTAATCAGTGAGTCATGCATTGATATCAACACATTGATAAAGTACAAAATAAAATAACAATATGTTGTTCTGTCTGTATACAGTGCTGAGTGTAACATGACCGACAGCTCAACTTGTAAAAAATAATACACACAAGGCCGTCTAATCCAGCATCAAAACACGTATATAAAAAGGGAGGTGAAAAATATTCTATTTAACAATATACACAGGCATAATGGACAGCCTTTCACGCAACATATAAAGATGCAGATTTATTTGAGTCGTCACCTCATACCAGGAATTTGGCTTTTGGGCGAGATGTCTGTTGTTTTACTGACTGCCGCACAAATACCAAAGCTCACAAGAACACCAACAGCAATGCCGAATACAATCCCAACACATGAGCCCAGGGGTCCATATTGTGCCCCTGCAATTGCCCCAAAGAATCCTCCAATAATTGCAAATAAGATCAGTGATATTGTATTTAAATTGTATATCATTAAAGACTTCCCCACCTCCATCGAAACAACTTTGACTGTCTCTTGGTCCACTTTCTGACAGCCATGATCATCCTTAGTCTTCTGCTCCTCTGTGCTGACTACAAGGAACACACATAAAAACAAAAGGTTCAAATCAGAATATAATCATTGGGTATTTACATGTCAGAAGTGTACTGCAGTTGAATGTTTCATACATTGTATTCCACACAGATTTGTTACGATTTTACAAATGGATTATGCTTACACTCAGGTGAAACATCCATGCTATTCCTCCTCTTCCTCAACTCTGTGTTTGCTTTAGTCTGTGTTAGCTGGAGCTCGTAACTCTGTTTTAGTTTCTCCTCCCGGTCTTCATAAGTTGTTCTCGTTCTCTCAAACAGTTCATAGTACACTTGGGGTAAGAAGAAATCATCAGCGTTGTCCTTCACCATCCCCTCAATGTTCAGCAGGAGCTCAGACACCTGCGTACGATTACTTGTAGGTCCACAAAGAACATTATGTCTGCCTCCACATTTCTCCAAAAGGTCTCTTGTACTCTCTTTAACCTGCTCAAAAGGAGTGACTTTATCCTCTTCCTCAGTCTCACTAACAAACACGAGCATAGTGTGTTTCCAAACCCTCTCTGACAAAAGCTCCATGTGGTCCTGGACAGACTTTTTCTCATCGTCTGAAATCTCTTCCCCTAAGGGCACCACAAGCAGGAGAGCGTGGGGTCCTGGGGGTAACAGAGTCACACTGTTCACTATTTCCTTTTTGATTCGGCTGGACGTGCGTTTCACAGACATTTTGTCCCAGCCCGGTGTTTCCACCACAGTCACTGTTCTTCCAGCTACTTCTCCTTCCGTCTTCACACACATGTCTTTGTCTTTCCAGTTCCCTTGGCCCAGGATGTGTCCGGCAACCACACTCTTCCCTGCCCCAACTTTCCCCAGCAAAACGATTCGAAGATCTGACTGAGGAGAAAGATCGCCTGAGGGGGGAGAAAAAACAGAAAAGGATTTAACTACTTCACAAACACAAATAAATAAACAATTGTACAACAATGTTTAAAGAGTTAATTGACTAAAAGTGGATAAAAGGGGATACACATTTGTAGAAGCAGGTGGGTTAGCATACCAGAAAACTTTCTTGAAATGTCAGCCGCCATTGTCCAGGTGGGGAGTTTTGTTTACAACCTGGGAGAAGTCCAAAGTCTCATCTTAAAATGAAAAACAAAGTAATCTTCAAATTAGCAATGCTATCCTCGTATAAGTCAATCGCTGTTTGTATATAAACAATTACAAATAGGCCTCATTTATCATATTTCACATAAGTGAGTAAAAGCGTCATTGGATTTCATCATACTGTGGACGTTACATCATTTTGTTCCTTTCCTGGTTTTCATATCAAGAATAATTGTAATTTGAGAAGCAAATATGAATGCTATAGCATACTAAATTGTACGCACTAGTACAATAATAAGTGTACTCTACAACCCCACAAAGACTAAAAAACACTTTAAACCAGTTACCATGTGTTCATTAGCCAGGCGGACTAAAATTACAAGTTACACACCATGGACTATTGCACATCTCTACCAGAGAAGGTACAAGGCATATAACACTGAAATGAATCATATATTGCAATTAAATCTATTTCAAGGCAGATTGAGTCAAAGTAGTCATCAATTTTAAAACTTACAAACAACATAATTTACCTTATTTATCAAGCTACTGCAGGCGACTTCTGTATACTGCAATCATGTTTAAAGAGGTGTGTCCATGGAAGCAGTTTCCTGGAACTGACTTGAAGTATTCACATGATTTACCTGGGACAGGGTTCAAGTTCACAATTGATAAGGAAGTATGACAACTGAACAAGACTTTAAAGTATTCTTTCTCAAATGAAAGGGAGTTCAGACATTCACATATATTTTGTTTTAACATGCCCAGTACATCTTTGCTCTATGAAACATGGATATGTATTATTGCAGAACAGTGGAACTATTAGTATTGTAAAAAAGAGTCTGGTTGTGTAATTGTCATGTCTTTTTTTCAGGACTATAGAGGTGTGTCAAAGTAAATCTCCTGATCTGGATCAGCCAGTCTTGCTTTGACGTTCCTTAAGACACTCCTTCCAGCGTCTTAGACCTGAAGTAAATTCATATGAGGCAAACATTCCTGAGAGACTCATGAGAGTCTCTCAGGAATGCAAGGCTTTCTCATGCAAGTCATGCATGAGCAATCCCAAGAGTCCCTGGCTTTACATCTTTATCTGGAGAAATTATTAAAATGATCTGAACATAACTCCTGAGAGGTTCATATTTCAGATATTAACACAACTGGAAAATAGGCTATTTGGTGTTGTATTACATTTATTGGAAGTTTCTACAATCATAAAGAATACAAATTTAATATTTGACATGCTATATTAAGACATAGTTCTTAAACTTGGCAGAACAGCAAAGCTACTAGTGTTGTTGAATGTTGCAAGGAAATAGTCATAGTTAAAAAGCCTTGGATCTAGTATGACTTTGCAAGTGATTTCCACTGTCAATGGGGATGAAATCACCCACTCATAAGCTTTACACAATAATTCATATCACATTTCATTCTCTTCTAAGTTTGATGCACTCCTAATGCCTTTCCTAAAAAGTCTGGGAAACGTAAGGATGCATAGCTGGTTTCACACTTTTATATTGAAAAAACGTTTTTAAATGCACAGTATATATGTTTGCTCACAGTGTTCCTCGATGGATGTTATACTGTACATTTGTCGTACTGGATCCATATCTATAGATCAAATTGTATTCTATTCTACCCAATATCTGGCCAATAGTTTTTCAAGTCAACCTGCAATAGCCCAGGATGTATCCAACAAGCCCAATAGCAGCACATATAATGACATATGTTATTCCCTCACTTATGTGTAACGGAATAACGGAGTCGACTTCAAATAAAAACGTAACAAGTACACCAATTGCTATTACACAAAACGAGATCATGGCAAATCTTATGTTCCGGTGAATCTCTGCCTGTTTTTTCTGTAGTTGTACCCTTATGTCTTCTATTTCCTGCATCTTCTCATCCAAAGTATCTCTTGTTCTACTTGTCTCTTTTTGTAATCTCTCAATGTCTGCCATTATCCTATCAAAATACTCTTTCAGCTCATGTTGGTTTTGTATCTTTTGATGCAGCTCAGATCTCAGGTCCTCAAGTCTGTACCTAACCACATGTTGCTCCATGTTTCTGTCCATATCTGCTCTTAAGAGGCCAAACTTCTTGCTGAAGTCCTCCAGGTCCATTTTTTGGTACAGTTCAGCTTTGAGCCTTGACAGTTTGTTCCCCAGATCTTCACTCACTTTAAACAACAACGTGAAAAAGTTAGAAGTGTTTGATTTCACATGGCTGCCAACAGACATTCATTTAGTTGTTTTCCGGTTTTCAGTAGAAGCAGGTAAGACATTTAGCTAGTAGCATAACTTGAATACTGGTACTATTTACACTTTCAATCTAAGAATTGTAATTGTGTTCCTGAAGCATACTCACTGTTGGGGGGAAGGAACTCATAGCTGCCCTTTATCTTCTTGACCCAAGGTCTTGTCCCAGGTACAGGAGACGGTTTGATTGCAGTTGGCTCACTCATGTTGACACGATAGGACATGCAGTAGCCTAAATTGTGCAGCCTTTTTCGTTAGTGCTCTGAATTGAGTCCCCATAGCAGGCGTGCTCCCCTCTGCACAAATCCTCAGCTGGAAAATTACAGGCTATATTACACACTGCCATAGTCAACATGCCCCCGGGACGCGATCCGGACGCATGAAATACAGGACTGCTTCTCCCTGTCTACCTCCCTGTCACCTCCCTGCCAAAGCAAATTCCTTGTCTGTGTAAACATTCATGGCGAATAAATCCTTTTCTGATTCTGATTCTGATCTAATGGGGATAATAATTGTGAAGTGAAATTATTATTATAATTTTTTTTTTTTTTTACTATGCCTATCTCATTGTTACCTCTCGATGGGTTAACCCATAGAACAGACCAGCTGCTTCTGTTAAATACTCTGTCAAGAGTTCCTCCTGTGCCTCACTGAAGACTTTCTGACTACTACGGTAGCCTACATGGGGCCTCTCACTTGAACCCTCCTCTCTGAGCTTCTGTGCAGCTTTAACATATCTGTATAGTGTAACGTGACAGATTGAATGGGCCTTGGCCACTGATCTCACAGAATCTCCCTTCCTGACTTCAATTGCAGCCTTTCTCAGAATTTCTGCAGGGACACCCCTGTTTGTTTTGCGCTTCCACTGCCTTGGCATGCTAGAAAAAAGGTGAAAAGTACAAAAACCATATTGAGTCATCATAAGGGGATGGTTGTAAATTTTTTTATGAACTGTTACAACCATCCCCACAACGACCAGCCATTACATAGCTAACTGTTTAAGGTATGTGGGTTTGAAGTTAGCATGAATGCTAAGCATCAAATTAAACTAGAGAAACGGCTCCATTAGGTGATATAAATTGCAACATTGCATCTACAATACAATAAACGCTAGGCAAATAACAATCTTGATTTAAAAAAATACTTTCTTACCTGAAAATCTGTTTTTTTGGTTGTAATTTTTTTGTGTTGCTAACAAAGAACTGCCACTTCTCATTTCCTGCTTGGAAAGGAAGTGGGAGTCTACGATATTGATGACATCACCGTAGTTCCTTTCTAATTGGTCAAACTGACAGTGTTACAACTAACCCCGTGTTACTTTCATCCCCGGTCTCCCCTACTATAAACAATTATTACATCTCCTTTGAATATCCCTTTTTACAAGCAGTGTCACAGAGGGCTTCACATGTGCCCATAGAACTGCCCCTCAACCAACCTCAATTTTCAAGGAAGACAAGCAAAAACTCCCAGAAAACCTTGGGAGGAGCAATTCAGTGAGGGATCCCCTCCTCCAGAGATGGTTGGTGAAAGAGAGGTGCAGAACACAGGTTAAACATAGTTTTACATTAAGAAAAGTGCCAAACACAGAAGTCCAAAGGTCAACTCGGGTCAGAGTTGGCAAATGTCAGTTTAAGCAACGGTAGCCACAGGCTGGTGCCATGTGATTGGCACAACATAACAGGGAAGCCAGGTAGATGGATGGACTGGAAGGGACCGATGTCCGTGTTATGAATGTCCTTGTGGGACTGTGGTATCAAATTTCATATTCCAGTCTAATGCATATGTTCTTATGGATGATGGCTGTAACTAAAATTGAATATGGTTTTTGCTCATCTTTAAATGCAGGATAGGTATGTTTCGCAAACATAGCAATTTTAGCTTGAGTTTGAAAGGATTCAAACTGAAATATCTCACCCCTCCCTTAAAAGCCACTCCTCCAAAACATAATAACTTAATGATTGGTTAGGTGACCTTAATGATTGGTTGTGTTTATTATAGTTTTGCAACGCCCACAGATATTGTATTGATTTCATTTTACTGACAAACCTTTAGATTAATTGGTTGCTATCAGGATGTGAAGTTTATCTCAGCAAACATGACAAAAAGTGCTTCTCAACAACATTACCTTCCCTGCCTTTAAGCTCCTCCCTGCCTTTAAGCTCCTCCCAACTTTTTATTATGCTTGGCCGTCCGGTTTGTGGCTTCTGTGAGAAATAGTTTTCAGAAGAACGAGTCATACATTTCATGTTAAATCTCTTTTGTACAGTAATATACAGAGCTTAGTATCTACACCAACAAGAAAGAGGAGGACACCAGATTATCATATTAAGACTCAGGAGAAGACATGCATTTGCAATCCAGTAGCGTGTCCCCTCACAGACACCAAAAGAAAAGAAAAGAAAAAACCCAAGACACAAAAATGGCCTGTAGCCAAACGTCTCCTGTCTCTGTACCGGTGCCGGCCAGTTATGCCAGGTGAGCGGGAAGCATGTGACCCAGTCAGTACATGTAGGACTGCCATTAATCCTGGCTACCCTCCACACACAGACAAACAGATAACCAGCCATGTTTGGCATCAGGAAGAAGTGCAGGGGAGTCACAGTGCCCCTTTCAGGAGTCAGGGAGCCAGGACAGACCAGTTCCAGCCCAGTCATGTGAAGGTGTGGAGCGCTGGGACCGGAGGGAGGGAGGGGGGTTATGGCTGGGGAACCCTCTCCCAGTCCCCCTGCTCTGTCCTGTGGTAGAGCTGGGGCTGGCCTCCAGGGAACAGGCTGTCTGGGCTGGGGTGCTGGAGGAGGAACTGGATGGTGGACTTGATGTGCTGGATGAAGTGTGGAGGCTCGGCCATGGGGGAGGTGGATAGGTACTGAGGGGGAGGGGGGGAGAGAGAATGGAGGACAAAGGTTTAACATAGACAGCAGGGTTTCCCGCTGCACCTTCCAGTTAAGGCGGCCGCCTTAACAACACACGCCTGCCACCTTAACTAACTTTTTGTATATATATTTTTTTAAATATTCCAAACCGTGACGAACGCCAGTCTCCCTTCTCTAGATAATCAGTTTTTACAACCTTGAAATATGTGATAAGCCTCCGAATCGTGTAATGAGTCCGAACAGCGGCATCTGGTGGTGTCTACACATGATTTTCTCTCGCACTTTACACAGCCAAAAGGACAGAAAAAGACAACCGAAAATTGCGGGCTTCTTCGTACAACGAAGAAGGCCTGTCCCTGTCCCCCCCAACTCATTTTCTGCGGGAAACCCTGGACAGCCACACATACAGTATGCAAACACAATACCATGATTATCGTGACCAACCGTGGTAATAACTTTACTATCCTTCATGATAGAAATTGGGTTTGCAGCAGAATCACACAGAATCAAACACAACTGTTGTCCATGCAATGCAGGCTTTAGATTTAATTGAATACATGCAAACTGAAGCTGATGTCAGAACATATCACCTCATTGAATAATATCCCTCTTTTCTCAAACCTTTGTAATGTGGAAAAAGAACCAGATATTTATTCAGGTGTTAGTGGGCAACAGGGTGTAAGGTCAATGAGGTCCAAAAGAAAGATTGACACGTTCTATAACAATTCCAAAAAGTCCACACAAAAACTGTCCCTCAGTTCTTACCTTTAAGATGGTGTCATCCTTTTGCGACAGCCAGAAGGCAATATCCAGATTAGGGGACCACTTGCAGGGACCTATTTTCACTAGTCCTTTGCTTGAGTCATAGATGTCAGCCATCTATACAGAAGACACGTTCACATAGACAGGTCATGTAACACTGCATCGAAATCTTCAATGTCTTAACATTTTCCTACAGGCTTTCACATCAAACTTGGTTTCTCCTCAGTTTCATGTAATCACCGATCGCAGAGGTTTGGAAAGGGTGAAAGCAGGGTCATTCCTACATCAGCAGCCACCAATCCAGTCATGTCAGATCAGTGATCCTCCCAAGGTGCAGAACTAGAGAGGATGCCTGTGAGTGTAGAAACAACAGTGGTGTCTCTACCTGTCCTCCAGTGAAGGTCCTCGCTGAGCGGAGCTCCTCTGCAGGGCCTTTATAAGGGAACGAGGCAGGGAACACCTCCCCTGTCTTCACGTTCACGCCTGCAGATGGGCGACACACACACACAGTCAATACATTAGATACTGTGTACTATTCCACACTCCACAAAAACGCTGGTGGGAGCACTCTTACAATGCACGGTGCAATGACTACTTACCTATCCCATAAACCACCGGTCTGTGTGTTCCGTCAACTATGACATCATTCATCTCTACGGAAAAAAATGGAGCGTTTTTATAAACACGCGCTTACAAGTTATCTTATTGTCATGTATGTAACCATACATTAAAACCATTTCTGATTCTGATTCTGATAGAACACCCAGTGGTTCACTGCAGATGGAAAAGTACTGAATGAACGTACACAACAATTCAACATGAATTACCTGTGATGCAGCACGTTTCTAGGTGAATATCCTCCTTCTGTTTGTGAAAGGCCGCTGCGGAACACGAGCGCACACACAATGAGGTCTTGTCATTATGCAGACAATACTCTGTTGCTATTTGCAAGTGTCTACGGCAATAGGTGAAGACAGAAGAACGAGATATTTACCCAGGAGGTTAAGGCTTAATTTTTCGGACGTCTTTGACTCGTCGTCGAATCCCCCGACAAGATGGAGCTCCAGTCTTTAAGATGAGTAAAGACAGGCTGACAGTGTGTGGAAGTGTGTATCAAACTGCTGCTGTTTTGATTAGCGTAGGAACCCAAACATCTCCGAAACATCCAGAGGAGGACGTTTGGGGGGTTTTCAGGTGGCAGGCAAGGCATTCGTCACACAAGCTTTGTTTTAAACCACCTCTGCTACGTCACGATGCATACACCAAACAAGCAGTAAAGGATATGGATGTCTCCACCATGCATAGAATGACTCTCCATCGTATGTGTCTGTTTTTGTCATTTGCCTTCCTTGACTGAGTGATGTCACTGCCACTACGATGAGAAGAACTTCGGTGTGTGTGTGCGTGCGTGCGTGCGCGCGTACTCGTGTCTTTCTTTCTCACCTGCCTTCCTTGACAGGGCCGCTAAGTGATGTCACCGCTTTCACGATGAGAGGAACTTCGCTCCACGTACTGGAGCCGTCACAATGGGCAAGGCAGGCGGCTCCACTTCCTGGGAAACGAGGCAGAGACACACCCCTTAAACATGAGGGTCTCCTGTCGCTGGTTACCATGACAGCTGTCAATTGTGCATTCTAGGAAGGCCCCGTTACCCGTGTGTCGCACCAGAACGAGGTGGCAGGTGGTGGCATCGTCAGAGCCGATGACAGCTACAGAGTCTAGATGAATAGAGGAAGACATGTTCACGTTTGAAAGTTATTTATAGAAAAAACATTCAGTGGGCAGCAATTCTTGGAAAAGTGACAGTTTATTTAGGATCTATTCTCTTGTACTTTGATTTGGACACAACACAATTAGGTCAAAGTTAAGATTGCTAGGTTTCATTTGATTCGGTTCATATTTATTACTTTATTTTGGGATAATAGCATGTTCTGGACATTTCCACCCATTTCAGTGTAATAAAAGTAACTACTAACGCACTTGTTCCGGGAGTACAACAGTACTTAGGAATGGTTTGCTGGACCCCATGTTAGTTTCCTCAAGGATCACAATAACTCTTGCTTAGAGTCTTGTTGGTTAGTGGTAACTGATTTAAATTGTTGTACTCGCTGTAAAATATTTTTTACTGTTGCTTGCTTTTCTACAGGTACACTTGCACTTAAAGCGATTCATGTTGTTTAATTGTAACTTGTTTAACCCTCGTGCTGCCTTCGGGTCACATGACCCAAAGGTTCATAACGAACCATCGTTGTGTTTACCTAATTTTACCCAATACAAAAACAAATAAAAATAATTTTCTTTTAACCATCGCAATGTGGGGGGTCTGAGACAGCCCAACGGTTAAAAGAAAATGATTCACTTTGTTTTGGTATGCGGTAAAGTTGTCGCAATACGACGGTGGGTCACAATGACTGATGGGTCAGAATGACCCGAAGATAACACAAGGGTTAACTACATGCTCTTGTGGTTCTTCCCTTTGGCACTTATTTTGGTTGTTAAGAATATGTGCTTCATGTTTTGGCTACCCGCAATGTTTTTGGGGCTATCTTGTTGTTATTATCAGTGACCTATGCACTTTGTAAAGCTCTCTCTCTTGGAAGTCGCTTTGGATAAAAACATCTGCTAAATGAATAAATGTAAATGTACTATCTAACTAACTGAGGTAAAGCAATAACTCATGTTTGTGGACTGGTTTAAGCACTCACTGTCTGCTGGCGTTGTTGCTGCAAACTCTCTTTGCTGAACGTAAAGAAGGCACTTCGAGTCTACATCCACAAACGCTTTGGAACGAAATTCGCTGGCGTTTGTCTGCAAATGTTGACAACAAACCCATTGTAGCTAACTATTAGCATGTGTATGCGGCTTAGGTCACGGGATATAGGTTAAATAATCATTCATTTTAACAAGGACATCTTAACACTGAAAGCGGAAAACCTAGCTAGTTGTACAGTAAGAATACTAACCTGCAAATGTGGATATTTCGTGAAAAGTTCATCTGTCGAACTTGGTCGTTCGATTCGTCTATTTTGTATTAACAGTGGCATTTCTTTCTGCAATTTGAACCTATTCTAATGTCATAATAACAGGCCCAATACATACAACTAGTAGGACAAAAGACACATTAAAAGTAAATTAGCTATCTAACGTTAGCTGCTTGCATTTCCTGGTATGTCTTCTTCTTCAGAAAACGTGTACAATACTGCCATCAACTGTACAACATAAGTACAACACACAGTCAGACACAAAAATAGATGGGCTACGGCTATTCCCAATCACGCTACGCATTTTTCGCTGCTATTTTGTAAGCAGTCACGGTAGATAGGCCAATACTTGTTTTACGTCTTTAAAGAGGGAGGCACTGGAAGTTTACGTGACCATTTGAAGCAACAACAAAACAAAAAATATTTTGTTTGCATGTTTCAGGAACCTCTAAATATTCGGTACGCATTCCGTCGTCAACTGCCTAACAAAGTTTCGACTTTGACATTAGGATTTTAATTTGTCCGTGAAAGAAGCGGGTTTTCTAGTACGTGCAAGTAAGCTGCAAATATTTGGACGGAAAAAAAATCGAAAACATGAGAGGGAGTTCCTATGGGGACAGAGATCGGGACCGTGGACGAGACCGTGGGTAAGAAAGAATCTGAAAAGTGTCACATTTTTATGTAGATAGCCTGTAGCCTACGTTGTTCTACGTGCACATGCATACTTTGATTATTTGCTTGTGTTTGGAAACAAGCAATACATTTTCTGGGTAGGAGTAACTATAAGTGAACTAATAAAATTAACTAAATACAATAGGCCTAATTGTTAGGCTACTCAGTTATATCTAGAGTGGAAATCGTTGCCGTTGCGTTACCTCTACAGGGCTTTTGTGGCAACTGATAGGCTACATAGAATTGCTAACTTGCTGTATTTTTTATAGGCTACATATACAACTCTCAGGTAGAGTAGCCTACTATGTATCAACAGAGTAGTATAGTAGGCTTTAATACTTTTTATCATGAGACACAATACCCTACATTTCTACTTTCCATGCGCATATAAGGGCTCGGTTTGGTTCTAGTAGCTACGGCGGCAGCAGGGGCGGACCTCCCCCCATGAAGTTTGGGAATCCTGGAGACCGCCTGCGCAAGAAGAAGTGGAACTTGGACGAGTTGCCGAAGTTCGAGAAGAACTTCTACAACGAACATTCGGAGCTCCAGCGTATGAGTCAGGTATAAACTTGCACATTCGCGGCCTTAGCTTGTGTGGCTCTCTGGGCAAACCCCCCCCTCCTGTGCCGCCCCCGGCAGATTGGCCCCGCCCTAACTAAGTCCGCCCCTGCATAACTCAACCAATGACAGTGATACGATGTATGCTGCGTCAGTACTTATTTTCTAATTCTAACCTGTTGCATTCGGATTTCTGTCCTCCAGTATGATATTGATGAGTTTCGCAGGAAGAAGGAGATCACTATTAGGGGCACTGGCTGTCCCAAGGCCGTCACCGGTTTTCACCAGGCTAATTTCCCCCGTAAGTAGGAGCCTTCAGGAGGACCACGTTTAAATACCGGTTGCAGAGGACCAGGACCTTCATTTGAAGTTGAAATGTCTTTTGTTTAACTTTTTTTACAAACTGATAAAAACTTGAAATGAATTTAGGCTATAGAGTTCGTCTTGTCAGAAACGCCATGTGTAACCGTTAACATGAATTTACATTTTATTAAAGTATAAAAACTCAACTGTATCTAAAGTTCCATACAAATAGTGCATATAGTAAGTACAGAAAATGGCATAGGATAATATCAAGAATCAGAAAGGCACAGCTCTAATAGTATTTCAGTGGTTAGAGCCAAGGAACAGTTTGTTTGAACAGTTTATCTCTCTCTTTTGTCAGAGTACGTGATGGACGTGCTTCTGCAGCAGAACTTCAAGGAGCCCACGGCTATCCAGGCTCAAGGCTTCCCACTGGCCCTGAGTGGGAGGGACATGGTGGGAATAGCTCAGACAGGCTCCGGCAAAACCCTGGCGGTGAGGCTTGGATACTGTATTCATATGAAAGTATAGTCTAGAAGTATAATAGTATGTACTGTGTATAACCTTTCGTAACACTTTCATACTTGCTGTTCCTACACACACACACTGACGCACACACATATACACAGCTGTCAATATCTGTCTCGTCGGAGTAATAGACACACATAAACGTTGTTTTACGACGGTGAACAACTGCAGAAAGAAGTGATGGCGCACAGACACACACACACACTCAGAGGAACACAGACAGACAGGCAGCTGCAACCTCCCAACATCATAATCAGGCACAACCCCTATTATTCTGCACCATTAGGGATCCAAGACTGAACTGATCTTCTTTCCAATCTCTTTCATCTTTTGTAGTATCTCCTCCCTGCTATTGTCCACATTAACCATCAGCCGTACTTGGAGAGAGGAGATGGGCCTATTGTGAGTACACAACATTGGGCTGCTGCTGCTGCCTCGTACTGTGTGTGAATACAGAGTAGATGGCTCTATTTGAGGAGTTGCCATATCCACATCACGTATGACTGAGCTGCTGAAAAATACAAACTTTTACTAGTTTTACTCGTTTTTTACTTTTAGTGTATTGAAGCACTTCATGTGATATGGCTGGTCCCACATCAGTAACACATTGTGTGCTGTTTTACATATCTATGGCCAGTATCCTTGGAAGAATTCCCATCGGCACCGTAGTCACTTAAGCGCTATACTTTGATCTGTTAATCATGTGTTTCTCTCTCCCCCTGCCCTCGCCCTCCGCTACCACTTTCTCTGCTCATCCCTCTCTCCTTTATTCGTCTTTACATCCACCCCTTCCTCCCACCATCTCCCTCTACCTCCCTCATTTTCACAAACTCTTTCTACCCATCCTGACTCTTTTCGGTCACTTTCTCTCCCTCCCTCCCTCCCCCCCTCCTCCCACTCACCCACCTTTCCCTCCCACCAGTGCCTGGTCTTGGCCCCCACCAGAGAGCTGGCCCAGCAGGTGCAGCAGGTCGCCAACGACTACGGCAAGTTGTCACGCCTCAAGAGCACCTGCGTCTACGGCGGCGCCCCGAAGGGGCCTCAGATAAGAGACCTGGAGAGAGGTGACCACATTAACATCTTCAGTATAACAGGGAAAAATATTTTTGGACGTACAGTACAAGGGGGAATTTGATTTCAGAATTCCTTTTTATTTCAGAATTCCTTTGCAAAGGCAATGTTTATTATGTATTTAGTGGTAAATCTGGCTCTTTTTTTTTTAATAATAACATTCTTGATGGAGAAGCACAGTTTGGCTGCTCAGCTGTCGTGTCTGCGGAGCGGCTGTGTTTGAAGCGTGCTGCCTTCCAGATGGGGCTGATGCCTTTTCCCTCTGAGAGGACTGTCTGCTCATATTCTATAATCATTAAAAAGAAAGAAAAGTTGTAGGAAAGGCTAGGATTGGGTGGAGATAGTCCTCTAAGCTGAATCTGTTCTGTTCTTGTGTGTTGATTGTGTTACCCCCCTCCCCACCCAGGTGTGGAGATCTGCATCGCCACACCTGGTCGTCTCATCGACTTCCTGGAATCGGGGAAAACCAACCTGCGACGCTGCACATACCTGGTGCTGGACGAGGCCGACCGCATGCTGGACATGGGATTTGAACCCCAGATCCGAAAGATTGTGGACCAGATCAGGGTAGGGGGGATAGGAACATGGTTCATGAACAGCTGCTGATAGTTGGAATGTCTTCTTGGAATTGAAGTTGGATAGATAGTTATGAAATGATGTCATCATTCTATTGAATAAACTCTACCGGACATCTTGATGGGTTTTGCGATACAGAATTGACTCTTTGATTGACTCCCTTCCCTCCTCTCTCTCTCACTCTCTCCCCGTTTGCCCCCTCGTTCTCTCTATCTCCACCCCCAGCCTGACCGCCAGACCCTGATGTGGAGTGCCACCTGGCCCAAGGATGTGCGCCAGCTGGCGGAGGACTTCCTGCGGGACTACGTCCAGATCAACGTGGGCGCCCTGGAGCTCAGCGCCAACCACAACATCCTGCAGATCGTCGACGTCTGCATGGAGAACGAGAAGGACAACAAGTGAGGCTGCCGGAGATTGTTTCTGTGATTGGATGGTGGTATCCATGGTCTTCAATGGCCACCTGTCCTAATTCTATTTCTGGCTAGGTAGGTAGGCTAGGGAGTCAGGTGGCTGAGCGGTTAGGGAATCGGGCTAGTAATCAGAAGGTTTCCGGTTTGATTCTCGGCCGTGCGAAATGACGTAGTGTCCTTGGGCAAGGCACTTCACCCTACTTGCCTCGGGGGAATGTCCCTGTACGTACTGTAAGTCGCTCTGGATAAGAGCGTCTGCTAAATGACTAAAATGTAAATGTAAAATGTAGATCAAGTTGAAATTAGTTTTATAAAGTGGTTTATTTATCATGTGCACAGAACACCGGTCATTCTGGACAATGACATATTTATGGCATGGCATGCAAACAGCTACGTAGAGGCCAACAAAATAGAAATACTCATTTAAAACAATGGCAGCAAAAAATATTAGCAGCAAAAATACCTTGAGCAAGTGAAGGAGGCTATTGTGGTGTGTAAGAAGGAACATGCTTTCGTTTACAAGCAGTTGGGGCGATACGTACTAACGTTTTCCTCTTTTCATCAGGTTGATCCAGTTAATGGAGGAGATCATGGCTGAGAAGGAGAACAAGACTATTATCTTTGTGGAGACCAAGAAGCGTTGTGACGAGCTCACCAGGAGGATGAGACGAGACGGGTGAGAGGAACAGAGGGACGGAGGGAGGGATTAAAACATTGTATCTACAAATTCAAATTCTTTAATGGTGAGTGGGGTGTCCTCAGGTGGCCAGCCATGTGTATCCATGGAGACAAGAGCCAGCCTGAAAGAGACTGGGTTCTGATAGGTGAGTCACAATTCAATCTGCCTATGCATCTTAAGATGACTCATCTCTTTCCTCCTTGACTCGAGAGATGCAGTGAAATATGTAGATTCGGCCACTTTTGTTTACATTTTCTTGCTGCCTTTTCTGAATGCAGAGTTCCGCAGTGGGAAAGCCCCAATCCTCATTGCTACTGACGTGGCCTCTCGTGGTCTGGGTATGTCCTCTCAACACACACACACACACAGTATTACACACACACACAGTATTACACAAATTTCACTTTTCAATACAAATAACGAATCGTTTTTTTTGTTTGTAGTGTATACAGCACATATTTAAATCTGTGTTTTAGTGAAGGACACACAAGACAATATAATGTGATTCGTTGCTTAATTTTCCATCCCATTTTCAGGTTTAACACATGGACATTGCAGTATGTCGACTTACAGTATGTGCAATGTGCCTGTACACTTTCTGTGAATGAAGTGCTGGTACATTGCTCTTGAAAATGTCCAACTCGACTATATTTCTGCCATGTACCATTTCTGTGGCTGCCTCCACACAAATAACCCCATTCGAGGTTGTAAAGCAAGCCCCAAAGCTACTGTAGTGTAGCTGTGAAGCTGCAACATCAACAAACAACAGTGTCAGTTGCCTCCCCATTGGCCTCTAGCTCTCCTGTGGTTTTACAGTCTGTTTCTTGTTACTGCAGTTCAAAGCCTCCCCCGACCCAGGGTGCTCTGGCACGCTGCCTGAACAGGAGGGTTGTGAAAGGGGGGTGGGGGGGCTTTATCCCTTTATCATCATCATGTCTCTTCTGTGGTGTGAATGTACAGTTTATTTTTATTTTGACTGTAACTTGAAGTCACATTTTTCTGAGGCTGGTTATTGCTACGGCATATATTTTAGGTACAGGGTAGCCCACCATGTGTTTTTAAAAGATAATGTCCGTCCACCCAGTAGCTCTTTAGTCAAGCTCCCTTAGTTCAAACCTGGAAGTGTGAAGGGGACGTTTACATGTTGGATTTTGCCAAGCCTACCTATGACTGTCTCCTTGTTCTTCTTTTTCTCCTCCCCTCCCCCCCTTCAGGGTTTGCCAGCACATGGCCGCTCAAGCAGTCAGTGCTGGAGTCAGAACTGGTGTTGCCCCCAGTCAGGCTATGCTAAAAGCTAGGTCACATGCTAAATGCTAACGGCTACTTGTAACAAGGATGCAGGCCCCCTTCACCCACCTCTTGTACCACAGCTCCCCGTAGTGTTAGCGCGTGTCATTCCAGCGAGCTCGCCTTGGGCCCAGCCTGAGGTGCCTGTCTGTCCGTCTGCCCATCCGTCCGAAGGCAGACAGACAGGGAGAGAGTTGTAGGAGCTCGTCTGGATCCAGTCCTGACCCGGTTCTGTGCGGAGGTCCTGCAACTCGGCGAGAGAGCAACAGAACCGTCCGGTGCATTTACGGTTCTGCTCCCGTCCGAGGTTGCCGGTGCGTGCTAAAGGGTGAGGAGGAAAGTGTGCAAGGGAGGGGGAGTGACATAGCCTACCAACCCTCCCTCCCTTCTTCCTCCCCCCCCAAGCTCCTCCCAACGAGCCAGGACTGATCAGGGGGTGACTACCCTTGTAAAGCAACTTGAAAGGGGTAAGTACCTCAGCACCCCCTATTTCTCAATCCACGAGCTCTCAACCTCTCATTCAGGTCGTTCCATCCTTTTGACTCCCGAAACCATAAGACATAGGGGTGGTTGTGAAATGTTTTGTGACAGCATACGTGTTCATGAATTGTAATTCCACCATTTTGTACTTCACCTGTTCTCTTTGGGGACATTCGGATGTTGTTTGGCAAGTTAAGGAAGTCTCACAGTGGCCGCTCGTCGGTTACCTTGGGCAGGTAAAAGGAGACATGTTTATGGATTCCAGCAGTGTTGTCAGAGCCCCATGTTTTCTGTAATGAGAAACAGACTTCTCTGTCCTTTTATTAGTCTAGTGTTTGGAGAAACATTGTTTATTTCCCCCTGTAAGAATCAATTTGGCCAAAAGAAGACTTAAAAATACAGTATGGAAAATTACCTAGAGCACCTTTCTATGGCACCAGAAACCATGTGGCGAGGGTCCATATTCAAAAATCGGCTTCTCTGTCTTGTAACATCCAAAGTTGAAGTTTTATGACATATCTTATACCAGAATGCTTTTAAACTACTTTTTGAAATTGACGGTAAGTAACGCAAAAGACAGTTAGTATTTTATCAGTCCACATTCTGGAGAACCTTAATCAACACTTCATCCCTCTCCTCTCTCTCTGACTCTGTGAAACAAACTGATCCTCCTTTACCCCGCTCAGACGTAGAGGACGTCAAGTTCGTCATCAACTACGACTACCCCAACTCCTCGGAGGACTACGTCCACCGCATCGGGCGCACGGCGCGCAGCACCAACAAGGGCACAGCCTACACCTTCTTCACCCCGGGGAACCTGCGGCAGGCCCGGGACCTGGTCCGGGTCCTGGAGGAGGCCCGGCAGGCCATCAACCCCAAGTTGCTGCAGCTGGTCGACTCTGGACGCGGAGGCGGGGGAGGGGGTGAGTTTGCTCGGGTTCAAAACACGCACCGTCCTTTTCCTCGACGGTTGTAGTAGATGTACTGGGAGGGAGTCAGGTGGCTGAGCGGTGAGGGAATCGGGCTAGTAATCCGAAGGTTGCCAGTTCGATTCCCGGTCATGCCAACTGACGTTGTGTCCTTGGGCAAGGCACTTCACCCTGCTTGCCTCGGGGGAATGTCCCTGTACTTACTGTAAGTCGCTCTGGATAAGAGCGTCTGCTAAATGACTAAATGTAAATGTAATGTACTGTAGCCTAATGGGGCAAATGGTATTCTGGTCATATGCAAATGACCCGGTATATAAGGGTGAGGTCAAGAAGTGGTAGGGGGTCTCTTATCTGAGCGATGTTTAGAGCAGGTCACATATCCTATATTGTGTCTATTAAATAAAGATATCCAGAAGCACTCCATACCGGTGTAGTCACTAAATCCACAAGGTGTAGATAACACCACAGTACAGAGACCCGCTCTTCTCAAGCACTCGTCATATTTTGTAGTCATGTTGTTGACTACAACGTGGTCGATTTTCCCCACATTCTTTTCTCTAGGTGGCCGGCTGCGTTACCGGCCCAGTGGCTCCGATGACAACAATCCCAACATGATGTACCAGGACGAGTGTGAGCGCCGCATACGCACTGCCAGCGGAGCCAATAAGGAGAGCCGCAGCAGCTTCAGCCGCGACGGGCGGAGCCGCGACGGAGACAGGTCCTCCTCGTCCTCCTATCGGGACCGGAGCAGGGAGGGGAGGAGCGGCTACGGCTCGGGAACCAACCAATACCAGAGCTTCAGCCGGAGCGGGGGCCAGTCGGGCGGTTCCTCGGGTGTGAACGGCGGGAGGCAGGACCAGTCGGGTCAGTCCCAGGGTCAGTTTGGGCCGCCTCCGTCTGGAGGGCCCCAGCCACTCATGGCCCAGCAGTTTGCCCCGCTTCAGTCCCCCCTCATGAGCTTCATAGGGAAGCCACCGTTCCCCTTTGTTCCCCCACCCACTCCCCCCGCCGCAGCACCCAGGAAGTAGAACGCCACCCTTGAAATCCCATTAAGTGTGAAGCTAATGTAGCTTGTGTCCTTCCCTGAGGGGTATAGGAGTGGGCAGGTAAGGGCTAATATATTATCATTTTGTTGTTTTGTAGTTTAGATTGCTTACTTTTTTTTGTAGATTAGATTGCCCTGTATATGTGAAATGTATTGTCTCTACTTTTTTGTTTTCAATTGTGTTTATCACTCTGTAGAACTACTTGTTATTTTTTTGTCCGTAACTCGGGTGTTCTGTGCTCTCCGGTTTTCTACTTTCCTACAAATCTGCAACCATCTTGAAATATGAATGCAAATCTGTAGTTGCAGTTGCCTTTAACTGTGATTCTGAGTTTGAAATATCTGTATGGCTACACCCACTTCATAGAAAAACAGTCTTACTGTATCTGGACATTACAGATGCAAAAATCTGTCTGTCTTAGATTAGTAACCAAATGAGCATATCGGAAGTCTCTTGCCTAGTACAGTCTGTACATAGAAAGTGGTTGTTTCTTAAGCTGATTCATTCCACAGCATTAAAGTTTTTGTAACCATTGAAAATGTTTCTGCCATCTTTCATTTCCAAGACATCATTTTTCCTCACCTTTGCTGAGGAGCAGCAGTCAAGATAATCAACAACAGACACTCCGATTTAAACCCCCAAGAAAAAGAATAACTTTATTTCCCTTAAATACATATTTGCACTACATTCACCCTCATATAGAATTGCTCTTTGCCTCTTTTTTTACGTTTTTGGCAAATTTACATAAATGCAGAACCGGTATCCTTATTTACAGAGTCAGAGCAGACCTGGGATAGGAGAGGGATGTTGGGATGTTGGAATGTGGAAAGGAAGCTACGAAGTGACAGAAAAGAGGATGCTGCTACACGGGATGGAGTCCCCCATTCAGAACAGATCTGGGGTCAGCTTTGCCCCCCTCGCAGTTCTGATCAGCACAAGGAAAAGAGCAAAGCTAACCGAACGCATATCGCCGATGATTGGTTTGATGTTCCCTTTCGTTTCACACTTGAGGAAGCATCGATGGTTTGATGTTCCCTTTCGTTTCACACTTGAGGAAGCATCGATGGATTTCTTCGAAAGACAAATTTGCATGGAACGAAAAATACTCATTCTTATGTACATGACAGCAAACGAAAACAAACATGAAGAATAAACTTTCGGCTTAGGCACGAACGGCAGATTCAGACTGGGTGTCAGTACGATCTCAACGCAACTTGCTTTGGAAAGGTGGGACAGGTAAAAGGCAGAAAGAAAAAAAACAAAAGGGGAGAAATACATTTGTGCAAAAATTCTAAAGAATGCATGAGTTGTAGAAATCTCTTCTGCATGAATCAAATAAATACAGTTAAAGTGTTTGGGATTGGTGGGGGGGGTAGTGTACCATGTTTTGGAATGTTGACAAAATGAGTGTTTTATGAGTCAAATCGAAACATCAAAATGATATGCTCATTTTCTACAGTCACAACGCAAGAGAGATTTCATTTCCTTCAGAGAATATTGAAAAGTGTCATCTTGTCACAGCATTGGATATACCCACCTGTCATAATCGTCATAAACTCGCATACCGAACTTTACCTCAACACCATATAAAACAAAAGACGCAAGACGGTACTTAGTCCATTTGTCGTTTTGTGCACCCACTCCCACTCATCCAGACACACAAACATTCCGGTTAAAAGGCTCGACCCATCATCTCAAAAGTCACTGCGATGACGTGACCCTACTGACCGTCATCTTCCAACGCGGTAGTGCTTTTGCGGCTTTTCGATTGGAGTAGGGTTGTTGGAATGAAGAAAACCCAAACCCAAAGAGGAGTAAGATGACGCTGAGATGAGGCCACAGAAAAGGGGGATGACGAAAGGAGGACTGGACAGGACACGGGGAAGAGGCACGAGGTGGAACCCTACACCTCCCAGACCGCTCAGGATCCCAGCTCCTTTCCCCAAAGCCTGATCCGTCACCGTTAACAACGGCTCACTCCTCGGGAACAACAATTGAGAGGGGGGGGGGGAAACGTCCATCCGTCTACACCCACGAAGGAAGCAGCGGATCATGTGACAGGAAGTTCTCGGGGGGCAGGAAGGTCCTTCCCCCCCACTAAAGGTTCCCCCAGGTGTCGGGAGGGGGGAACTGCTCGACGTCCCCCGATTCGTCGTGCGATTCTTCCCCCAGGTCGAACGTCAGCTTGTATCTCAACCGCACCTTCTCCTGGAAGCAAACACAAAGCGTCCCCATTTTTATTTGACTGAAACGTCAGCAATTACATGCAGGACTGCCAAAGAGATGGACTTAACGAGGTAGGGGAGCTTTGTGCCCTAGCGACAGAGATATACGAGGAGAGAAAGAGAGATGGAGAAAGAGAGGGAGAAGGACATGAGGAGAGAAAGACAGAGAATGACATGAGGAGAGAAAGACAGAGAAAGAGAGGGGAGAAGGACGTGAGGAGAGAGAGAGATACAGAAAGAGAGGGAGAAGGACACAAGGAGAGAGAGAGACAGAGAAAGAGAGGGAGAAGGACATGAGGAGAGAGAGAGACAAAGTGAGAGAGAATGACATGAGAGAGAGACAAAGTGACAGAGAGTGAGACGAGGGCGTGGTGGCGGTCCTAACCTTGTGGGGGTTGGCCAGCAGCAGCACCTGTGTGAGGGCGGCGGGGGGCAGGAGGGGGTTGAAGGCCGGCAGCTCGGTGCCCGACGGGGGCTGCAGCTTCACCTTCATCACCTGGAGACGTCAGGCGGACGGCGTTACAGAGTCACACCACGCATGTTTCTCAGGGTCACGCGGTCACACATTGATGGATGAAGTGAGAATGGGCAATGGGTGAGGGAAAGCGAGTAGAATAGAAAGTTCTAGAGAAGAGGACCCGGAGAACGGGAACGTGAGAGTAATCCTGTGAAGTTTTGCACATCCCTGCACGGCTCTTCATTTATTAAAGTAACAGTCATACTGTACCCATTTGGTAATATTCTTTATTATAAATGCGCAACCTTACTGTATACGTATGCCTTTTACTACAGTACTTACTTTATCTTTCGATGTACTATGTTTATTGTGAGGCACCAACCTACCATAGCAAATTCCTTATTATGTGTAAACCTCCTTGGCAATAAAACCTGATTCAGATTTGATATCTGGGAGGTAGAGCGCAAGCCAGGAAGGGTAGAGAAAGAAACACAAAGAAAAGAAAGAGAGGTAAAGAGGTCGTCGGCGGCGGTGGCGGCAGGGGACGGCAATCTTACCTTGGGGACAGCGGACTGGAAGCGGATGCTGGTGGCGGGTGCGGGGGCCGAGGACAGCATGGAGATGATGACCACGAGGACGTCGGGCCGCGACGGAGGGCAGTCCCGCGCAAAATGGAAGAGCACCCTCAGGCTGTGCTTGTCGAACACGGTCACGGGCAACAGGCTGCCTAGAGGAGGGAGAGAACATGACATTCACGTTGTTTTAAGAGCGTGTTATTCGTTAATATACGTGTAATTAATGATCCCTAAAGGCTATAGTTATCGCTAGTTGATATATATTATGCTTGTAGGATTCTTAAATTCGATGTCATGTTGTTGTATGTCGTATTGTAGGGCCAAACTATCAGACCATGAGCTTACTAGGTTTTATGGATTCCAGAGGCACTGTCACGTTAGCCAGGGAGATGTCGTCCTCGGGGGGCGGAGCTGGTGCAGCCGTGCCTGGAGCGGGAACCCCATGGCCGGGCTGGGAGTTTAGGAGAGCCCCAGGCTGCTCTGAGGAGAAGGCCAGGATAGGGCTTGGCATGGTGGTGCTTGGGACAGAGCTGGGGCTGGAGCTTGACTGGGTCTGGAGGTCTCGCAAGGTGGGTCTGGACTGAGGTTGGTGCTTGTCCCTAGTTGGGCAAGAAGGAGAGAGCGCTCATTATTAACTTTCAGTACTATTTTGTTCGTATTTTATATTACAGTTGTACATTGTTAATCTTCCTAATAAAATTCATGGCTTTTGACTTCAGTGAACATATTTTCTGGCATAGTCAGCATTTCATTACAACCGCTTACCATCGGTCAGCAATCCTCTCCTACAAGAATGTTAGAAATAACCCAGATTTCATTGGTTCTAGTGGTAAATGTGTTTCCCATCCTACCATTTGACCTGCTGGCTCCCTGGAGGTAGGGACTGCTGCAGCAGGGTCTTGCCCAGCAGATCGAGCTCATCCATGGGCTTGGCGGGAGTGGCCTGGGCCCCCACCGCTGGAGTGTGGGGGGTCAGGGTCACCGAGGGTAGCAGCATGGCCTTGGGCACGGCTGGCACTGTGGGCTCGATGCTGTCGGACGACTGGTTGGGCAAAGGGGGTATAGGAGTAAGAGATTGTGTGTGTGTGTGTGTGTGTGTGCAGGGGTCCAAGATGAGACAGAACTCCACACAAAGGCTAAAGCTTCCGGAAGGCGAAATGATGAAATCTCACCTGAAAAGAGTTCCAATCTCCTGCTTGAGGGGTCGGGTTGAAGTTGGGCGTGACATCGTTCAGACCTAAGACACCATCATAAGATTATTTATTTTAAAAGTAAATGTAGTAAACATCTGATGAGAAACAAATTCAGACACTATGGCCCAGTTTTCCAGACATGGATTTAGCCTTGTCTTAAAATAAGAGAACATTTAAATGAATATGTCCACTGAAAACATGTTTAGTCTAGGAGTAGGCTTAATCCATGTCTGGGAAACTGAGCCATTATGTCATCATTTATTTCAGGAGATAAAAGCGTGTTTACCTAGCGACATGAGCTCATCGTCGAGCAGGTTATGGCCCGCCTCCTGCGATGGCGTCTGCAGAGACGGAGTGCCGGGGTAGGAGGGAAACCCGGCGGGTGAGGTGTCCAATCCCGTCAGGTCTAGGAGGGCCGTGCTACTGCTTCCTAAAAGGGGATTGGACAAGGGAAAAATGGATCTAAATTCTATCGGACTCAAATCACGAGTGATCGACAAATACTGAAACTAGCCACTAAACGTCAACTGGACGCCATGTTGTCGTCCAATTGGGATCCGTTTTTAGGGGTTTGATCCAAAACGAGGAAATAGCCACATGTCTCGCCCCGCCCCCTTTCTCACCTGGTAGGGTGGGCGTGGCTGTTCCGTCTCCGTTCACCTCCTCCCCCTTCACCAGCTGCCGGTACAGGTTGATGACCTGCGTGAGGCTGTCGTTGGCCTGCAGTATATCCGCTGTGTTGACCGCGAGACAAAAGCGCTTAGGAACTCTAGGCGTGCTGATGTAACACTGCTACCAAATACAACGATGCACTTCTGGGGAATTGATCAATCTGCTGTACTTACTATATGCATGTGCTGTTTATACTGTGTGCTGCTTTGGATAAAAGTGTTGTCCAATTGAATAACATTTAGAAATGTTATGTTACTACTTAACACAACTCCACTGTGTTACGCTGTCGTTGAACTGTCACAGACCCTAGTTCACCCATGGAGCTCGGTACACCAAGATATATTACTCCACCATGAAACACGACAGTTCAGTATTCAGTGCTTTGAGTATTGTGTGTGTGTTTCTCTGGAGGCCCCCCCCCCCTGCGGTGGGGAGGCGTTTCTGAGAGCGCGCCTCACCCAAGGCCTCGTCGTTGTCCTCCGTGTCGCTGGCCAGTCGGAACAACGTGGGCCGCATCTTTTCACAGCGCTGGTACAGGTCCTGCAGGGGGGGGGGGGGGGGGGGGTCAGGCGATCATTCGTCAGCAACATATCAGCCATCACACCAACCCAACTCAAAACAAGTTCCCCGTGTTCGCAGGACCTTCACTGGGTCAAGTCCTGCGACGTATCAAACCCACCCCCCAAACAGCTTCGACTGAACATGGACCCGCAGCTGGCGGCGGTGGGTGCGCATGTTCGCCCCGTGCGACGCCACACAGATAGCCGTGTCCTGCTGCACGCGTGCGATGCAACCGCTCGTATCCCTAAACGCTATACGGCGTGCCGCGTAAGGCCCCTAGCGGCGGTGGCGGCGCCGGCTGACCTTGAGGAGCTCATCGTTGCTCTGGGAGCTGCTCTCCCTGCTGTAGTCCCCCAGTAGCTGGTTGAGGAGGCCCACGCTCTCCTTCACCTCCTGGATGGCGTTGACGCGCTTTGATACCTTCTCCATGCGCTTCTGGTCCTGTGGAGGAGGGAGGTGTGTGGGGGTTGAAGGGAGACAGATAACTGTTAACGGAACAGGATTGCGAATGGTTGATATCCTTGAAGGGGGACTGTGGATATAACTCAACTGGGGGGGGGGGGGGGGGGGGTTTAGGGTTAGAACAGAAATAAAGGGAAGATGACTTTACTGTCGATAGATAGTGGGATTGCAAACGGATGATGACGATTTGAGGGTCAGATTTTGAAGATGGCGGATTAATTGGGACTGTGAGGATATTGTGGAGATGTGACAGCAGTAGAGTACGGCACCAGTCACAAAGGAACACATTTAAACAAACACAACTAAAACACATACACAGAACATGACTCACCTCCTGAACCATTTCCTTAATGAGTTTGTTTGCTGCTCTTAGATCTTCTGGGTGGGTGCTGTTTAGGAGGCGAGACAGCGTCTGCACAGACAGGAAAGGGGGAAGGAAGGGAGGTGGAGAAAGAGATGGAGTGAGTAATGGAAAGGAGGGAGCCGTATTGGCCATTGATTAAAAGGTGCAAGGGTCATAAAAAAAGATCAACTTAGCATTTCGTTAAAAAAAAAAGACAAGAAAAAAAAAAAGAAACCTTCTGGAGTTTTCAGCATCTTTACCTTAGACTTCTCCTCATCCTCAAAGATGGCGTTCTTGGGTCGGGCTGGAGGCGGTGGGAGGGGATTGTCATCAGGAAGGACTGGGTCCTGCTTCACAATACCTGGAAGAGACCCCGTCCACTTCACATGAGTAAACAGTCCGTCAACAACACGTCCCATGTACCACCCTCCATCTAGGTCACATCTCTAGAATAACATTGCTGGAGCCATGAAGCGTTAACCATATGGTGGGACTTGCTACAGGGCTACATAGCTACTCTCTAAGTAGGGTCAGGCCGTAAAGTCATTCATAAATTACCTAGTAATGACTCAGTAATGACTCATCGACTTTCAACTGGATTTTTGTCACGGGTTAATGCATAATGCCACTGAAAAAGAGAAGACTAACATACACACAACGAACTTTGGAACTGTTGTTATTCAACACAAATTATGTTGTGAATGGTTACTAAACAGCTTATTTTGAACACGATATGGTATGCCCTATAATGTAATTGAGCCGTCTTTCACACTATACTCATTGTGATCCTGACATTGCACGGCAGTTTAACTACAGCCTCCAAATTTGGATTTGACCTAGTTTCCTCTACGAGTGTGCTTGTCTCACCCTGTTTCTTGAGCATCTGGTAGGCGTCTGCTATCTTTGACTCGTCAGGTAGCCCCACCGTCCAGCTGTACATCATCTCCAGAACCTTCTTCTTCACCGCTTCTGGTGCCCTGGTACCCAGGTACTGCAGAGGAGATTGCAGGAAGAGTAAGACATACGAAACAGGTAAAGACATCAGCTAGCATCGGCGGTATCGTGTTCTACAAAAGCGTTGTGTTAACTTAACGGATGTTAAGTTGTTCTTCCACTAAAAAGCAGTAGTCGTGTGGCCCTTCCTCCGTTGGTGATATACCTTGGGTGACACCACCTTGATGAGCTCATTGAGGAAGCGGAACTTGCCCACTTCGTTGTGGAAACGCTTCCCACTGTTCTTCATGCACGTCTCCAGGACCTAAGGGAGAATTCAAGTTCATTTGTATTCGTTACTGTATTGCCACTATCTTTCGCCCGTCTCTGCTGCTGAAACGGCCTTTCTTTGCGAGAGGATCAAATAAGTGTTTTCTTATCCTAAGTTCTCAAATCACATTGTGCACGTTCACCCAATGTTTACTGTACTGTACCGTCTCAGATTATGCGTTCTAGCTGATTCTAGCTCAGGACTAAATAGACCTTATGATTGACCCTTGGCCATTTTTATTCATGTGTGCATATATATGAAGTGGATAAATATGTCATATTAAAATGTTTTCATTTATTTTATATATATGTTTTTAATCAGTCTGTTCTTATAGATTTTGTGTGTTCGATCTGTAAAACCACTTTGGCTCAACTTCTGTTGTTTTTAGAAGTGGTCTATGAGTAAAGGTTGACTGGACTTCTCATGGTGTATGGACTGGACTCTCACCGCGAGGGCTTGCATGGCCTCCCATTCCTGAGGCGATTGGATCTTGTGAGCCAGTAACCTGGCAGCCAGCTGGGGTCTTGTAGAAAAAGAAAATGTCACTGAAAATGCCACTGATAACTCAATGCTGAGCAGTAACTCAATGATACTAATCTCTACAAAACACAGTGAAACACAATAGAATGTGTACTTCTGTCATCCACTATACAAGCTTAGCTTACTGTTTATCTTTTTGGTTAACAAAGAGCCGGGCTGTTGTTTAGAGCAAGGTTTCTTGCAAGATTCCTTATCAATTTCACATTTTGTGTCTTATTACTGCCAGCTGAATTTGTATCAGTGCTTGCTGTGTTTCTCATGTTTGTCGCACTTTGATAACATCCTCCAGATGCAAAGCGTAGAACAAAGACTAGACACCGGCAGCTCTGTTCTGCATACGCCAATGACACAAGGAGGCTCATGAGGCACAGTTGTGGACCCATTGGACTAATATTTTGAACCATAAAATGGGGAGCTATGTACTAGAAAAGGTGCTATCCTTTTCAATGGTTCCTATGATATGGATGACAACAACCTACGATTCACTAAACATCCTTATCATGTGATTGACAACATGATTGACAATAGAACCCCAAAAAAGATGTCACTGTCCAAAGACATTATATACTGCGGTATAGGCATATCATCTGGCAGTCAGTTAAGACAGAAAGCTCTCCTCACCCCTCAGGTTCATTGCTCAGCTGTTGGCAGAAGCCCTGGATACTCTCCCAGTCCGTATCCCTGTTTAGTGGGTTGGTAGCTTTATCTGCGGAAATGGATGCACATTTTCGTAAAATGACTGGTCGACATCATAAAACGTATATTTTAACGCCCACAATATGCTACAAATATGAACATTTTGCCCAAATTGCCAACACAACATTGAAGACATTGACTCCTCCCCATTCTGACAAGCTGTCATGAATTTGAGACTAGCTCGCTAGCTAACCTGTCTGTCTTGAGCAGCTTTTCAAACACGTTGCAGCAAATACACCAAAGATCACTCTACTAACACAACAAAGAACGGTTGTTCGTGGTTGTCAACGCATTATTTGTCTTTAACCAATCAGGTTAATGTCTGTTTTTGTTCCGCACAAGCTCGTCTGAGTCGATCATGGGTTGCACTGCACTGACTTGGTTTGCTAACAAGGCTAACCAACATTCTCATCAAAGTGGGACCACGGTTCAGTGATGTTCGGAGGATTCGCTCTCTCGTAGCAAACCTCTCTATCCCATTACCCTATTTCAGCTCATGTCGATCTAAAAATGTATCATAATGACAATAAAAGCACCGTATGACTCACTGATGCGAGACTCCAAGCTCTCTTCATCTGGAGGCGCCGCCATCTTTCGGCGAAATTGACAAAAAAAAAAAGAAACTATCGCGTTATTCTAGTACGTGTCCCACGCTCGCTAAGTTTACGTGTGTGTGGGAGGCTCTCAACCAAAAAATGACTTGCATCATACATTACACATAGAATATGTTCCCTTCTTGTTGCATGTTTTCCAGTTGTTTTCTCCTTAAAGGATACTACTGTGATAATGATTAACTTTGGCTTGACAGAGAAAGACAACCTACTATCACGTCTTTTGAAACTGATTGTGGTCATGCAATGTGTTAATGAAACGGGAAAATACAATTCAGTTCCCTAAGTAAGATTGTAAGTAATATTGTTATTAAAACAATCTGGAAATGTGGGTTCGTTCATTAAGTGTATTGTAAGGAGCTGCCAAAATAGCTTTTAGTCCCTCTGTCGGGCAGAAGGAGCAACAACTTGACATTCAAAGGCAGGCAAACGGCCAATAAAGGCTTGGAAGGATAGGCGACTGCTCATATCACCATTAATTTACCATGGTAGATTTATCATCATGCATCCTGTAAATAGACAACTGCGTTATAGTTGGCTACATTTGTAGCTACTGCAGTTTGGCGGAATCAAGTGAGCACACGAGGAGGGGGAACGCACTTTGTTTTGGGTGGCTGCTCTGGCCGGTTGATGGGACAATATTGCAGCCAAGAAAAAGACAAGGCGTTCACGATTCAAGTTTGGATGAACATCGCAACAGAAGAAGTTCAACTCTCTGTTTCAAGGAGGATACTGTAACATGAACTGAACCGTTGAACGTATACGGTCGATATAACCATCCAAGATTGAACCGAATGTTGAGGAAAAACATGGCTAGCTAGACTTGGCCAGCTGGCTAGAAGTAGCTAGCTAGCTAAATTAGCTAGCTACGATTGGGGGTTAGGCTATTGAGTTGAGAGATTGTGCTAAATTTGGACCGTGGTTTTCAAGATAATCCAGGTTGCGATATTGCTGAGGTACATTGGATTCTCCAATTTTTTGTGTCATTTGTTGTATTGGGTTCGTGACGATTAACTGAGTAATTTCGAGCACATTTCTTGTAAGGGTTAAGCAGTCAAGGTAAAGATGTTTGTGAGAGAGATGGCAAAGTTGGGCTGTTTGTTAGCAAGCCACCGACCTCAACCCTGACAAGCTAGTCAACCAGTTATGTCATTTTGGGTGTTGTCCTTACCACAAAAAAATATTGGTCTAATTTAAGTAGCATTAAGAATTTAAGTACTTTTCTTCATTCAGACACTGTCATCATTAGACTACACACGTGGGGGTTAGGGAAGTCAGTCACTGGGAAAGATAGGAAGGTATCAAATTAGGCGATTTCCAAATATGGGTTCATTGAAAGCTCTTCAAGAATGGTGTCGGATACAATGCGAAAATTACAACGATGTGGAAATAAAGAACATGTCGACGTCTTTTCGAGATGGCTTGGCATTTTGTGCCATTATCCATCGATATAGACCGGATCTTATGTAAGTATGAAATTGTTTTCGTTTATTAGAATTTATATTAATATAATAAGCATAGACGTCAGTAAACGAAATGGAGTGAATGATTATGCTCAAATAAAACTCACTTAATCATTTGATTCCATGCATTCACAATGGATTCTTATTCTACGACCAGGCTTTACTTGACAACGCATCGCACTCATCACAGCCAGCAGTAAACTAACCCCAATACCACATTTTGGGAAAGCATTATTGCCGTTACAAAGTAAAATGAAAGGGAATGATTACTTAATTTATTCCAGGACGTACGAGAACACACTTTGTTGGTCTCGCAAAGTGAACTGATCTCGCCTCAAGATAATTCCGCGAAATCGCAAACTACGATTTAACCTAAACAGGACAGCTATCAAAGATTAAGTCGTTTGTGATCCAAACATGGTCCCTTTTCTTTGAATTCCACCAAGGCTAAACAAGGGGGAATAACATGCAGTACGACCTAAATATAGAGGTGTGCCTTGGAGTTTGTGCTATTGTATGTTTATTTTTATTCTCTATAATCAAACCACTGATGTGCCAATATAGATAAGTGACGTGAACACAGCTGAGTGCATTGTCACAGTGATCATCTAAATCCACAATCAATTTTGGTGCTTGGCCAATGATCTCTAGGTCCTCATTGAAGTTGTAAAACTAGACTAGAGAGTGGAGAAACAAATGTTCTGCCACTAATGTGGGGTGACAGGCCTGGCCCTGTCTGTAACAACACACCCCTGTGTACAGTACATTGCACTCTCTCTAACACGCACACACACCACAGTTCGGACATGTTCAGAGCAACTCACTGCATCAATGTGATCACAGTGATGGGTTTCACTGAGGCAGAAGAGGATGGATAACTCGACCCTGACATCGCAGGGTGAAAGGTGCATCGTCCGTGGTCCAATGGTTTTCGCTGCATACTGCAGCCTACGTTCGGTCATGAAAGATGGCCTGATCTCTCAGAGACACGGTGTTCGTATACATGCCACTGTAAGAAGAGTTGCATGCCATGCGGGAAATGTGGCCCTCAGTGGGGGTGGGACGGGCATGCGAGCCCAGTCTTGTGCATGAGGCGAAACCCCTCTCCTGCAGACGGTGCATGAGGGAAGCAGTCATCGTAGGCGCGGCTTCGCCATGTCTTCTGCATTCTGCACCAGGTTCAAGGGGAAGCTGCTCAGTTGTAGGGGACAAAGTGCAGGGACAAACACCAAGAGTGAGTGCACCTTCACCGTGTTAGCACACGTCGACAAATGTGAGAAAAGGAAGTGGAGCCGTACAGACGGCGGCTTCTTGCACTGCGCTGATGTACAGTGGGTATGAGGGCCAAATTGAAAGTGAGTGGAAAGAAACTTTAATTGTGTGTGTTTGTGTGTGTGCTAGCTCTCCGGGCAGCTCAGCAGCCAGTACTTGGAGCCTGGCCAAGCCGGGCCGGGCCCCCGTCCTGTCCTCAGTCTGATCCAGACAGACAGTCCGTCAGGCTAATCTGCGGCTAGGGCCTCCGCCTGTCATCCCGGATTTAGCTCTAATGCCGCGCTCGTCCTCGGAAGGCAGCGCCACCGCTCTGCAACTCACCATGACGTTACCGCAGCGCAGGCCTCGTTTGACAACGTTGGAGCTTACTAATGTCATTCAGGAGGATCGAGGCTGCAACAGTTCCACTTATTACTGAAGTGGGCCTTTGTCTAGAGGGTTCTCTGAAGGATGGGAGATACAGGCCACATGCCTGAGTCGCGCGGTTCTCGGGTTTATGTGGAGGTTTATTGTGCAGTCATGGCTGCCCACACAGAAAGGCCTGAATGTCAAACCGATGGGACCGTTAATCACTGCCGTGTCATCCTGTTTCGGATGCCGAGGCCATGGGACATGTGTCATCGAGTCCTTCCCGTTTCGTCTGTCGTTCTCTCCTTGTACACGTGACATTGGGGACCTGCGTTGCCTTCCATCCCTGCCTCGCTCTCAGTTCCCTTTTCCACGTGTGCTCATGTCCAATTCTTTCCTGTATGTTCCAACTCTATTCTGGTCACTGCATGGTTCTGCACGGTCCATGAGATGGAAGGTAGCACTAAGAAACCCCTGAGCACACCGTGCCAGCTTCATGTTTCCATAAGCAGCCGGTCTTGTGGCTGCAGCAGCAGCACCGCCAGTCAAGTCCAAAAAAGCCCCTGTCAGGTCATTTGGTTGGTAGTTAGACACCAGACACACTGACCGTTGGCAGACCCTGCCCGCCCCCCGCCCGCCCCGGCCCAAAATAAACACGTGTGTGAAAGTCGCCGAGTCACAGCAGATGAAGTTCATGCTGGCGCCTTAGTCACAGTGTCGTGCGGCACTGTCAAAGACACACCAGGGGGTCTAGCCTGTGAGGGTAGACGCCGCGGCGAAGCGGGAGATTGTGCAACTACTTTTCAGTCACGGCAGGTTTTAGCCTCACCAGCTTTAGCGTCGGCGCTCGAGCAACCCGGAGCATTCCGTGAAGGTGGGAGCCCTCACTTAGAGGGAGCAGGGTGTTTGTGACGTAGTCCTCGGGTAAGCTAAGTGCATGTGTGGCCATGGGAGCCAGATTTAAAAAGTACAGAACTGGCTTTGTGTTTCTGGGCAGTGGTTTTTAGGGTGGATTGGTTTCAGGGAACTCGACAGGGATAAAGCTCTCCTAGGCTGGGGTTATTTTGCCTCCCTCAGCATTTCCAGCACATGCGGCACGCATGCATGCATGCACATTCATCCCAAAAATGGCTTTGACATTTTCCATCTTTACTGCAGGATGTTTACTGGTGGGACTGCAGGTTTGGTTCCTTGCTCTGGGGCCCTTGTTAACAGCCTGCGTAGTTATTATCAGCCCCATGCTGCCGTTCAGCCCAGCTTCGGTCCTTTCATCCCAGTGGGCTATCTTGTGAAACGCTGTTTACGTGTCTTCGGGGCCAGTTGAGTGGGATCATGTTGAAGTGGTTGAGTCTGGCCAGACACCAATAGTCTGTCATTCTGTGGAGCTCATCATGGTTTTCATCATCAAAGCACTGACCATAACAAATTGTCTTACCACGGCTAAACGCTTTGGCAAACCTCCACCACATTGCTACCGTCCAAGAGAATGTCTTGGACTGCCCATGTTTGCCTTTGTCGTTTTGAATGCAGTTATTACTATTTTTTTGTGCTATCTGTATTGTGTTTTAATGTGTGTATCTGCTGTCTTTTTCTGTTGTTTCAGAGACTTTAACTCCCTCTCCAAAGAGAATGTCTACGAAAACAACCGCCTGGTGAGTCAGAGCAACTCGGGTTGGAGAGCACTAACACTTAGGCGTCAGACTAACGCTGACTCCATGTTGTCAAATACTGTAATTAGGTGAAGTCTCGGTGGTTCCCCTTCCATTCTTAGTTAATGGTGTGTGAACTTGGTTACATGAGGTTCAAACGGAACTCTGGTCCTGGGGGCTTGTATCTTGTGAGAGTCGCAGGGCTTAATTGACCTTTTCCTCACATGGGTGTGACAGTGTTGTCTGAAGTTAGTCAGCGAAGTGTTATGTGTTGGGTGTATGTGTGTGTTTGAGAGAGACGATAAGACTCTTTCGTAGGTGCCTGCACTGCAGAAAACCTGACTTGACATGGAGGGAAAGAAGCAGTTGAAACTAAACAAAAAGGAATGAGCGCAACATGAAATTGAATGGTTTCATGTTTTGTGAACAAACTACACTAAAACAGTCATGGCATGGACAACAAAAAGTTTTCAACTCCATTGGTTGCCGGTATTTGACCCATTCTGTGCAATATCACAAGATGGGATGTTCACAAAATTGACATAAATCTCACAGCAACTCTCAAAGGCACACAGTTTTTTTTGGCAGCTCGGCTTGACTATTTACATTTCGACGAGCGTAGGAGCTTTCGGAGAGAGGCCAAAGCAGCTGGTGGTCCAAACCACCTCATCTGGCTGCTTTTCAACTTTCTCTCTAAACAGTGGGAGCGTTTCACTGCGCATGAGCTCATGCAAATCTGAGGCGGACCACGTAGCATGCTAAGCTAGCACCGGGGCTGGCTGGGTTATTAACTTCACATCATGACCAGCAGATTTCAGTTCTGTTAATTGTTTCTCTCTAAAACCTTTTCTGTGAGTTCAAGGGTTAGTTCAAGCTTACTTGTTCAAGCTTTTGGACTGGCTGGTAGTTGAATTACTGTGAGAACTGCTGTTTTGATTCAATTATAAATATTTGTTTACAACCCTTAATTGAAGAAGTAAGCCAACATTTCACGTCTAGATAGAATGTAGGCTTCATTGATAAACATGTACACTTCCCATAATCCTCTCCCCAAGCTGTTTCCTGATAAATAGAAAGCCTTTTTCCTGTCATAAACACAATAACAAATCTCTGTCACTGGTAGCAATCATGTGGACTGTGGATTACAGTGTGTTGATTTACTTCCATCTGATTGTATCCTCAGTCTTTTGTAACAGAACCTGCTTGAGGCAAAACACAACTAATGCATCCATTTCCTTCGAGGAAATTGTAATTAGACAGATGGATATCCTCCGAGCTATGTCGTCAAGTTTCAACATTGGAAGCCGTTTTGACAAATATAGCTCTACGCTCGCTCGTGTTTCGGAAGCGGGGACATTGAGTTTCCGCTGACGTGACGACACGACACACTACTCACATTTGGACTGACACACAAGTGCACTCACACAGAGTACATCAATGCCCTGCCTATTTTCAAGTAGGTCCACTTTTTTCCCACTCACTTGGTCTACTCATCTTGCTCTCTCATCCTCCGTCCTTCCTTCAGGCGTTCGAGGTGGCTGAGACGGAGCTGGGAATCCCAGCCCTGTTGGACCCGGAGGACATGGTGTCCATGAAAGTGCCCGACAGGCTGAGCATCATCACCTACGTCTCCCAGTACTACAACTTCTTCACCAACAAGTCCCACGGTGGGTGCCAACTCACCTAGGGTCTCGGTCTGGCTCTAGATCTGGGTCAGGGTCGAACTTGGATTACATGGTTTCGTTTTTCTAAGGACTGTGTCACTTTTTCGATGCAACGTAATCCCTATGTACAACTGTGCTTGTCCATTTTCTAAATTGGCCGTGGGCGAGTTTTACAGGTCTGTAAAGACGACACTTTTGTGTCCGTCCAGATGTGTATATCAGAAACGGATGTTGCACAACTTCTTCACAGTAGCCTATCCGTATGTAGCTTAATAATTGGGAGCATCCCTCTCTCTGAAGACAGCAGTAAAAATACGCAATAATTTGAACCAGGTGATGACCTGTGTCATATTCACTCCCTACTCCCCAAGTTATCTGTCCTACTCCCTAAGTGATCTGCCCTACTTAAGTGATCTGTCCTACTTCCTAAGTGATCTGCCCCACTCCCTAAGTGATCTGCCCCACTCCCCTGACAGGTAAAACCATACTGGATCCATACGGATCACAATCCGACAGTCAGAGAGATCGTTGCATATGTCGCCTCATTGCTAATATGGCCTGTCAAATGTCCCTTAAATGTTCTGAAGGACATTGTGGTAATGCCTCAGGGGTTAGTTTAAATATATAGAATACCTGCACGGTCTCATATCTGTATCACTTCCTCTGTTTGGTGAAGCATTGTGTACTGATGAGGAAAGTGTTTTGTCCGTCTCTTCATAAACGGAGTGACTAAATTCAGTTGAGTTCTGGATTTTAATAAGTATTTATCAATCTGCAGATTGGGAGAGAAAACCAGTCTTCTGACCATAAATGACAACACAACACCAAGCTTAGGTCTCAACCAGGTCTCTCTCAGCTCCGAAAGCCGAAGGACCATCTTTAATAGGGCACAAGAATGTAAACATAGATTGTGACAGTCAGGCAGGAATGACGTTACAACAGTCTCAGAGAAAGAGATTCACTGCTCCCAACACATGACAACTCTCACACTAGAGTTCATAGTTGGAGCTCTCCTTGTAGTCATGACAAGGACCGTTTAGCCAGTACTTTCTCCTGACTCCAAACATCTATTAACCTGACACATAGACACAATATACTGTTATTAATAGCAAGCTTACATGATAAACGTACTAACTAGTATCCAATGACTAGTTCTATTGATTAGTGATTAATGTAAGCACACAGGAAATCCCAATTTCTTCCACAGTACGTATTTGGGGCCAGACTAACTCAAGGCAGTCTGAGTTTTGAGTGTGTGAACTATAAACTGACTTTATATAACTATAAACAGGCTTTATATAAGACCCATGTGCCATTTATAGCCGCATGTAAAAGCTTGCTTTCTATCATGTCACAAATATAACAGAAATTGACTGAACTATTTATTTTGTTTTCTATTTCTATCCCTATTTCATTTGTGTAGCCAACCCCCCCAGCATGAAGAGGCCAAGTGGTACAGGCCACATTGAGCCAGCCCAAAAGAAGCCCACGGCCCCCCTGGAGGACAAAATGGTAGAATCTGAGGTAAGAAACCGGTAGCAGAAACACATAAGGAGCATTCAGGAATCGCAACATGCAGTTCATGCGTACTTCTAAACCCGTGTTTTAAGTAATGTAACACTAGAGACACATACATTTGTTACTTAACATGCATGGTAACTAATATGTTTTTCATTTTTAAAGGGGTCATTGACTGATTTGATAGGGTATTTCACACTGTTCCTTAAGGTATCCGAATAGGGTATGTAATATTGGTTGGGATGAAAATGGCCCGGGTGCTGTTCTATGTGTCCTAATGCAACCCTGTGAAATAGCCGTACAATGAATCGAGAGGTTTTCTCCCTTTTATGGTATGATCATGAATATTTAGATGAGCTGCGCGCTGATTGGTTGGTTTACAACGAGCAAACATGCATCGTGAATTGTAGATTTACATGAAAAAACTGGTTATTTATTAGAATGAAACACAGTAAGGAAAATTAAATGATGTTAGCCCCATTGCCAATAAACTAAATCACACATTGTACCTATGCTAGATACAGGATACGTTAGCATTGCTAATAACTGTTAGCGACAAAATCATACTTACAGCTTGCGGTTGTGATAAGCATACGGTCGGATGTGTATGAAGATTTTGGGGCGTGACAAAGGTACAGACCAGAGCCAAAAAAGGTGGAGCCACCGAACTGACAACAATTCGGTGGCTTTTTGGAAACCAACTGTTTTACAGCGGCAGTTTCAAATTGTGAGATTTGCATAGGAAAGAGGTGTCAATGGGACTTGAAGTTCACTGTATGTCAATTTTACCCACCGAACTGTCGTTATTCAACTATGAAAAGGTAAACTCGGTTTTGCAATCAATGACCCCTTTAAGTTAAGAGTTGGTAAATAACTGGGATTGGATCTAGACAGACACTCAAGAAAAGTGACTTTGAATTAGAAAATGAGCGGAATTGGTATGGGTGCAGGAATAGTCGTGAGTAGGGCGGAAAACTACAAAACGTTTTTTATTTTAGATAAAAACGTGACTTGTATATTTATTTATTTATTTATTTGAAACAAGTGCTGTTGTATTGTCTTATTGCCAGTGTGTTTGGAAGCACATGACTGCATGAGCAAGCTCTTTCTATAGAACTCCTAATATCTACAATCATGTTGAATTTGATTTTAAGGCATGTTTCTGTTACTGCATGTGGTGACGAGTCTTAGAGTGGGGGAACCAGTTTACTTGACCTGTGTACCTGACAATCTTCGGCAGACAACTTTGCTGCAATTGGTCAGATTGGAGCAAAACTAAATTATAGAAATTGCTGAGAATTGGAAGACCCTGTCAAATTGATATTGAAAACATGTTTGCAGTTTAAATGTGAATTGTTAATACTCATCTCTCCTCAGTGCAATTCTTCATGAAATTCCATGTTTCACAATGTTAAAACAGTCTTTCCAAAGCAGAACATTAAAAGAAAATGTGCTTCTGCACACTTACATTCTAAATCAAATGTTTAAATGAAAAATGGGCCCCCTCCAACATCACACATTTAGCTCTAGATAATTGAGGCTCTCCTGTGTTGTGTACACATGACAGCACTTTACATTCTTAAGGTGCACAGCTCAAGTAAATAAGCATTTCCAAACTCTATGGGAGATCTGTCGGTACACAGGGGACATGTCTATAAAGATAGCCTCTGTATCCTGTCTCTCTCTTTCCCCTTTTCGCTCGCATGCTCTCTACAACTCTCTCCTCCCGTCCCCCACGTATCGTCTTCCTCTTCCTCCCATCACGTTAGACGGAAGTTCACTCCTCTCCCTCATCCTCCTCTTCTTCCTCGCCTCTGATCTCCCCTCCTCTCTCCTGTCCAGGGCCTAGGCAGTAGGATGGGGAGGGGGGGGGTCGGTTTGAGTGGGTGGTGTTAAGGGGCAGGGGTCCAAAACGCAACTATTTATATGACCAAACACACCTTTTTCTACTTCTTTACCGTGTGTGTGCCAAGTTTGGGGAATCCCTTGTTGCTAACCATTTCTACAGTTCGCCCCCTAACCCCCCCCCCCCCAAAAAAAAGCATTGAGAGATTTTACTTCTTATCTTTACTACCACGGCCTACTCGATTTGAAATGAACACAATCTTAATTTTCCTCTCTACACTCTTAATTGTTCTTTTTTTTTCGACACCAATAAAACTATGAAACGAAATGCAATAACAAAGACCGGATCAGAGAGAGATGATCTGGTGATGATGATGATGATGATGATGAAGCGCAGACTGGGTTAGACTAGGCAGCCTGAGCCCAATGAATCCTCGACGATCCTTTCTTTCCTGACTTCCGTGTTTGATCTCCCCAAACCCTTCCCCCCTCCTCCCCACCCCCATCCTCCCCCCGCCCTTATCCTCTCCATCTCCCCTCGCCACCACCACCCACCCACACCACCACGCAAACCCACGCCCGCTAGCCAAACCCAGAACCCGGGCAGAAGGTGGCGGGAGAGGAGGCCGGGGCGGCGGAGGCCGGGGCGGCGGAGGCCGGGGCGGCGGAGGCCCAGCGCGTCACGCTCAGCAGCACCTGCGCCGCGTGCCGCAAGCACGTCCACCTGGTGCAGAGGTTCCTGGTCGACGGCAGGCTCTACCACCGCAACTGTTTCAGGTGACCCCCCACCGCCGTGCCCCGTCATCCGGCCAGCGAGCCGTGCGTCATGGCAAAGGAACTGGTGTCCTTAATTTCCAAAAAGAAAACCACTGTCAGCTTTGACTTGAATTTGTGTTGTATCAAGTAGAGGGGAGTCTATTGCTCGATGCACTGTAGTTACTGCAGTTACTATAATCCGTTTGACTTTTATTTCTGTCTGCCCCCTCTCCCTTTTTCTCTCTCTCTCTCTGTTCTCTCCCTCAGGTGTAGGGAATGTAGCAGCACCCTACTTCCTGGCTCCTACAAATCAGGAAATGAGTCAGGATCTCTGGTCTGCACGCATCACTTTGGCAGGGCGGTCTTGACCAATCAGAACGGCCGACCGGACCTCAGCAAGAAGCCGGTGGTGGTCGAGTCGGCCCGGGTTGGTCCACGCACTCCACCTCAAACTCCACCCTCCGAGAGAGACCAGATAAAGGTTCCTCCGCATGAAGATGTCTCCAAAGACCACTCCACACCAGCCGATGAGTCCACCACACTGTCTCCTCCTCCTCCAACTGTCCTCACAAACTCGAAGGAGAGCGAGGGGAGCGGAGAAAGCGAGGCCGCCCCTCCGCCCTCCTCTCCTCCCAATCCTTTCGACGAGAGCGACGAAGAAGAAGGAACGGGGAAGGAGGAGGAGGAGTCTCAAACACCGGCCAACGAAACAGCCAATGGCAACCTCCCGGCATCGCCCGTTAGTCATGTGGGAGGGGCCGGTCGGCCAGTGCCCGCCCCTCGACGTGTTTCGGAGGTGGCCCCCCCTCCTCGGCCAGCCCCCAGGGTCCTCCCACCACGGGTGATGGACAGCCTGGCAGTCAACGGTAAACAGCCGAGCAAATGATTGACAGCCGAGATGACCAATGCCTGTTGAATGGAGCCTACTTCCAACTTTTCCTTATCCTCACCTTTTGTGTATTTTCTTTTCTTGTTTTTGATTGACAGGTGAACACAGGAGATCTGTCCCGGCTCCCAGACCTCGCGACAGATCCCACTCCCCTGGACGGTAAGTCATCTGTATTCAGAGTCTAGCAGGGCCACAGCTGTCAGGGCCTACGGTGGGGAGCTGAAAGTCTCTGGATAGTAGAATTATCTAGGTTTCTGGATAGTAGAATTCTCTGGATTGTGGAGAACGCATTGCCCCCCCCCCCCCCCCCCCGGCCTCGTTGGTTAGCTGCTTGGGTCATTCCATCCATCTGTGAAGCAGCAGGATTGTTTGTTTGTGTTCTTCATGTGGGTTGTCAGTGTGTGTGTGTGTGTGTTTGTTTCTGTAAACTCATCTGTCTGCGTTGTTGTCGTCTCTCCTCCGTCTCTCTGTCCCCCCCCCCCCTCACTCTACCCCAGCTCTAGTCTTTCCAACGACACCCCCAAACCTAAAGACCCACCCTGGTTAGCCCTCGTCCAATCTGAACCCAAGAAGAAGCCGGCCCCGCCCCCTCCCCCGGGTACAGCCACGCCCCCACACCAAGGCTCTCTCTCCTCTCTCAAAGGGGCGGGCTCCAGGCCGGCCACGCCCCCGGTGCCCGCCAACCCCTTCGAGGATGACGAGGAGGAGGGGCTGGAAGGGGAGGAAGAGGCGGGGGGAGGGGCGGTGCCGCCCACCATCGCGGCGATCCACCCGTGGTACAGCATCACACAGGGGGCGGAGACAACGGGGGAGGACACGCCCCCTAGCGGAGGTAGCTCCTCCTGCTCAGCCAGCCCCGGGGGGTCCAGGGTTAGGAAGGGCCCAGCGCCACGACCACCTCAGCCCCCTAACTCAAACACAGGTCAGTGGACGGAACTTGAACTCCTAGTGCCGGTGTTACCTAATATTATTATTATTATTAGAAATAAATATTATCATCAATATAAAGGCCCTTGAAAGTGAAACCGGTTGAGCATATCTCATGGAAACTCACCAGTACTGAACTGATTGAAACGTTTGACTAAACACCGTACAGAGAACGTTAGATTGTTTGGATTGGATCTGAAAAAGCAGCTGTTTATATTTCATATTCAGTCCATCAACTGTGGAAAACCACTTCAGGCATGATGTGTGCGATTGTTAATATGTAATGTGTGAAACAGTGTTTTGTGTTGGATGTTCATTGTGTTATTTTTTTGTTGTCTTTTTCTCAATTTTCTACCCATATCCAACTCCTTCTCGATTTCCGTTTCAAAATTCTACTCTTATCAATTTCTGTTTTGCCCGCACTTCGCCCTGTCCTCTCCCCCAGCTCTTTCTCACTCTCAGCCCTCCTCTTCCTCCCCCTCCCCAGCTATTAGCGTCGAGAGCTTATCCTCTGCCTCCGACCACAGCTCCTCCCACCCTCCTCTGAAGGGTGGGGTCAGGGCCGGCGAGGACCACCCCTTCACCAAGAGTGTCTCTGAGCCCTCCATCTCCGGGCCCTGTGACTCCGCCCCTCCCGCCTCCTCTTCCGAACGCCTGGCCCCGCACCTCTCCACCCCTCCCTCCCTTCCAGCCAACACCAGCTCGGCCCCCGCCACCCCGCAAACCAATCGGAGCGCAGGGGCCAGAGCAGCCAGGCCGCCGCCCCCGAGGCCCCCCGGCACGGCCAGTCCCCTGGCTGCATCAGGGAGTCCCGCGGTCCCGCCCCCTCGTAGCAAGGTACGGAACAGCTATAGTTTCCCTACATGGGAATATTCCTAAAACACCTCCATAGTAGCTTGATACCTTGATACCTCACCATAGATGATCATCTTGAGCCATCATTACGAACATTTCCATATGACTGTCATCCACATGGTATCGATTTAGGACATTTTGCTTGACTCATTCTGCCCCCCCCCCCCCCACACCCCTTCCCCCACAGCGACCCTGCAAGGAGAACCCCTTCAACAGGAAGGCCTCCCCCTCAGCATCCACCCCGAAAAGCAGGCCCCCCCGAGGGCCACGGCCGGCCAGACCCCCCGCCCCCGGACACGGCTTCCCCCTCATCAAACGCAAGGTGGGGCCCCACAGCTAAACCCCCCTCCTACTGGTGGCGTCGTCTGTGGCCTTAGCAGAGCTACGGTGAACCATAACAAATGTTTGAGTCCTATTGAGGACATTCATCTCAAATGTCGTGGAATTTACAGCGAAAACACTCTCCAGGTGTATTCGTGAATTCCATTTAGGAGACGCTTTTATCCAAAGCGACTTACAACATGGGGGAGGGGGGTTTGAACCTTCGACCTCTTGATATGCAGCCAAGTGCCACTGAGCTATACCCTATAAGGGGATTTCTTCGGGAGGGAACTTCTGCTGTCCAACCGTGTGTGTGTGTGTCTTCCCACCCCAGGTGCAGTCCGACCAGTACATCCCAGTGGAGGACATCCATGGAGAGATGGGGGAGCTGGAGAAGCAGCTGGATGAGCTGGAGCAGAGAGGAGTCGAGCTGGAGAGCAAGCTCAGAGACAACCCCAACGGTGAGGGGACACACGCTCCCTGACACACACACACACTCCCTGACGCACACTGTCAGAAATATTCATCTTTACCAAGCATTGCACAGTCAGTCGGTGAAGAAGTTAAGAAAGCTTTATTGCTTGCGGCCGGCCCACAAGGAGACAAAAAACATCACACGCCATCGTGATACAAAGTTTGTCCGCTAGCATGTTGTGCTAGCAACCTATTTAAACAGAAACCGCTCTTCACAGTCATTAGCTAAAACAAAGGCATGCAAATGTCCCATGGCTCTTCTTTCATTGGCTCCCTTGCATAGACCTGGCGCGCGCGTGTGTGCGTGCGTGTTTGCGTGTGTGCGTCCCTTGCAATGGATCTTTACAACATCAACCCTACCCCCACTAGGTGACAAGCTAATGGTCACCAGACCTCAGTCTTCCTTCTAGCTCTGTCAAACAGTATCTCCTTTAAACAAACAAACAACCCCCGACTCTTCTTAGTCCTCAGCCCCAAGATAAGGGTCTTGTATGTTTACCCAGAGTTCAGATTTGGGGGTAGGCCTCTCTTTGCACACAAGGAATGCTGAACACGGTATCATTCTTATACAGGATAAAGAGTTACCTCTAACTTTTCTAACACACACACACACTCCCTCACTCTCACACACACCCGCTTGCTCCATAATACACACACACGCCTGCTCGCTCCCTAACACACACACATAAATACATTCAGACCCCCACCCAAGCTCTCTACACACACCGCATTCTATATCATGAAACATAGTGGTGCTCCAGGGCTGTGGTTCTATTGTTGGTCTAGAACAGTGGTCTTCAACCCTGGTCCTCAGGACCCACTGTCCTGCATGTTCTAGATCAGGAGTGTTCAACCCTGGTCCCCAGGGTCCACTGTCCTGCATGTTTAAGATGTTTCCCTGCTCCAGCACACCTGATTCAAATGAATGGGTCTTTAACAGGCTTCTGCTGAGCTTCAGAATGACCCATTCATTAGAATCAGGTGTGCTGGAGCAGGGAAACATCTTAAACATGCAGGACAGGGGGTCCCTGAGGACCAGGGTTGGAAGACCACTGTTCTAGAAGATACTGGCCCTGGCTGCAGACACCCTCTTAATGAATGTCCTGTGAGTCCGGTTCCTCACGGCACTCTCCCTGTCTGTCTGCAGACGAGGAGGAGGAACACCTGCTGGTCGACTGGTTCACCCTCATCCACGACAAACACCTGCTCGTGAGGAGGGAGGCCGAGCTGGTCTACACGTACGTGTTTGTGTGTACACGTGTGGGTGTGTGAACATGTGTGTTTGTGCGTGTGCATGTGTGTGACAGTATAACCATGTCTGGAGCGTAGTATAGTAAAGCAGTGTGTCTTTGTGTGTGTGTGTGTGTGTGCCGCTTTATGTGTATGTACCCTGTGAATGTGCGTGTCAAAATATAATACATTCTGTGGTAAAGGTGGGTGTAATAATATGTGTGTGTGTGTGTCTCTCTCTCTACAGGGACAAGCAGCAGAACCTGGAGGAGAGACAAGCAGATGTGGAGTATGAGCTCAGGTGTCTCCTGAACAAGCCAGGTGTGTGTACACGCAGGACCTCACTTCCTCTCGCCCCAGAAGCCCTCGTTCCAAACCAAAAAGACATACTAAAGCTGCAAAGTATACTAGGGGTTGGTTCGGGCCAGGGGAATAGGCCACCAAGGGAAAATGGAACCAGCCGGAAAACGGATATCGCTCTGCACTTTCTCATTCATTCACATCCTCCATCCTTATCTTCTTTTTCATCCATCCATCCCACAGAGAAGGACTGGAGCGATGAGGACAAGGGGCGGGAGCAGGAGCTGATGGGCGAGCTAGTCACCATCATCGAACAACGGAACCAAATCATCAACAACATGGATCAGGACAGGCAGAGGTAATCAACTACCGTCCGTTGACGTTGTATGCATGGACAGTGCTGGACAGTGTGGCCCAGGCTGTAATAATGGATAGCCGACAATCAGGCCCTTAAGCTAACGGTAATTGTAATCACGCGTTTTAAACAGGGAAGAGGAAGAGGATAAACTTCTGGCGGCCATGTTGAAGAAAAAAGGTAGGGGAGGACCTAAGCACTCTTTTCTCTCTTTCTGTGAGATCTTTGTGTCTCTCTCTCTCTTTGTACACTCTCACTAATGAATCCAATGATTTACTCAGTTCCGTTTAGCCTCATGTTAGCTTGTTCTAACTCCGCTCCTCCTTCCCAGACTTCCAGAAGGATCCGGAAGTAGAGCAGAAGAAGAAAGGGGGGAAGTTTAAACCCATGAAGGTCCTCAAGAGGCTGAGTCACAAGGGGGAGCCCGGCAAGGGCCCCAGCCCCCACAAGGGCCCCAGCCCCCACAAGGAGAGCTGAAAGAGAGATGACTTAACGAAGAAAGGAGTACGGATAGGTATAGGAAAGGAAGAGGGTGCCTTGCCCCCACCAAACCAACCTTCTCACCCCCCGAGCAAGGACATGTATCTTTGTCACAAAAAAAAGACAAGATGAAGATAGGGAAAAAAAAAGATATTGAAACACTGAACTCCAGAACTAACTCCAGCTTTACACGTACACACGGCTTTATCAAAGACTCGCGCAACCCTCAACCTGGGCAAGATGCTCCCATCAAATCCGACGCTCTTCCCACAACCAACCCGCAGTAGCCTCTCCAGTGTGTTTCTGTTCATATCTATTTTTTAAGTTGCCTTCTGGCTTTGGACACGAAAACAAATATGGTGAGCAGGACAAGTGGTTTGAGAGCTCGCTCGGCAAAAGCAGTGAGCCGAGCATGGAACGTCTTAACGCCCCTGTCGTTAACGTGTCTGTAAATCATTTTTACATTGCACCTTTCCTCCCTTAGGCCTTGTCTTTTTAACAGTAGATTTCAACTCTGGCTAGATGTTTTTTTTTGTGTCTTATCGTTTCATAATATGCTTATGAACACTCCCTGAATGTCTAAACGGTATGGATGGATAGTAGATGGATTTTAAGTTATATTGATGAGCGCTGCATCTGGTTAAATCTTATAATGCAGATGTTTTTTTTTCTTCAAGGATATTTTGGTTGTATGTTTTAAGGGTCCTGATTAGTCAGGGCAAAAGCTGACCTGAATGTTTATGGTGGATGAGGGATATTTTAAAGCCCATGTTCATTACAGTGATACTACGATCTGCAATATGTTACAGACGAGTTACAGTAATGTTGTAACTGTGCTGTAGTAACGTAACTGAAATGTATATATCATGTCTGACAATTTCATGGGTTGGAGAATCATGGTTATATAGTTGGTCTGGATAGGAAGACAGATTTATGTGTTAAAGATTAGAAAAGAGCGTACTTAAATACAGCACTAGATGTATTAAATTTATTTCGCTTCCATTCTAAATGTTAATTTTAGAGCGTTAGAGGCTATAAAATGCAATAAGGAAACGTTGAAAACATAGAATTGAACTACACTGTAGCTAGCCGTTATCCAAAACACCATAGCAACAGTTAAACTGTTAGGGAGAGATGCTGCAAAATATGCAATCTTTTAATTTATATTTGACAATGCCTTTCCGTGTTTTGTCTGTCGGACTTTCATTGTGTTTGCCTTAAAAGTTGGAATCAAACTTTAAAAGTTGATACGCTGAGATTCCTTGTTCCTGAGTGCCATGTCGTTATTTAATTGTATTTGAGGAGCCGTCTGTCCTAAGTTGTGTATGTTCGTGACTGTCGTTGGGTATGGTCTGGTCGTCTTCCTCTGTCTCTGTACTAACTTGCTCTCAGTTTTGTTTATTTGTCTGTGTCACCATTTCTGTGTTAGTGTCATGTCACTTCCTGTGGGTTTGTGCCTGACTTCCTTTTCAAACCAAGGGCTTCTGAAGAGCTACAGCAATAATGTTAAATATTCAAACATGATTGCTTAGAAATATGGGAGACGAGAGAAATAAAACATTAATGCAACTAATGAAGTGTTTCGGTCATTTATTGTCAGGGATGTTTCACAGTTTTATAACATCTACCTTTCTTCATTGGCAGTGTTTTGGTTACCACACAATCACATATAGACACAATGTGTCTTCATAGGTAAGACCACATATTCCACTACAATCCAGTTTACACAAAAGTTTTCCCTTTCAGATGCATACAGTATCATAACATTAGGTACATCACAGCATTCGAGAATGCGTTAAACGGAAGGAAAGACTGCAATCCAAGGTGTTAAGTAGATGGCAGCATCCTCCTGTCTGTCAGTCTTGGCTTCCTGGCTCCTCTCCAGTAGACTCCGCCTTCTTTTCTGACATTGTCAGGGTCCTCAGTTCTGTACTGAGCGCCTTGTCAATCATCTCCAGCTCTCTGATTTTCTGTAAGCAAAGGGCAGTATAGTCAGTGTAAACAGGACCAAAGAGTAAATGTTAGTTTACCATTAGTCAGTTTATCAAAATATTATGTTTACCCAACAATTCAATTCTGACTTTTCTGACCATTTCTGACAAAATTCTAACAATCAAGGTTCATAATAACAACCATAAAATAAACTCGATAACTATAAGATATTATTATTATTATTATTATTGTAGAATCCTAATAATATAATATGGCCCCATATAATATGATCAATTATGCCTGCATTCAACCCTAACATTGTTGTCAAATATAGACAGTAGCACCACTGTAGAGGTGAATGGAGTGTACCTGGGATATCTCAGTGTTGATAATGTTATAGTAGTTCTTGCCCTTCCCCAGAGTGGTCATCTCCTCCAGAAACTGCTTCCTTTCCTCAATCTCATCCAGAACTTGGACCCAAACACATCAAACTTCATTGAATGGACTTTAAACTCAAGTTCAACTAAGTTGAATAGTTGAGATTTTGATTGTGTATGCAAGCTGTTGGCAGGTAGATGAGCTGATGTGTACGAGTACTGGCAGGGTCTAGACAAACACTTGAGTTTCCTCATGGTCAGAGCAGTATATCTCTCTGGAGCAGACCATTGGATAATGGGGGGGGAAAAAGTGGAGGGAGGTTCTCACCCTCCTGGAACCGGTCCCGCTCCTCCCCCACCTCCGGGCCCTGGAGCTGTGGTACCTTCCTGGGCCGGCTGGGCTCCTCCTGCCCCGTGGCCAGGATGTTCTGAAGCCTTCGCTTCTCCTTCTCCAGATCCCCTACGAAAGAGGAGGAGAAAGAAAAGGAATAGGAGGTAAAGAAGAAGTAGGAAGAGGAGAAAGAGAAGAGGGAGAGAAGAAGTCTTCCAGTAATTGTTGGAGCAGGAACACAGCAGGAACACAAGTACAGGTTGAGTCCAGATAAATCAACAAATTGAATTTGTATAAGCTTTTTAAATCCAATGTCACAGAGGGCTTCACAACCATAGAACTGCACATAAACCAACCTACAACCCTAAAAGACTGAAATAGAGATATCTGAAGATATTCAGAGAAATAGAAAGAAAAAAATATAGATGATACACTTGGTGTCTGACCTGCTAATTGGAAATAGATCAGTTATCAGAAGACAGGCTGTTTCTGTAATGTCCATAATCTCAGATTTAACCCTTGTGTTATCTTCGGGTCATTCTGACCCATCAGTCATTGTGACCCACCGTCGTATTGCGACAAATTTACCTCCTACAAAAACAAAGTGAAGCATTTTCTTTTAACTGTTGGGCTGTCTCAGACCCCCCACATTGCAATGGTTAAAATACAATTATTTTTATTTGTTTTTGTATTGGGTAAAATTGGGTAAACACAACGGTGGTTGGTTATGAACCTTTGGGTCATGTGACCCGAAGGCAGCACAAGGGTTAAGGTAGAGGGGTAACATACGTACATGGGGCACTGGGGCGGAACCTATCTCTGGTGTAGTTGTCCCCTGAACTACACTTATCAGCGCTGCGCCTCTGAGGCTTGGCTGATAGACGTTCTGGCCCAGGTTTGATGATTTTGGGAGGGGGTGGAGGGGGTGGGGCCGAGGACGTGGGGTTACAGGTCAACGGCAATGCTGCTCCCTCTGTCGGAGATGTCACATGAAAAATGTTCATACCAGTAGCACACATTATTTTACAATGAACAAACCATTTTAAGGCCATACAGGCTAAGGCCCAACTGCTTGAACCAATTAACCTGTTTCATTCCATGAGACAGCACATTTGTAGGCCACTCCGAGTCCCAGTGTGAATCAGATACTCACTTTTGAGACGTTCGTTAATCTGTCTCTGCTGGAAGTTAGTGAGCCTTGACTCTTGCATCATCACTGTGTGATCAAAGAAGAAAAGCTCTGCTAAATTAAATCCTTATTTTTTATACTTTCTGGACAAATGAGCTGGTACATGCATAAATAATAAACCGACATTTGAGCATGTCTTGAGTCTCCCTGCTGTATTGTGTCTGTTTAGGACAGTTCCACAGTCCTCCACCGGCTTGCCTCCGGGTAGATGTCTCCATCTACAATGCAAGAGACACACGTTAGGTTATCAATACGCAACCTGACCTCACAATCTATTCGTAACATAGTGTACGTCTTTCTGTGTCCCTCAATACGGAGACCACACGGAAGAATGATCCAAAGATAAAACCACAGAAAGGTGCCCCTATGTTTGTTTTGTGTTAGAAAATAGGAATATAGAGCTTACTACATTATTACAATAAACAAACACTGCGTATAAGGTACAAACAGGTACAACTACTAATAAAATACTTACTATACCGTGAATTTTACACCATGAAGTCTCTGGGATTGGTCTTCCGGGACGCAGTCACCGGTTGATATAGCAACAGGCACCACACAGGTACACAGCCATGCGACTGCAACATTGTTACCGCTAGGGGGTGAGGCATGCAACTGGGTCTAGCCCTTATAAAAAACATTTCCTAGCAGCACTTCATTTGTCTTGCTTTAGGATCCCCGCAATCGCGTTCTCCGATTATTTGACATTTTACTGCATTTGTATTTAACAGCTCCTGTATCTTGAGCTTGGCATGACATATCAATTGTTTTTTATTAGAGCAATGTAGAGATAGTCCTGAGTGGGGTGTGTTAGGCCTTTGCTTGACAGTCAGACATAACTAGCCGATCGAACGATGAAAACACCAAGCCCCGTTAGCTAGCTAGACAGTGGGTAGCTAATGCACGATGGAGTTACTACGAAAGGCAGCGGTTGTGTTCCATGAAATCAACTGAAACTGGACACAATTATTGTTATACTTATAGTACTTAACGACGAAGGAGATCAGCGCGATATGCAGTGAGTGTTCTCATGTTATTTTAAAATGTGACAGAATGCGTGCGCTAATCCCGCTAAAACTTCCGAAAGGGCCCTCCTTAGCTCGATGCTAGCTTTCAGCAAGGTTAACCATTTGCTTCCATTCAACTTGGCGAACGTTAACTTGCAGCTATGAATGGTAGCTAATTGATGTTAAAAAAAATACCTTAACTCTATAAGCACTAATGAATGCCATGTGTATAAGTGCTGCTCTTGACTACTGATATTTGACGGTATTGGAGTAGCTCTAGCTAGCTTGCTAGGTTGTTACTGACCCATCAGCATCATCAGTTAAATTGTCACAAATAAGAAAAAACAAGCTAAATTGTAACCATTGGAGGCTTGGAAGATGAACGTTACTGGTAGTGTAATTTTATGTGGACACAAATACCCAAGTTGACTGTAAGGATGACCATTTGTTTAACAAACGTATTGGTTGCGTTTTCATTCAGGCAATGAAGCGGGTTCGAACTGAGCAGATCCAGTACACCGTGGCTCAGTACCTGAAGCGGAGGCAGTATGTGGACACTGAGGGTGCCCTGAAGGGGGCGAAACTGTCCCAATCTGCTGAAGAGATGGCTGCCAACCTGACAGGTGAGGGTGGTTATCACTGGAGGGAGGTTACCGTAAAATCAACAGAGGTTGTGCAGGGCAGATGGGGACGTCTAGGTTAACGAAGCTAGTCCCCAGACTCAATGGAAGGTTTTGAGACTTATTATGAATAAAACAAAAAACAATGTTCTTGAACTGTGAATTTCTACTCCGAGAACTGTAGTCTTGACATCGTAACTTTTTCTTTGAGCAGTACAGACAGAGTCAGGATGTGCCAACATTGTGTCTGCCGCCCCTTGTCAGTCGGACCCCCAACAGTACGAGGTTCAGTTCTCTAGACTACGGAACTTTCTCTCAGGTATCAGTAATGACTTACATAAGAATTGGAAATATAATAACATCAATGTATGTTTTTTAAAGGCCCGTCGTGAATATAAATGTACATGCTCGTGACATGAACAAGAATATTCACTCTTTGTTCTGTCATTCCTCCAGAAGCAGAGGTATCTTGGGGTAAGGAGGTGAGCTGCGTCCTCTACCCGCTCTTCGTCTACCTCCACCTGGACATGGTGCGCTGCGGCCTGAAGGGGACGGTAGACAGCTTTTACAGCCGCTTCCACGGCATGTTCCTCCAGGACGCCGAGCAGCGCGCCACCGTCGAGCAGCTCCGCCACGTGCTCACCTCGCAGGACGTGTCGGCCAACCCCAAGCTCTGCGCCTTCCTCGACCACAAGTACGTGGTGCACCTGACGGAGCCGGCCTACAGCTACCTGCTGCGCTACCTGCAGAGCGAGGACAACAGCGCCCTCTGCAGGGCCCTGAGCACTCACCTGCAGGTGGAGGTCACTACCTCGCCGCGCACAGACTACCAGCTCTACGGGACGGGCGGCGGGGCCGCCACGGCCCCCAACTCCACCTCGTCCTGGGCGGGCGTGGATGGGGCGGAGGGAGGGGAGGGCGTGGAGGTGCCTGCAGGGATCCCGCAGAGCGAAGCGGCTCTGGAGGCGCTGCAGGACTGCATTAAGAAGGTGCGCGAGGGGCCGCCGTCGCTCACCACCGTGTGCTTCTACGCCTTCCACCACACGGAGCAGCTGCTGAACGCGGCGGAGGTGTCGGCCGACAGCAGGCTGCTGGCCGGCGGCTTCGACACCTCGGCCGTCAAGCTGTGGAGCCTGAGGGCCCGGAAGCTGAAGGCCAAGCCGCACCGGGTCGACGTGTCGCACGTCCGTCTGGCCTGCGACATGCTGGAGGAGGAGGTGAGAGGATTTGAGAGGGTCGAACTTGTTTTTGTTATTTTATGGCTTTCTAAGGCGCAGTTGTATTGTTTGAAGTGACCGTATTGTTAGCATTTTTCCGTGGACATTTAGTTGTTTTTCAGACACACAGACTGAAAAGTCGTTTAAATGCAAAACATTTTTCTCAACAGGCGGATGAGGAAGACGGCTCGGGAAGCGAGATCAAGACCCTGCGAGGCCACAGCGGCCCCGTGTTCCGCACAGCCTTCCTCACGGACAGCTCGGGCCTGCTGACCTGCTCCGAGGACACGTCCATCCGCTACTGGGACCTCGGCAGCTTCACCAACACGGTGCTCTACCAGGGCCACGCCTACCCCGTGTGGGACCTGGACGTCAGCCCCTGCAGCCTGTACTTCGCCAGCGGCTCCCACGACCGGACTGCGCGCCTCTGGACCTTCTCGCGCACCTACCCCCTGCGGCTGTACGCCGGCCACTTGGCCGACGTGGACTGCGTCAAGTTCCACCCCAACTCCAACTACCTGGCCACAGGCTCCACCGACAAGACCGTCCGCCTGTGGAGCACCCAGCAGGGGGCGTCGGTGCGCCTCTTCACCGGCCACCGCGGCCCGGTGTTGGCACTGGCCTTCTCTCCCAACGGGAAGTACCTGGCGTCGGCCGGCGAGGACCAGAGGGTGAAGCTGTGGGATTTGGCCTCGGGGGCCCTGTACAAGGACCTGCGAGGGCACTCGGACAGCGTGACCAGCCTGTCCTTCAGCCCCGACAGCAGCCTGGTGGCGTCCTCCTCCACGGACAACTCGGTCAGGGTGTGGGACATCCGCAGCTCGCACGGCGGGGGGGCGCCGTCCGACGGCTCGTCCGGCGAGATGGTGGGGCTCTACACGGGTCACACCAGCAACGTGCTCAACGTCCAGTTCATGGCCTGCAATCTCCTCATGGTGACCGGGACCGCGCAGGAGAAACAGGAACCGTAGCGCCGTCTGTGGGGTTTTGTTTTTCTTATGAGTCGTTCTGCTGGGTTTGTTTGATGTTTACGAAGGGGGATTGTTTTGGCTGAGTTTGCTTCACACATGGTCATCATGGAGATGTTGTGTCTAGTGCCACCAAACAATGAGCTATGGCACAGGTGTAACAATGTCATTGAAATAATAAGTTTATTATTTTGTGTAAAACAACAATTACATTTTGTGAAATTCCATTTAAAAAGATAACCATACGTACATCTCCTTTGTGGTCTTCCCAGAGCCAACCTGATAAGAGATCAGTTCAAGGTTAAAAGGTCTTGCCAAATAATGTGCCGGTCACCAGTCTGTTAGAAATGTATCGTTCTAATGCTTTTGACATGAAATGGCTTTCAGATCATTTTCTTAATGTAGCCTAACGATCATCTTATGTAACTCCAACATTGTTTGTTAGACTTAAGTTCATGCAGTACAAAACAATATGCTATTTCCTCTCATGATCAAAACTATGTTCTGTTCAGTTGTTTTGAAAATTCATAACTTTCTAATTTCCCCAGGTGTTATTTTTCATTTAAGTTTGTCATGGAAGCGTTCATTGTATAATTTGCGACGATCAGAGCAATGAATGATAACTTAATGCATCTAGTGCCTTGATGGTCAACAACAGTTTACACCACAGACACAAGCTTGGTTAAAAGAAAATGCTTAGAATGTAAGGGCTTACTAAACCACCCCTAATCCTTGGAATTTTCAAAGAGAATTTGTAGTTGTAAATAAACTTCTGTAAGTGAACCGTGGTATGCAAATACTGTCCAATATTAACATTTGTTCTAACGGTGGGACAAAGTTAGGTGGTTGGCACTAATTTGCATGGCTTGTCAAAGCATACAACATCATTCTTTCATACTATTCAGCTAGTGGCATTTTTGTATATATTAATTGTAAATATATATTTTGGAATATCGGACTGCTTTTGTAATAGCTGATTACTGGTTTTGTTTGTTTTACATCCTGGTGCACAGGATGATGCACGTTTCCTGTTCTCTAGACATTTCCTGATTGATAAAGGTTCGAAAGAAATTCTGATCCCTTTCTTTGCAAAAAACATTTGTCTGTTTATAGATTAGTATTAAAAGTTGTTATTTAAACACTTGTCATCCTTGTTAACATTTTCGATGCCAAAAGAACTTCCTACAAAGAACAATTCATGTTTCTATCAAACTTGAGAGTAGGTTTCCCATTTTAATGAATGCGTAGTATGTAGGTGTGTAACATACAAAGCGAGTTTACAGGTCAATAGACCTTACATTCCATCAGGTGAAGTGAATTCCTCCTCTCGCCCACACGCCCGCTCAAGTGAGAGGAAACTTGTTGGGTAGGGAATAGGGGCGAGGTCAGGGAATAGGTGCAGACAGGGGAAGACAAACCTGTTTCTGTCTGGAGGGTGTGTACTCCTACCACTCCTACCTAGCCGTCAGGACTGTCCTGAAGTCACACATTCAACACACAGGCGCCTCACACCTCACTCCCTGTCAAAGCTCATCCAAGGAGCACGATTACACACACTTCATATATCAGTCTGAGCTTTGAGTCTTCCTAGTCTCGAGCTGTAGATATGCCGTATTCAGTGTCCAGTGGAGGTGCGAACGCCGTCCAGGCCGTCTCAACGCAGTCGGACGGAAAGACCTTTCAGCAGCTGAGGCAAGAATGTCTGCAGAAGAAGAAGTTGTTTGAGGACCCCGATTTTCCTGCCTGCGAGGCATCTCTGTTTTACAGCGAACGCGTTCCCATCAACTTTGAATGGAAAAGACCAGGGGTATGTATTTGAAAAACCTTCCTGGACGACTTGGGTCACTTTAAAAATGGTTCTGCAAGACTCATGAATGACAGTCGAATGTTTTTGTCAAGAGTGTAAACAGATGACAAGTAACTCTTTCAGTTGTTTTTTTACTTGCATGCCATGCCATACAAGATAGACTTACGATGTGGTTGCATTTTTGCATTTTCTTCCAATGACAGGAGAGGATTGTAGCAAGGCACACAGTAAATGATTATTTTCTGTGTTGACTCAGGTAGGAGTGGTACCTGACAAACTGTTCTTAGATCTTAGACCTGGTCTTTATTCAATGATTATAAATCGGGGTCAGATGGCTGAGCGGTTAGGGAGTCAGGCTATTAATCAGAAGGTTGCGGGTTTGATTCCCGGAGGGCCAAATGACGTGTCCATGGGCAAGACTTACTTACTGTAAGTCGCTCTGGATAAGAGCGTCTGCTAAATGACAACAACAAAAAATTCTATATTGAGAATTGGGATGTTCTGCCTTCTGAAACATATGGTTCAACATGGCTTGTACCTCTGACTATGGTTGTAGTAACCTACACATAATAAAAGGCCCAGTTGTAAAAACTCCATTCAAAGTATTTATGACCAATGCACATATCTGTCTTGGGCGTTCCTTTACGGTGAATGTCTCAGTGTGCATTTTTGTGCACTCCACTGTACTACATCTCCTGTACATGGAACTTGGGACTCTGTCTCATTGAGACAACCGGAATGTGCACACACCTATCATTGGCATTCATTTCACTCCACCCTCCCCATCTAAACCAGTTCTGTCACCAACTGTCTCACACCTTTTCAACTATCCTAATTCCATCCATAGGAACTCTGCAGTGACCCTAAGTTCATCGTTGATGGGGCATCAAGGACAGACATTTGCCAAGGACAACTAGGTTTGTGATCTCTTCACAAGTATACAACTCAGGAAATATTTTAATTATATCGATTACATTTAGTTTGGATTTATTAAATGTAACTATTAAAGAGAACAATTTCAATAAACACCTGAACCATGATCCTAACAAGGTAAACCACTAAACCAAACACGGTAAAAACATGAACCCTAATACCAGAGTTGTTCCTGTTTAAGTCCCATGACCAGGAAAAAACACATCTCATTGTCCCTCTCCTTGTTCCACCATAGGGGACTGCTGGCTACTAGCGGCCATCGCCTCACTGACCCTCCATGAGCAGACGTTGGCCAGGGTGGTGCCCCACGACCAGGACTTTGGGCCCACATACGCTGGCATCTTCCACTTCCAGGTATACAACCGCTCACATATTCTCTAGCTAGCACGTTGTGGAAGAAGGTCCGTCTTCACCAAAATGTGGCTTCTGTCAAGGTTCTGGAGTTTATACGCATTTATATGTTAGCTGAGTGGAAAGAGTCAGAAAAGGAATATGATTCAATAATTATGAGTAGACCAGATCAACCAGTGTTATACAGAATTGGGTAAACTCTCAATCACAGAGAAGACAGCTATTACGTTTCAGTCTGGCTCAACCTATCAGAAAGCCTTCTCCAGCCACAGGCCCCAAATACTATTGACTATAGGTTCCCAGCTGTTACCAGCTCATAGATGGACTAATAACTGATGTATATACATTTCTTTGTGACATTGCTTGTAAAAAGAGCACTACAAAAGAGTTTTGTGGAATCTAGAAATGTATTTGTAGACCATCACATTCAGGGACTTCATGAAAGATTTTAGCCAACATGGATAAAGACAGTCTGAAAAATGTATCCATAAAGTTCAGTCTTAGGCGATTTGAATATGTGAGAAAGGTTTGTCTCGTCTTTAGTTCTGGCAGCACAACCAGTGGCTGGATGTGGTGGTGGATGACAGGCTGCCGGCCGTGAGGAACCGCCTGGTGATGGTCCATTCTGTCTCCAATGACGAGTTCTGGAGTGCTCTACTGGAGAAGGCCTATGCCAAGTGAGTGACCGGTTCTCTCTAGGTTCTCTGTGTAGAATTGGCACTAATGTTGTCAATCAAGAGGTTTACATTGGATTTACTATGCATGAAGTGTTATTTTTGCAATCCTTTTGAAAGATTTTCTTTCTGTAAGATATACTTAGTCCCCTGTTTTTTTTTTACTTTTCTGTTGAGGACACAACAATCTAGGTTTAAATTTAATTTACCTGTATTCACAAAAAGGGTATTTTTCTGACACAAATTGTGCATTGTCTGAGACTAACTTCACCCTTTTGTGTCCTTTCCCTTGTTCCTTCAGGATGAATGGGAGCTATGAGTCCCTGAAGGGAGGCACGACCCTGGAGGCCATGGAGGACTTCACAGGAGGCGTGGGGGAGATGTTCGAGACCAAGACAGCTCCAGCAGACCTCTTCAACATCCTCAAGAAGGCCCACGAAAGAGGCTCCATGCTGGGCTGCTCCATCGACGTAAGGACCCCGGACACTCGCCTAAACTGGGGATATACAGAACAAATTTGAGACTTCACCAGTACACATGGGAGTTTTTGTTCAACAACAATGTTATTGCACAGATACCCAGGATACATTGGAATTTTGAAAGAGCTGATGGTAGCAAAAGCCAGCATACATGGAAGTCAGTGAAGACCAAGTCTGCCATCGTCTTGGCGACCGTAACAGTTTGGTTTTCTCCTCTCTTCCAGATCACCAGCTCTGCCGAGTCCGAGGCCCAGACAGACAGTGGACTGGTGAAAGGGCACGCCTACTCCGTTACGGAACTTGAGGAGGTAGGAGAACGCTTCCCGGATGGCACAGCAAATGTATATCGGGGCTTCCTCCCCTTGTCTGCTTGTCCCCTAGATCTGAACCCGTATTATTGAGCTGGACTGGTCATGATATGGACATTTTTCTTCTCTCGTAGGTGAATTACAGAGGAGGGAAGGTCCAGTTGATCCGAGTGAGGAACCCGTGGGGGCAGGTGGAATGGAACGGCCCCTGGAGTGACAAGTAGGCAATAGAGGGCCAACAGCTCTCAAAATACCACCCCCTTCATTTCGACTGGTTTCTACTATTCAGTGCCTTTAGAATTACATAATCTAATCTAGGAATGTTGTCAGTATTTGTTCTGCTCAATTGATTTCAGTTTAACACTGGGGTATGAGATGAAGAAAGTCAGATTTGTGCAGTACAGTGCTCTGCAGATATTTGTAGAAGAACTTTAATTTTCAACAAGTTTGGATGCACATTTTAATCTACTTTCTGTTTTATAGTTCAAGAGAGTGGGATCTGGTTGATAAAGCTGAGAAAAATCGTATCCTACAGAATTCCCTAGAGGACGGAGAATTCTGGTAGGTATCAGTAGGGATTCTGATGGAGATTGGACAAAACAGAAACACTATAGACTTGTTGGTCCTTTTTAAGATTAAAATTTACAAAAGATGTAGACACAAGCCCCGTATTGAGACATGACGTGAAGTTCTCGGTTAATCCAGGATGGAGTTCAATGACTTTAAGGCCAACTTCGACAAGGTGGAGATCTGCAACCTGAGCCCGGACTCGCTGACCGAAGACACCAAGCACAAGTGGGCCGTCAACATATTCGAGGGCAACTGGATCCGAGGCTCCACTGCTGGTGGATGCAGGAACTTCATAGGTCAGTAGAAGACCCTGGCGATCCATTTGGGGCTCCTTTGAAGACATCTAACAGATGTTAGTGCCAAGTCCCTAGTCTACATATGTAATCAAGCTAACTATTTTCCCTAACGGCAAGCCATGTTTATAATAGACCGGCAACATTATTATCAGTGTAAATGGTTTGACCATTTACAGCCACAATTGTGTACTTTTAAGGATTTTCTTTGTCTAATGAATCATTTTGTGACGTAGTCTTCTAATTGCTAAGGATGAAAAACAAATCTATGACTTATAATCCATTTTTCCCCTAGATACATTTTGGACCAACCCCCAGTTCAAGCTGACCCTGCAGGACACCGATGATGACGATGACGACCTGTGCAGCGTGGTCATCGCCCTGATGCAGAAGAACCGGCGCAAGCTGAGAAAAGAGGGCCTGGACATGGAGACGATCGGCTTTGCCTTGTATCAGGTTAGACCCGCCTGGCAGCTGCTTTGGTCGCCAGATCGTTACACGCTTGACCCTGACCCAGCTTCACATGGGAAAGGGAGATGCCACAGAATTAGATAGACTTTAGTAAGTAAGTAAGTAAGACTTTATTTATATAGCACATTTCATACAAGAATTGTAGCTCAAGGTGCTTTACATAAAATCAATAAAAACAATAATACAAGTGATAAAAGTAATAATAAAATAGCAAATCTATAAAAACAATAATATAACTAATAAAAGTAGTAAAACCCTTCTGAGATTAAATTACTTAAATGCTTCGGTAAAAAGGTAGGTTTTAAGCTGTCTTTTAAAAATGTCTAGCGTGATTAGAAATCTGTAACAATTTAGGGACTACTAGAAAACAAATGTATACATTTAGGGGTGCCCAAGATTTCACAGTTCGGGTGTATGAATACACACAAGACATACAGTACCTTAGAACAGAACTATGAAAAGTATCACTCTTACCCCTTAAACATTTGGGATAGAGAAAAAACTGAGATTTCTACAACAGTTAACCCTACTTATCCTCCCTCAGGCTCCAGATGACGTCGACCATCTGGGCAAGGACTTTTTCCGTTACAACGGCTCCAAGGCCCGCAGCAGGACCTACATCAACATGAGGGAGGTGTCCGAGCGCTTCACTCTTCCCCCAGGGAACTACCTACTGGTGCCCACCACCTTCCAGCCCCACCACGAAGCCGACTTCCTCATCCGGATCTACTCAGAGAAAAAGTCCCAAGCCCTGTAAGTGAACGTCCATGAATCTTCTCATCTGAGATTCGCCAATGATCCTCGATAATAAAAGAGATGAAGCTTACACTGTCTATGGAGGATCTTGGGGCCTGAATGAAGTAGGAACTTCCTTCAAGGTCCTCCTTTTCATCATACCACGTTTTTGTGATCCAAGGAGACAGACAGCTATTAATTGAATCACATAGACCTACACTCCTTGTTGCTGCTCTGTAACTATAATGCCAACTGAAAACTCCCACCTGTTCTATCAACAGGGAGATGGGGAGCACCATCAAGGCTGACCTACCAGACGTGAGTAGACCTGCAGAATGATAGACCCTGAACACTACTGAGATGCTATTTCTAAGTGCTCATGGCGTGTGTGTGTTTCAGCCGCCCATGCCCAGCCTACCAGAGGACGAGTCAGATGAGGAGAAGGGACTAAGGAGGCTGTTTGAGAAGATTGCCGGCTCAGTAAGAACACAATCAATCAAATCATGTGTCCTGTCCATCCTTGTTTCTGAAGAGACCTCAGATCTTTAGAAGGTTGGATGGGTGAAAGCAGCAGGTTTGAAAACTTGCAGTCACTCATCCAGATCATCAATGATTAGATGACGTGCAAAATGGAAGAATGTCCAAACAAAGCATCAAGGAGGACTTTTCAGCATGACAAATTCCAGATATACAAATCCTGTACATCAGAGGGGTTGTGCGCCACCTAGTGGTGATGATATGAACCTTATTCCAATGTGTTTTGTCTTCAGGACCAGGCCATCTCTGCCATGGAGCTCCAGCAGGTGTTGAATGGGGTGCTGAGCAGGAGTACGATTCCCTCTCTAAGACAATAATAACAGATCTCAGATAAATGGTTATCTAGATAGATGTCATGATGAGAGGATTCATTGTGTTTCTTTTTTAATGATCTCCACCAGGAAAAGAAATCAAGTTTGACGGCTTGAGTCTCAGCACCTGCCACAGCATCATCAACCTGATGGATGTATCCTTTAGTCAACTGTTAACCTAAATGTTCTGCTCAGTCCGAAAAATCCAGCCTTGCTGGCTAAATCATATACAGTGTTAATAACATGTTGGGGTGTATTACGACCCAATGCCTAAACTTGTCTTATCTTATCTTAAGTGTGTGCAATGTGTGAACCTATGTACCTTTCTAATGCATTTGCCTTGATGGAGACATCCAGGTAGATAATACAGGACAGCTGGAGTTCCAAGAGTTTAAAATCTTCTGGGAAAAGATGAAGAAATGGATTGTAAGCACAAGACGATGTCTTGTACTCATATGAATTGTTCTGGCTCTAATTGTTTTAACAAAAACAATTGGTAACGCAGAGGTGATGTTGTGTTATTGCAGATGCTTTTCCTGTCCTACGACACAGATCGTTCAGGAAAGATGTCTTCGTATGAGCTCCGCATCGCCCTCAAAGCTGCAGGTGAGAACTCTCCTCGTGTCGTTAAGGGTTACGGTCTAAGCTACTATGTCAGACAACTGGAATGTTTAGGTCCAACCTCAAGACAGAACAAAGCTTTGACCTCCGAGCACATTCAGTGATTTATTTTAGATATCTAATATTTACATAATCGCATGGAATCCCATGGATATAAAGCTTAACAATTTACTACAATTTCAGGCATGCAGTTGAACTCCAAACTATTGCAGCTGCTGGGTCTGAGGTTCGCAGACGACAATTATGACATTGACTTTGACGACTACCTGACCTGCATCGTCCGTCTGGAGAACATGTTCAGTACGTTGACCTGCGTGGCATTTAGGAGTTATGATATCCTACCCTGGATTCATCCATTACAATATTGAATAATTAAGCAATTATTTTTGTAGTGAATGGATAATGATCATCTAGGCCTAATTAGCATCTTTTTACACTCTCAGAAGTATGTAGCTTTGTTGCATGTGCAGAGTTTTTCCATTTAAAAAAAACTAAATTCCTGTTGGACCCACCTGACCTGTTTGTATTTGTCCTCTATCAGGAGTGTTCCAGGCACTGGACAAAAATAAGGAGGGCGTAGTGAACATGAACATGCTACAGGTAGAAACATACACACAATCATTTGTAATTACACATAATATAGATTGTATTATAGAATATATAAATATAATATATGGAATATATACAGTATACATATATTTGAATAATATTGTGTTACTATGATTATAATATGATGATATGCTAAGCAAGTGTAGTTAGAATGCATATCTATGCAATTACATTTTTTATAATTACTACGACTATGATGTGTAGTTAACATGATGGTTTTCATTTGGTTCCCCCAGTTCCTCTTGCTTTCCATGAATGTCTGAAGACCAAACTGAAGCCTCCATGAAGAACAAAAGAAAAACTAGCTGGTCTGAAGACAGCAAGGCTACTTTTTGGACTTTACTAGGCCTTTCACTTAACAGTCATTGCCCCTAGTGTGCATTCTTTTCAATTCTTTAACACTATTTTGTTTCCTTCCCCCAAACACATAAAACCATAAAACGTCATCAAGTAAAAAATGTTTTATTTTTACAAGCAATGTCACAGAAGGCTTTACAGATGCCCATAGATTCTCGCAAACTTTTTGTAAGGGTTTTTAACCATCTTAAAAGCCTAAAGGAAAACTCCCTGAAACTTACTGTTGTGACACATATTCATATCATTATAAGCAACTAAGGGAATTAACAATGTTTTTACAGTGATTAAAGTTACATTATGACTAATAAACCATAAAAAATGTTATGCTGGTGGTTATACTTTTTCAGTATTCATCCAATACATGTATTATACATTGCACAAAATAAATCTTGTTTCAAGTAGTTTCTTGACTTTTTTGTAGAACCTCACATTTGACACCTTTTGAAAGAGGACGCAACTTCAATTGTTATGAAAGGGAATTAAATATATTTCCCCATTGTTCGCAAATATTCACAATGGTGCAACTATTGTCTTAAGAGTCCCACAGTGGCCCCTAGTTCCCCTACTATCCCTTTAATGAGGGTTTGGGGTAAGGGAGTTATGAAAATACGCGAAGAGATGTTTTCCCGGCAGTTCTTCAGTATAAACTTCCTGATGCTAGTTGGATCACCAGATCTCAAACCTCTTGTCTGTCAGGAAGGGCTCTTTGTCCAGAATCCTGTTATTGAAGAGCCTGTGGAGCAAGGTACAGTATTCAGAATTTGAGAACAGATGCCTTTTTCCTTTCGAATGAAGAAAATAATAAGTTATGATATCCTCAATGCAGCTATGTTAAAATGAGAACACAAAAACACACAAATGTAAACACGCTCACCACACAACACTAACGGAGCTGTTGATGGAGACCAGTTGGATTATTCTGTCTGATAGAGCATCAGTGATGTCATTGTGACTCAGGCTAAAATACAGAGGGGTGGGGGGGGGGGGGGGTGGAGAGGAATAGAGAGAGAGACGGAACAGTCTTGATATAAAGCATGAAAGACATGACCAAACACATTCACACACCCACTCCAGAACACTCACTCCAGGACTTGTGCTTTGTGCAGGTGTGGAAGCAGGAGCTCCAGGTGCTGGTCTGTAAGTTGGCAGTGACTCAAGTCCAGTTCAGACAGGCCCTCAGAATGTTCCAGAACCAGGGCCAGAGACCCACAGGCCCTCTGGTCCAGCCTGGTCTCACTGAGGTCCAGCTCCCTACCCAGGGTACCACAGAGGGAATCAGCATAGCGTGGGGATGACGCCCCTGTGACACACTCCTCCATTAGCCGGAGCAACAAGGCTTTACTGGTACTGAGGGGAGGGAACACAGAGATACATCAACGTAGAACCTGTCTGTGTAGTCAAAGGAATTAAAAACACTACTGTGAAACATTCGGTTAAACATCACTGAAATACAGTCCAAAATGTTAATGTGGTAGCTTGGTCCAAGCTACCTCCTACTCTGGCCCTACAGAGATGTAGATTAAACATGTTTTTAAATGAATTGGACATATCATGGAGGTGAAGTTCTGTGTAGCGTTTCAACACCTTGACGGGTAATAACACCTCAGTCTGTTTCTCTCACCTGAGCTTGATCATTCTCAGAATGGGAAGCAGCTCCCTCAGGGCTGCGTCCTCCACCTCACAGTCTTTCAGGATGAGCTGAGGCTGGGTGTGTGTTGGGAGGGAGGGGTAGCTGTCTCTCAGGACGGTGGAGAGGTTCCTGCAGTCCCCAACACTCACACACAGAGGGTCTCCTCCCTCCTGTTCAGACAGGTCCACAGAGGAGCAGGACAGATCCAGCCTGAACTGCAGAGTCCTGAGCAGTTCTGCTGAGAGAGATGCTGCTGCCCCCTGTTGGACAGGAGAGGCAGCGCTACAGCGGAGGAAAGTCAGCAGTAGTCTCCTGTCAACACTGGTAGGTTGGAAGACACAAGGAGACCTGTTAGAACAGCTTACTGTAACACCATATTCTTATGCATGTGATATGTTGCTCCCGATGGGCGCCTTGCATGGCAGCTCGCCGCCGTCGGTATGTGTGAGTGTGAGTATGAATGGGTGAATGAGAGGCAAATTGTAAAGCGCTTTGGGTGCCGCTAAGGTATAAAACACGTTATATAAATGCAGTCCATTTACCATATGAAAAGAATGGTTTATCAATTGAAATAGAGATTAAAAAAATACTTTTTTGCAAACATAAAATCTGATTTGATTTTAAACATAAATGTATTGGTCCAGCAGTGCCATGTTACTGACCTGAGATGCGAGACCCTGTCCAGAAGAGGCAGGATTCCTTCTATCGCCCCCGGTGGTACGGAGGTCCAGAGCAGCTTGAGTTTGACTCTGGCACGGCTGTGTTGGAGGGTGAAGCACAGAGCAGCACAGTCCACAGTGTTCAGCTCTCTGGTGTTCAGGTTGATAACATGGTTTACTGACCACAACAAACTGGACACACGGTCACTGGCACGACTTGCATACATCTCTCTGATGGTTGACAACATAAAACTGGTACTGGGCCTGGGGACAGAAAAAACAGGTATCATTGGATTCTTTTTATACATCAAAAAGCATAAAAATATTGATGTTGATTCAAATATCAACAAATCTCCCCTACCTCTTAATAACAATCCTGTCTATAAAGCATAGAAGATCTGAGGTGTTCTTCTCTGAGAGCTTGAGCTTCCTGAGGTCCACCTGAATTTTGATGTTCTGGGTTGAATTCTTTATCAAATAGAAGAGGACTTCCCAGTCCAGAGAGCAGGTCAGGTCTCTACCAAGCTTCTCCAGGAACGACCGAGTCAGCTGCTTGTCCTGAGCTTCATACACAACTACAGCCAGCTGCTGCACAGCTTCGGAACACAGTCTGAAAAATACAAGAACATCAACAAACCAACGTGAAGGAATGGGAGACTTTCATTACACTAAGCAAAGCAAAAGTACCTTATAAAACTTACAATATGAATAAAGTGCACAGTTTACAATATATTAAATACTGTATACTATAGAATATATGTCGTCCATATAAGTTATTATAATATTATAATGGCTCTACGTGTTGTTACCTGAGAGTCAGAGGGCCGTGGTGGCCCAGCAGTGTGAGGAGAGAGTGAGGATGGATGGAGAACTGAGTCAGGTCCAGACACTGAACTGACCAGAGTCTCAACAGGGACGCCACACTGCTCACAACCCTGGACAGAGCTTCTTCTGACAGCCAGACTTTCTCTAACACCAGGTAGAGCTCCTTAATGGTCACTTGAGAAGCAAGTCTACCTGTCCTCACCAGTCTGGACAGGTGGACTGCCATGGACTCATTCAGTCTGGAAGATTTACAATAATTTACCATGAGTGATCATGCTGGAAGAATTCAGCTTCACAGCTGAAACAGGACAACATTTTCGGTGGGATTATAAACTTTAAATTATAAGGGGATTTTTAATTATATGTGATTATAAACTGTGAAACTTTTATTCAGTGTTTTAAACCATTTCCAAACATGAGTGAGGCTTATAAACTTATCAGTACTTCTTTAATCTCTAAGGGAAATTACATATGTTGATTAACAGACAGACATTATAATGACAACACGCTAACCTGAGCTGTGAGATGTAGGGCAGACACTGGAGGAAACTCCTCACTTCACGCTCTTCATCTGACCAGCCCCTCAGCTTTACTGGTGTCTTCTCTGGTTGGAGTTTCAGCACTTCTAGGAGGATGGAGGCCTTTCTCTCTGAGAGGTGTATGGACCAGACTGCAGGAGCTGACTGGTAAACTGACTGTAATGCTGGAAGGACACTCCTGCCTGTTTGAGTCTCATAGTCCTTCACTTTGGAGTACAGGTCCAGCAGGAAGTCAGATTGATAACGATAATCCTGAATGTCCCAGAAGGGGAAAGTCTTGTAATTGCACACTGATGACAGCAGCTTCAGGGTTTTCTCTCCTGTCTGCTCCTCCCACTGTGCTGCTTGAGACAGGAGATCCACCAGGAACTCAATGGTTTCTTTCTTTTTAATTAAGTATTTAAAAAAACTGCAACATGGACAGCACAAACAAATTCAAGTATATTATGAAAATGCACTATATTAACAAGCTCTAATTTAGTCAATGGGGGTATGCACAATATTTGGGAATTATGACAGAATCCTGAAAGAGATTCATAGAAAGAATATGATAAATGATCAGATATGATCGCTGACATAAAAACCAACTCACCAGAGATGTGAGATGTAGGGCAGACACTGAAGGAAACTCCTCACTTCACTCTCTTCATCTGACCAGCCCATCAGATCTACTGGTTTCTTCTCTGGTTGGAGTTTCAGCACTTCTAGGAGGATGGAGGCTTTTCTCTCTGAGAGGTCTATGGACCAGACTGCAGGAGCAGCTGACTGGTAAACTGACTGTAATGCTGGAAGGACACTCCTGCCTGTTTGAGTCTCATAGTCCTTCACATGGGAGTACAGGTCCAGCAGGAAGTCAGATTGATCATCATCATAATAATAATCCTCTATGCCCCAGAAGGGGAAAGAATTGTAACTGCACACTGATGACAGCAGCTTCAGGGTCTTCTCTCCTGTCTGCTCCTCCCACTGTGCTGCTTGAGACAGGAGATCCACCAGGACCTCAATGGTTTTTTTCTTTTTATCCCAGTATGTAAGAAAACTGCAACATGGACAGCACAAACAAATTCAAGTATATTATGAAAATGCACCCCTATTATCAAACTCTAAATTAGTCAATGGGGTTAAGCATACTATTTGGAAATTATGACAGAATCCTGAAAAATGTGAGAGAAAGAATATGAAAAATGATTGGACATGAAAACCAACTCACCCGAGCTGTGAGATGTAGGGCAGACACTGTAGGAAACTCTTCACTTCACTCTCTTCATCTGACCAGCCCCTCAGCTCTACTGGTTTCTTCTCTGGTTGGAGTTTCAGCACTTTTAGGAGGATGGAGGCTTTTCTCTCTGAGAGGTCTATGGACCAGACTAGAGGAGCAGCTGACTGGTAAACTGACTGTAATGCTGGAAGGACACTCCTGCCTGTTTGAGTCTCATAGTCCTTCACATGGGAGTACAGGTCCAGCAGGAAGTCAGACTGATCATCATCATAATCATCATCCATGTCCCTGAGGGGGAAAGTCTTGTAACTGCACACTGATGACAGCAGCTTCAGGGTCTTCTCTCCTGTCTGCTCCTCCCACTGTGCTGCTTGAGACAGGAGATCCACCAGTAACCTAGTGGTTTCTTTCTTTTTATCCCGGTATGTAGGAAAACTGCAACATGGACAGCACAAACAAATTCAAGTATATTATGAAAATGCACTATATTAACAAGCTCTAATTTAGTCAATGGGGGTATGCACAATATTTGGGAATTATGACAGAATCCTGAAAAAGATTCATAGAAAGAATATGATAAATGATCAGATATGATCGCTGACATAAAAACCAACTCACCAGAGATGTGAGATGTAGGGCAGACACTGAAGGAAACTCCTCACTTCACTCTCTTCATCTGACCAGCCCATCAGATCTACTGGTTTCTTCTCTGGTTGGAGTTTCAGCACTTCTAGGAGGATGGAGGCTTTTCTCTCTGAGAGGTCTATGGACCAGACTGCAGGAGCAGCTGACTGGTAAACTGACTGTAATGCTGGAAGGACACTCCTGCCTGTTTGAGTCTCATAGTCCTTCACATGGGAGTACAGGTCCAGCAGGAAGTCAGATTGATCATCATCATAATAATAATCCTCTATGCCCCAGAAGGGGAAAGAATTGTAACTGCACACTGATGACAGCAGCTTCAGGGTCTTCTCTCCTGTCTGCTCCTCCCACTGTGCTGCTTGAGACAGGAGATCCACCAGGACCTCAATGGTTTTTTTCTTTTTATCCCAGTATGTAAGAAAACTGCAACATGGACAGCACAAACAAATTCAAGTATATTATGAAAATGCACCCCTATTATCAAACTCTAAATTAGTCAATGGGGTTAAGCATACTATTTGGAAATTATGACAGAATCCTGAAAAATGTGAGAGAAAGAATATGAAAAATGATTGGACATGAAAACCAACTCACCCGAGCTGTGAGATGTAGGGCAGACACTGTAGGAAACTCTTCACTTCACTCTCTTCATCTGACCAGCCCCTCAGCTCTACTGGTTTCTTCTCTGGTTGGAGTTTCAGCACTTTTAGGAGGATGGAGGCTTTTCTCTCTGAGAGGTCTATGGACCAGACTAGAGGAGCAGCTGACTGGTAAACTGACTGTAATGCTGGAAGGACACTCCTGCCTGTTTGAGTCTCATAGTCCTTCACATGGGAGTACAGGTCCAGCAGGAAGTCAGACTGATCATCATCATAATCATCATCCATGTCCCTGAGGGGGAAAGTCTTGTAACTGCACACTGATGACAGCAGCTTCAGGGTCTTCTCTCCTGTCTGCTCCTCCCACTGTGCTGCTTGAGACAGGAGATCCACCAGTAACCTAGTGGTTTCTTTCTTTTTATCCCGGTATGTAGGAAAACTGCAACATGGACAGCACAAACAAATTCAAGTATATTATGAAAATGCACTATATTAACAAGCTCTAATTTAGTCAATGGGGGTATGCACAATATTTGGGAATTATGACAGAATCCTGAAAAAGATTCATAGAAAGAATATGATAAATGATCAGATATGAACATAAAAACCAACTCACCAGAGATGTGAGATGTAGGGCAGACACTGAAGGAAACTCCTCACTTCACTCTCTTCATCTGACCAGCCCCTCAGACCTACTGGTTTCTTCTCTGGTTGGAGTTTCAGCACTTCTAGGAGGATGGAGGCCTTTCTCTTTGAGAGGTTTATGGACCAGACTGCAGGAGCAGCTGACTGGTAAACTGACTGTAAAGCTTGAAGGACACTCCTGCCTGTTTGAGTCTCATAGTCCTTCACATGGGAGCACAGGTCCAGCAGGAAGTCAGACTGATCATCATCATCCATGTCACTGAAGGGGAAATTCTTGTAACTCCACACTGATGACAGCAGCTTCAGGTTCTTCTTTCTTGTCAGTTCTTCACACTGTGCTGCTTGAGACAGGAGATCCACCAGGACCTCAATGTTTTTTTTCTTTTCATACCAGTATGTAGGAAAACTGCAACATGGACAGCACAAACAAATTCAAGTATATTATGAAAATGCACTATATTAACAAACTCTAAATTAGTCAATGGGTTATGCAAACTATTTGGAAAAGATGACAGAAACCTGAAAAAATGTGAGAGAAAGAAGATGAAAAATGATCAGACATTAACATGAACACCAAATCACCTGAGCTGTGAGATGTACGGCAGACACTGTAGGAAGCTCCTCACTTCACTCTCTTCATCTGACCAGCCCATCAGCTTTACTGGTTTCTTCTCTGGTTGGAGTTTCAGCACTTCTAGGAGGACGGAGGATTTTCTCTCTGAGAGGTCTATGAACCAGACTGCAGGAGCAGCTGACTGGTAAACTGACTGTAATGCTGAAGGACACTCCTGCC